>NC_052056.1:3172219-3497219 GCF_903992535.2 Arvicola amphibius | reverse complement strand
TGAGGACAGAGGAGGGTACTGGGTGTCCTGCTCCATTGCCCTCTTTCTCACATGGAACAGAGCCTTTCACTGAGCCTGGCACTCAGTGACGTCTGGCCAGGAAGCCTCAGGCTCCTCCTGCCACGGCCCCCAGGTGCTGGGGTTCTAGGCAGGCGCCGCCATTCTCAGCTTTTATAAGGGTGTTTGGGACTTGAGATGAGGTTCTCATGTTTGTACAGAAAGTGCTCTTACCCACTGAACTGTCTGCCCGGCTCCAGAAAGTGAATATTTCAGTAAAAAATTATATGAGAAAAAAAAATCTCTGAGGAATGACACTGGGGCAGGAAGGTCCTGTCATGGCTGAATTGTCAAAGCTGCGTTGTTTGGGGAAAGATGAGGAGAAGTGAAAGAATAAGCTTGTTAAACTTTGCAACCTCCTGCCTCGCTGCCTGTGGACCGGCTCGCTCTTCCTGGGCACCTGGACGAGTGGGTCCTGCCACCACTCACAACCCTGGATTTGATCTCCTCTCTAACGTCCAGGACCATTGGTGCCCTGAGGGTCGTCATCACTGACGGAATCCCACTTGCTACACTAGTTGGATTGAGTCTCCTGAGAAAGGTACGCTTGAGCCCTCGCCCTCAGTGTCTGTGGATGTGGTTTCGTTTGGAAAGGGGTCTTCACAGGAGTCATCAAGCTCAAATAAGGCCGTGATGGCTGATTTTGGTTGTCAGCTCGACAGCATGAAGGAAGAAGGGATTTCAGGAGAGGAACAGCCCTGTATCAGATTATTCTGTAGGCATGTCTGCAGGGCATATTTTATTTTATTTTTATTTTTTTTTGATTGCCAATTGATGTAGGAGGGCTTGGCTCATGGCGGGCGGTACTATTCCTAGGCAGATGGGCCTGGGTTAGAAAGGAGGGCAACTGAGCACAGACTGGGGAACAAGCCAGTGAGCAGCCATCCTCCATGGCTTTTGCTTCAAGTTCCTGCCTTGAGTCCCTGGCTTAGCTTCCCTTGGTGATGGACTGTGACCTAGAAGTGTAAACCAAATAAACACTTTCCTCCCTGGATTGCTTTTGGTCAGTAATTAGAAAAATTAGAACAGAGACAATGCGGGATTAAACTGTCCGTGGCCACGGAGACACAGACAAAGACAAAGAGGCTGTGAAGACACACAGGAAGAAGGTGTGCGGTGACAGAGGCCAGCGCGAGGCCTGCAGTCACACCATGCCACAAGCTGCTCACTTCTGTGGGCTGGAAGAGGCTAGGAAGGATGGTGTTCCATCCCAGAACCTTCAGGGAGTGTGCATCTTGCTAATGCAATTCTGGCCTCCAGAACAGTGAGTCATAAATTTCGGCAGCGTTGAGCTGCCCGTGTTGTACTGTTTTCTCACACAGGAAATACATCCAGTTCTTGGCCTGAGATCTGGCACACAGAGGTCCCAGCATGCTTGCTGAGCAAAAAGTTCCTCTGCTGTGGTGTCTGTGGTGGAAGCTGCCCCAGGAAGAGGGTGATAAAAAATAGAAATGTGGGGTAGGGGAGGTAGCTTGATGGTAAAAGGTGCACATGTGACGTTCATAAAGCTCCCAACCCCAGCAACAACCAAACAGAATCCCAGACATCTTAGGGGCATATAAGGGGCAGCGCAGAGAGAGATAGATGTGCAGTCCCTGGAGAAGCAGCAGCGTGGGGGACTCTAGAGTTCACTGGAGTCTCTCAGCTTTGGCCAGTGAGTTTGATAGCAAAGAGAAGATTCTTGTCAGGAGCTCATGGTAATGTACAATTGTTACTTCAGCACATGTGGTGCCCCACCTTCTCATCCACATCCCTGAGGACGGGGCAGCCAGCCTGGAAGCAGAGGTTAGTCCTATGCCTGGTGTCACTTAGTAAACATTGAAGACAGAGCTCTGCCTCGGGTCCTCAGGGCTTCCATCCCTAATGGCTGGCTGTCTAAGATACCTGTTCTTCAGATAGCTCTCAAGCTCTCTAAACCTCCAGCGGTGGTTGGCAATTACTGATGGTCCTCTCACCCTGGAAACTCAGACTGCAAATGAAAAATCTGCCCTTTCCTTACCTGCCTATTCTCTATCACAGGGTTGATCTACAAACAAACAAACAAACAAACACTTCTTATGTTCCATGAAACCAAGATAATTATTGTTAATATTTGAGGTGTACCTTTTCCCTTTTGACGGTCATATTTTAAGATGCACAGCATCTTTTTGTAGAATATTATTTTAAGATGAGTTGCATTTGTTTATGCTATGGAACATTTGTTTGATGATGTAAAGATGTGTTGCATTCTTTTCTGTTGCATTCATTTAACTCTGTGAAGCTGTGTTTCTTTGCCTGTCTAAAACACCTGATTGGGCTAATGGCCAATCAGCTGAATGGCCAATAGCAAGGCAGAGGAAAGGATAGGTGGGGCTGGTAGGCAGAGAGAATAAATTGGTGGAGAAATATGGGAAGGTGAGATCAAGGAACAAGAGAAGGCTGAGGAGACGAAGACATTGGGGGGCAGCCACCCAGCTACACAGCCAGCCATGGAGAAAGAAGGTATACAGAAACAGAGAAAGATAAAAGCCCAGAGGCAAAAGGTAGATGGGATAATTTAAGAAAATCTGGCTAGAAACAAGCCAAGCTAAGTCTGGGCATTCACAAGTAAGAATAAAGTAACCGTGTGATTTATTTGGGGAGCTAGATGGCGAGCCCCCAAAGAGCTAAGAGTAAAAAAACAACCAGCTACACCTTTTCATTGTGTTTTTAATTTATTATGCTTGCACATCCACATGTGATTTATGATGTATGTATACTTTGCATTCACATGTAATTTATTATGATGTATGAATGTTTGCACGTTCGCATGCAGTTTATTACAATGTGTCAATGCTGCGTGTTTGCATGTAATTTATTATGATGTGTGTATGCTTACACCTTTGCATGTAATTCATTAGGATGTGTGTAAGTGTGCACGTTCACATTCATGGTGGTCAGAGGCCAGCTTTCAGGAGTCAGTTCTCTTCCTCCATCCCTATGTGGGTTCCAGGGATCGAACACAGGTGCTTAGGCTTGTGTGGCAAGTGCCTTTACCCACAATCCATCTCAACCACCCCCGCTGAAACAGAGGTTGCTAACCCTGTAGGCCGAGTTCCACCCCTCCGTTTTTCTTAGGTGCTGTGACTGACTGACGTTCACACGCCTGTAAAAGGCTTACAGGTTATGTGGCTTCGTGATCTTTGCAGTGGTGGATAGACGTAACTCTTAATAGGCTAGGTAAAATGTATTATTCTCGGAGCACGTTTTCACACGAAAAGTGTTTTATTTTAAATGATGTGCGCAGATGTGTATCTGTGTGTGGGTATGTGCCTGTGACTGCGGTGCCGTAGGAGTTGGTGCCCCTGGAGCTGCTGGACATGGGTGCTGGGCAATGAACTTGGGTTTTCTGCAAGAACAGCTGTGGTCTTACCCACTGTGCCACCTCTCCAGTTCCGTCTGTATTAGATAATAGAAATATTTTTGTATTCATTTTGAAAGGTAGTTATTTGTTTTTTTCTCCATTTTCCCAGAAATCCTTGTGAGGACTGGCTTATTTTGAAATAGCTGACCTGCCTGCACATTTGGGGACAGCTTTTAATACCACGTGACCTACGCTCACCCCGCATGCTGAGGACACTGCGTGTTGTTAAGTGACGATGTTATATAATCTCTGGAAATTATTTTCATTAGGGCAATTGTTGATGTGATTGGGGACAATTTATTCCATTCTATAATGGTCGTGAGAAACACGAACAGAAAACAATACATGGTAATTGAGTCAAACCATTAAGCAGAAGCATTGGGTTTCCATACCAGGATGAGCTGTTCAAAGCTAGCTGTCACATATTCATTTCTTCAAGCTTAAGTCCATTCCCACTTGAACTAGATATCTTCTTCTCTAAGACTGGAGCCTTATGCAGAACTATTTGTGTCTTGATGTTTCCTCCCTCACCAAAAAAATAATATGGCAGCTTTCGTTACTCTGAGTTCAAAGGACCTTGAGACATTGAGCTAATTGAGAACCATGCCTGCCCTGAGCAGCCAGCACTTCCCAGGCAGCAGTGGAGTCAGGGGACCATTCAGGTGAGCAGGGTTTGAGGTAACAATGAGACCGCTCCATGGAAACATGAGGAAAAGGTGGCCACACCATGCCATGGGATTCCGTCAGTGGCACATGGCTGACTTGTCACTTTCTTCCCTAGAAAGATTTCCTCTGCAGAATTCAAGGCAGCCACCCACTTTCTATGGGATAAGAGGGGCATGACTTGCATGCTGTCTTTAATGCATTAACAGTAACATGAACTGCAAACACATTTCCATGGCTTGTTCACTGAAATTTGCAGAATTCATCATGGCAGGTTATGTAGCAGTATGCTAAAAGTGTTCATTGTGCTCAGCTTCAGCGGCCTGATGAGTTGGTCTGTAGGCTATCGAGTTAGCTTTGCCTTAGTAGTCTGCAGATGGAACTAGAGGACAGCTAAAGTCATGAGCCTGTGTAATGACAGACCATGGAAAAGCTGGTTGCAAACTTTTAACAAGATCCCAGCACCTCATCTGAGAAGCGTATGATATAAAACCCTTCACTGTGGATCCTCCACTCCTGCCCTGGCAAGCACACCTCAAAGGCATCCACTAATGAAGAAACACACTTCTCCTTGTGTTAAAAACAAAGTTTAATATGATCACTGCATTCTGTACCTCAAAGAGCTGAGACATTAGAATGGAAAGACTAACTTTAGAAAGTCGAGACCACTCTATTCTCCAGCATCTTGTTGAATGATGTTAAAGGTGTGAGCACCCAGCAAGAGACACTGCTTATCCTCTGGGGTGAAAGGGCCAGACCCCTAGTAGCATTGGTCTTGCAAGTCTCTAAGCTGTGCCCTATTGAGTCATCTCTTCTAGATGATCTGCATTCCCTCTGTCGCCTTCACCCCTCCCTCTTATTGTGGTGAGAAGTATTTGATTATAAGAATAATGCATCCAGGCTGGGAGATTTCTCTGTCAATAGAGTGCCTGTTACACAGGCAAGAAGACCTGCGTTAGATCCTTAGCACAAGTACACACACATACACACGCACACACCCGAGCACAAACACGCATGTGCACACACACACACACACACACACACACACACAAAAGTGACGGGGAGGTGGAGGTAGGAGGATTCTGGGGTTTATTGACCATCCCATCTAGCCAGTTGATGAGTTTAGGTTTCAGTGAGAGACTCTTAAGAAAGCAAGGTAGAGAGGGATAGAGGAAGACATGCCGTGCCAACTCTGGTCTCCAGACACATATGTAAATAAATAAGACTAAAAACAAAACAAGCTCTTTGGAGAAATTCAAGCAATCCAGGAAACCACAAAAAAGGACAATTTTGTTATATCTGGAACTTGGAATCGTCAGCACAGCTCCTTTTCCTCTTCCCTGGGGACTGTACTGACTTTCCAGCCTCCCCCATACCTAGGCAGTCTTGAGGACGGGGGTGTGCTGCTTTGGAGCCTAGCTCATCGAAACCCTTCCTCGTCCTTCTCAGAACCTTTCTCTCTGATGCTGCCAGACTGGAATGGAGGACCCCACAGAGTGACCCTGGGATCCACACACTGAATGCAGACTAACACCACAGAGTCCACAAGTAGACACGGCTACTTTTCCTTGCACCCCACAGGGTCTTAAGACTTTGGGCTCCTCTAGAGCTACACCTGAGCCATCAGCAGCCAATGCCTTCCACGTTCCATTCTCTCAACCACTCACCACACCAGTTAATGCACTGGACCTGGAAAGCCGGGCTCCCAGGCTGGGTCTTTATATGGCAGGTTGCTTCAGGTGCAGCAGGGCCTACCTTGCCTGACTAGGTATGTGCCTCGGCACCAGAGTTAACGACTGAGCATCTGGTGTCATGGGATGTCATGCGTGTTGCTCTCCATAGGGAAATTGTCTGTCCTCACTGGCATGAACTTGCCCTGTGTGCTTCATATTTGTGTTCTTGTATGGTGAAATATGCTAGAATAGAAGTGGCCACAACTGTCAAGCATGGGAGCTTATATGACCTTCGGGGAACTTAGGGGTGCTTCCTGTCAACCTTGAATTGTCAGAGCGCCTGTAGTGTTGTAGCAGAAGGCTTGTGCTGAGCAGACAGAGGGAGACTTCTCTAGGAGAGCCGACCCTGAGAGACTGGCTGGGAAAGAGTGTGGTATGATGCTTTGCAAACATAAGGATGCCTGGAAAGCAGGAAGCGCAATGCTGCAGATGTGGCAGGAGGATGATACCCAGCTCGTCCTGGGGCTCAGGTAGAGAGCTAGCTAGAACCCTACACTGGGAAGCGGAGTGGCTTTCCCTGCAAACACCAGAAAGAATGAAAAACAAGGTATAAGCAGGAATGCTGAGGTCACATCACCCTCACTGGTGAATCCTGTTTTGTCCTGTCATTCGAGACATGGCAATTGAGTGGAAGAGTCACATGACTGTCACGGAGAAATGCTGGTGGCATACCCGTGTTTACCACAGTAGTATTCACAATGACTACAGCACGACACCAACCTAGGGATGTATCAGTGGATGAACAAATTAAGAAAACATCATGAATAGACACAGGAGTATTATCCACAGCATTCTGCCACTTGAAGCATTGTAGATGAGCCTGGAGGATATCATGTCAGTTAAAAAGAGAACAAAAAACCAAGTGCAGATATACATACATGTCCCACATAAGCAGAGCAGACGAGGTGCAGAGACACACATTGCATGTCTCACTCATGCAGAGAGCTGAAGAGGTGCAGAGATACATACATGTCCTACACAGAGAGTAGACAAGGTGCAGAGACACACATTACATATTCCACACAAGCAGAACAGAAGAGGATGGTTGTTGTATAGAAAACAGATTTGTTAGCGTCATTGTTCTGTAGCACTGTAGGGTGACTACAGGTAACAAGATATGGAGTATTTCCAAAGAGCCAGAGGAAAGATCATGAATATTCCCAGTATCAGACATCATCTGTGTCTGAGGTGACCAACATGCAGCTTGGCTGACTTGGCCATGACATCCTAGGAACGCATGGCAACTATCTTCTTGCTCATGTATGAGATATCAATCAAGACGAATAGAAATGGGGGAGGGGCAGTCACAGATGTTGGCTCTGTATAATGTGATCACCTGACCTGCTGTTGTTGGCCCTGCCTGTGCCTTGAGCAGGGCTGAGACTCCAGGATCATCCGGTGAGAACTGGTCCTCCATGGGAAGTCACCACTAGCTGGAGTTGCAGGACGATTATCCTGTCTAGGCTGCCCTGTCCTGGACAATATAGTCTGTGGATAGCTCTGATGGGCAGAGCAAAGCCCTTGACAACTTTCACGAGTCATGTGAAGACCAGGCTGGAAAGCAGGGCTAATAACTTCTCTAGGAAGCTCCTGTGCATAGTCTAATAGAATTGTCGAATCCTTGACTTTGGGGTATGAGCCTGCAGGTAGATTCACACAGGCGGGCAGTGCCCACAAGTATCTCACAGAGATGAGTGCCCTATCACCTGGGGGCAAAGATAAGGCCTTGGCATGAGGGAGGTGGCACACACAAGTAGGGAGCAAACAATGTCTTTGTGGGTATACGTGGGCTCTGCCCCCGAACCCGCCCAGCCCCATTTTTAGTGTCCTTATGGGTGCTGGCCACAGTGAAAGTGGTGTGTGTGTGCATGACTGTGTGTGTCTGTGTGTGTATATGTGTATGTCTCTGTGCCTGTGTGTGTATGTGTGTGTGTCTCTGTGTGTATATATGTGTGTCTGTGTATGTGTGAGTGTAGTGTCTGTGTGTGTATATGTATATGTCTCTGTGCCTGTGTGTGTATGTGTGTGTGTGTGTCTGTGTGTGTGTGTGTATGTCTTTGTGTATGTTGGTCTCCAAAAGCAACAGAATCCAGCTGCTCATACTGAGCCCAGAGTGAGCCTGGCTTCCCACCCATTACCTGTCACTGCCCTGTGAGACCTTGGGAGTGAGCAGGGCTGAGTCCCCGAGGACTGGCCAATCACCCTATGCTGATCACAATGGTGGATGATGGTGGTCAAGCCTAGATCAACCATTTCAGAAGTAGCTTGTTCCTGATTTTCAACTTGAGAATACCCATAAGAGATTGAGGAGCAGATATCCTAAGACCTGGATGCTGACCGGCACCAAAATGATCCGTATATTCCATGGCTGCCTGCCTGTCTCTCTGGGGTTCCACAGAGTGTGTGCTGTTCTGATAACTCAGCACTCAGTTAAGGACCACGTGGATAATGTTTGCCATTAGATACTTAATCAATCCTTTTGTTTTTATAGGAGTCTGTAATCTGTAAGAGGGAACAGCACTACCTGACTCTAGCTAGATCTTAGACCTTGGCTGGGCAAGACAGGATAGTTGTGGTTGGGGGTACCTGTGTCTAAAGTAGTGGGGTCTCCTTATGATGGGTTTCAGCAGAGGACAGGATGTGGAGAAGTGCTTGTTACAAATTGAGGAAAGAGGTGTGGGGTGCAGGGGTGTGCTTACACACCAGGGTTAGTGTGGTTGTGCACACTGCTGGGCTGTGCTTACATGCTGGGGTTAATGTGCTGTGCACACTGCTGGGGTGTGCTTACACGCTGGGGGTAGTGTGTTTGTGCACACTGCTGGGGTGTGCTTACATGCTGGGGGTAGTGTGTTTGTGCACACTGCTGAGGTGTGCTTACATGCTGAGGTTAGTGCACACTGCTCACAGTCCGGTTTGGGTGCAGTCACTGGGTCTCTGTGTTCTGGTCCCAAGTGGACTGCTATCAGAGAGGTTAACCGTGCCCCAATCTATGGTGTCCTTAAGAGATGCCATGCTGTGGCACTGGCTAAGGTCCCCCCAGTGGGTGGCCCCTTCTCAGGTCACTTCCTTCACATACTCAGATCCCTGGTCCTATTTCGGCATCTGAATGCCTGTGCTCAACTTCTGTCTCAGTCCATTCCAGCTGCACAGTTTTGAGAAGCGGTTTGGCCTCACTGTGTCCCAGGCTCCTCGTCTCATCACCTGTCAGAGAACCGCTGTCAAGATCTAACATGACAACCCGTGTCAGACCCGAACAAGCAGCTAAGGGTGCTGGCTGTTCTCGCAGAGGCTAGATGGGGTCCCAGAACCCGTGTTGGGAGGCTAAGTGGTTTTTCCAGCTCCAGGAGATCTGACATAGTCTTCTGGTCTCTTGGTTATTTTGTGCCTGCGAGCATGTGTGTGCATTTTAAAAGAATGAAAGTAGCCAAGTACTTCCTAGTGTTACAGTAAAGAACCACAGCAGGGGATGACTGGGGTATGGATCCTGGTTTGTTCCTTCCTAGTGATCTGAGTAATACTGACCAACTTCCTTTCTTTCTTTTAAAATGTTTGCTTTCATGTATGTGTGTGTGTGTGTGTGTGCACTTTCCACGTCATCTGTGTGGAGGTCAGAGGCCATCCCTGGCTGCTAGCCCTGCCCTCCACCTAGTTGAGGAAAAAGTCTCTGGTTTGTTTGCACTGAGCTTTGCTCTCCAAGCTGCTGGCTCACCCACTTCCTAGGGATTTTCCTTCTCCCACCTTCCCATAGAGGTGCTGGGTTACAGACATGTACCACTGTGTCCTGCTGTCACATAGGTTCTAGGGATCAGAGCGTAGGTCACTGGGTTTGTACAGCAAGTGTTTTACCCACTGTGGCATCTCCTGAATCCCTTTAACCTGTCCACGCCTCACCAACCCCTCCCTCCAGCACAAAGGTAACTGCATGCAGTTCAAAGTCTCTATTGAAGCATTAGTGAGAAAAGTAACTGTTTTGTTTGGGGAAAAATCCTAAGTGTTGTGTGCTTGTTAGCTTATTTATTCCATGTTATAAACAAGAAAACAGGTGAGAAATTTCCCTGAAGTCAGAGACACGGGTAACCCATTACAGAGGAAATGTTCCTTCATTCTCCAGCAGGGTTTCTTTATGGGATGGAGAGCCATCCTCACAGCCCCAACACCGCTTTAGACTGAGCCCAGCTCTTTCTGTAGAAGTTCACACTAAAACAGCTGCATTGTTTCTGAAACCCCTGGCTTAGGAAGCAGGCTTGCCTGTGTGCATTGCTGCTCAACCCCTTTGTGTTTCTCCTGACAGGTGTTTGGAGAAGCAACTGGGCAGGGTTGGTTCTTAGCTCACCTCAGTCCAGGTCTTCTTCATCAGCCAAGTAGTGCTCGCTCCCCATAGCCCTTGCTGAAGTTTATCTGCCTTGTACTCCAAATGCCCATGAAAATGGTACACTCTGTCCTTCCTCAGCTCACTACCTAACTCAAAGGCTCTAGAGGTTTAAAGAGACCCCATCTCCCTCAGATGTTTCCCCAGCCAGGTCCTGAGCTCAACTCCTGGAACTTCTCTCTTAGTCATCAGACAGCTCCTGTGATAGAGAGCCAGCTGGTTTACCTGGTGTGTGTGTGTGTGTGTGTGTGCGTGTGTGTGTGTGTCTCTGTGTGTGTGTGTCTGTGTGCACGCGTGCACACTGAATGCTGGGTGGTTTCTTTCCTTTCTGTGGGGAGAACCGGCAAACCTGTGGAGCATCTCCATGGAAACGTGCTCTCCATCCCTCAGGCTGCTGTGATGTGAATGCATAATCCTCAAGGCGGGCAGAGACTAATGAGGCAACTTAATGGGACGCACATCAGGACCCTACAGAACCCAGCTCCATTCCTCCAGCCTCTAAGTAGCTTCAGGCTACTGAATGGTTCAGGGTGCTGAGTTTTACAAAGCTTCTAGGGTCCCAGTTTCGATGTTTGGACAATTTTGGGGGGGTCCCCTCACAGAGTCACCAAATAGAGGTCTCCATAGTAACTTGCAATATAGTCACTTAAAAATGATAATTTCCTCCATAAAGACAAGACTCTCCAACAGCTAGGTAGCCATTTAGATGTCTGGTGTTGGCATAATGCCCCTCCCTGCTCCTCCCCTCACTCGATATTTTTCAGTTCACCTAGAAGAATCCAATGATTTCAAGAAAACTATCCCTGGTGATTTGCAATTTTCTTTTTGTCTTTTTCCCTCCTCTATCTTCTCTATATTAGGGAATTGATCTGTAGGCTCCAGCTAATACATAGTCAACCTTTCCACACTTCTGATAAGGCTCAAAACAATCTGACTCTCTGTTAGACTTGCTGTACTTACAGGCTAGATAGGAAGTTGTAAATAGATTAACAGATGTGATAAATCAGTGTAACGGTGAGCTAATACCCAGTGCCGCTCTCGCCACAGGCGTGCTGGCACCCTCCAAAGCTCCTCTAGGGTTACTGATGTTGGCTGGATTGGTTAGCTAGCAGCTTTCTGCAACACCTCCCACAGTGGACCAACTGGATATTGACCCCAGCTTGTTGCTGCTTTCGCTTTGTTTACCGTTCCTTTTGTGGATCCTTCTTTAATCTTCCTGGCAGGAAATGGTGAATGCCTTTAAATTTCAATTCATTAGCCATTCTTGCCCACAAGAAGGAAAAAGAAAACCCACCGGATCAGATCCTCTGAGAGACAGAATGCTAAGGTGTCTCTGCTTGTAGAATTGGGACTGGGTGTGCACACAGCCCAACATTGTTCTCTAATTTGCCTCTCTAGTTTGTTAACGGGTGGCACTTAAAACACCCACCTGCGGTATTTTGAGAACGCTCAGAGATGGAAATTCCATCCAACAAATCTGAAGGGCGATGACTGTCTTAGGGACAAAGTAGCTTCCCCGAGCCATTGTTCCCCTCAGATAATGAACCCTGCTGGTGGCTCTGCCAGTCTTCAGGCACACCCTCTTCATGCTTATTGGTTTTCATCCGAGCGGGGACTCCCGTCAGTGAAGCAAATGCTTAAAGTGGTGGACAGTGGGTTCATTTTCTTAAAAGAAAACCCAAAACAACTGGTTATTAAGAAAGGCCACCTAGATGATATCAACTGAATTCTAAGTAACTTTTTTCTCCCAAAAAATTCTAAGAAAATGAATATGGAGAGATGAAGTGAGAGAGAACAGAGATTCAAAAGCTGGCATACATTTTTAACTTCACACTGCCCAGACATAATATTGCCTCTGCTGGAGACAAAGGGCCCAAGATAGAATCAAGATTATTGTGAGAATTCATGATTGTGAGTGAAAATGAACTGTGTGGAAATGCTCCTTCCCCCACAAAGCTCAGCTTGCCAGAACACCAGCTGAGCCAGGCCCTTTAAAGACAGTGGTCCCTCTCCAGAGGCCAGATCTCTCAGCCTGAGTCAGGCCTAGCTTACATGAGACACCCTCTGGGACAGGGAGTGAGGCAGCTGTCTGTGCTGGGACGTGACGGCTGTCTATGTATGATACTGTCTCCTTCATGATGTTTGTCAGGCGTACTATGTTGAACTAAATCCCATGAGGTCAAACTTCCTGCCAATCAAACTCGCCAGAGTCTGTTATTTCTTTAGTTCTCTGGATTGTTGGGGGAGATTACTCGGAAGAGTTTTCTCTAAAGAGGGACCTCTAGATTCCCAGTCATGCTCACCTCCCCCCACTCCCCACATCTCATGGTGACTGACTCTCTCATTCTTAATGAATCTCCTTTTGTGAAATTTAAAGGGAGTCCCTCCTTCCTTCTGTAATCTCATGTCACACATAAGTGCATGAGCACACACACATGTGTGCACACACACACTACACACACCACACACATACTACACACATGTGCATGCAAACACACACGCACACACACCACACGCACATACATACCACACACCACACACACTCACATACGCGTGCTCGCGCATGCAGAGTTTTCTGTCTAATGCTCTCCTCTCTACCTTGCAGCCTGAGGCACTTTCTCCTACTAAACCTCATTCCTGAATGGAATTAGCTGTCAACTTTCCTTTCTTGGGTGAACTGCTACGGCTTTGTCTCTTCTATTATTGTTTTCTTTAAGGCCATTGCCAGAATGTCTCTGTATAAAGGCTGGGGTTTGCTTTTAAAATGTCCTCCAAAGCCTGTGCATAGTAGGCCTGGGAGGTGGTGGACCCAGGACGAGGTTCCATGTCCCTGGGGCATGTACTTGAAGAGGACTGTGGGACCGTGGGACCTTGGTCTCTTTTCTTTCTGTGGCCAGGAGGTGAGTGGCTTTGCTCTCCCCACTCTTTCCTGTTGTGCCCTATTTCTCTGTCACAGGCCCCCAAACAATGGGGCCTGCCAGACTAAGGGCTAACATCTTCAAAACTGTGAGCCAAATTAATAAACCTCTCATCTTCTTAAGCTGGTTCTCTCAGGTACTTTGTGTTAGGAATGGGAAGGGTGTTACTGTGTGGAGAAGAAGCCAACATCTATAACTATGCTCCCTGAGGTAGCTAATCAGATGTTAGCAGGCATGAAAGCCATCAAGGATGGACTTCCTTCATATCAGCAGCTTGTGACACCAGGAGCTGAAATGGCTGGACACTGATTCCTGCTCAGAACAACAGCATCTGCGGCCCACCTCTGGTCCTGAGTGCCGATGACATCCTGAACTGCCTGCCGGTGTAAGGTGTCACTGGCTGAGGAGTCTGGTAAAGAACAAAGATGTAAATGCTTCTTTCCCTTAACTGCTGCTCCGAATGGACCAGGCAGCCTCCCGGGAAGCAGTGCTTAGAGACCCGTAAGAAGCCTACTTACAGAGGGAACTTGGCAAATCCTCTCTGCCACTGTCTACTGACGCCCCTGTTGTAAATTCTTCCTGTCTATCTCTACTCTGTGTTCCATTTGAATTCCCAGGTCAGGAGGGCCAGGAAGCTGAGGGGAGGCTAGAACAAGGTTCTGGAACACTCCCTTCCTAACTGCATGTACACCGGCTCCGTTGCAAGGTGCAGCCACCTTGGATTCTGCACGGCTGGGGCTGCTCTCGGCAGCTCCTCTCTGACTGCAGGTACTGGTTGCACACCAGGAGTCCCAGGTCATCTGCACACCTGGCTTTCCTCCTTTTCACGATTCTCATTGCAAATTCTAATGTTCTCATTTGATCCCCCTCAGGGTGGATAGCACAGTGATTAATTAATCTTGCCTGGATCTGGAGTCAAATGAGGCCACACCCCTGGGCAGGTCTGTGAGGATATTTTCTGGAAAGATAAATTTCATCTAATCCAGGGTGGGCGGCATCGTCTGGGGGTGGCCCTGATGTGTGGGGGGTTTATGGACAGATCTGTTGCTGGAGCCTGCTTGCCTGTGTTTCCGCCTGGTGAGGGCATCCACCCCGCCATTGCTGCCACGGGCAGTGTTGCTGCCTTCGGAACCTAGCTACGCTAGCCCTCCAGTGGGGACCAGTGGGGACCAGTGGGGACCAGTGGGGTCCAGGGCCACTCTTCTACTTCCCCAGCACCTGACTGGGACTTCTGAAGCACCCAGGCCCACCTACTAGCAACTACCGGATCTCAGATTCCCCACTGTGAAAACAACCATTGACAGCTACCCATAGTGTTGCAGGAGCCAATCTGATAAAGCTCCTTTTAGTATTTAAACATTCTACAGGATCCCTTCTTCCAGGGAAACTTCAAAAGTGCAGCACAGTGCTGACTTTGGCCTTGGGCTCCCTCAATTAAGGATTAGCAAAAAACAAAACAAAACAAAACAAAAAACAACCTTTCCCTGCAGGTGCAGCACCCCCAATCCTCCACTCCCAGCACCGTCATTATTTCCTAAAAGACAAAGTTTTGCAACTATTTCCACAACACTTACTCTAGGAAGAGCAAGGCATCTAGAGGAGATTTAAAGAGCCCATGAAAATGTGTGCATGTTCTATGCATATACCACACCACTTCATATCAGGGACTTGAACTTCCAAGAAGGCTTGGTGCCTATAGTTCCTGAAACTAATCCTCCACCCATGCAGAGGGATGGCCAGTTATAAACTCTCTGTTTTATGATGGAGGATGCTCACTGGTGAGTTCTGGCAGCCTGGGGCTTTCTTGCCCCACTCTGTGGGATCAGGGCTTATCTAGGTAATCAATGAACTCAGAGCTTACAATGCTTCCTTACTGGGGTTCTACTACTAGGCGAGAGCAAGGGAAGAGAAAGCATTGGTCCCTCAGTCAGACTCAAGCCTCCTTCTCCGTCCCTTCTTAGAGGTCCTGCTTAGTCACTGCATCCTGAAGCTACCCAGGACCATTCAGGAATCATCTTATCAGTATAAGGAAGACTCTTATATTACTAAAGAAATCCCATCACTAAGGGTTTCTGTTTATCAGTATCAGAACCCAGGAAGCCATACCAGATAGGACACAGTTTGGGAACGATTGACAAGCCTCTGACAGACCTCGTCTCTTCTGCAGAATTAGATTCACTGTGGTCAGATTTTCACCTTCTCTCTGGCATGGCCATCAAACAGCGTATCGTTAATCTCGTCATTTGTCTTGACTTCTGCCAAAGTACATCAAACCACTGAGGCTCACAAGCTTTGTCCCCTTCCAAAGCTACAAATTTAATTGCTTATTTTCTTGAATTCTGTCTCTCTGAATTCTGGTTCTACACAGAGACTGTTCCCTTGGTGTGGGTGTTTGGGTATGTTTACTGCTGACCTGTTTCTCTTTCTTTCCCCTTACCTGGAACCGATAATCAGTTTACCCAGGATCCTCTTCCCTGAAGTGAGTGGCGGTCAGACACCTCAGAGTCTTCAAATGCAAAGCTCTTTCATGTCGAGGATTGCATATTTATGGGTAAAGTGTCCAGTAGGCCAGTCCCCAGATGGGCATTCCGTCTTCAGAAGCCAGGGATTCATGGGACAGGAGGAATTTTCCAAAGTGCTTTTGTTTTATCCCAGAGTCAAAGCATTATCAGTGCCCCTGGCTGGTGATTCACAGTGAACCCTTCGGTGGCTCCACACCATTCAGCTCCTGAACTCTCTGCTCTGCTCCCCAAAGGAAACCCAGACTCATCAAGCCGTCACCCCAGATCAGAAGGTGGTGCTTTCCCCAGCAGTCATCAGCGTTTCAAGTCTGATGCCTCCATTATCTGAGCTGGCGGGAGGTGCCCGGGAGAACCCACACGTAGGAAGTGTTATCGAGCCTGTTGTTAGGATATGATTCACAACACTTCCCAGGAGATGGAGCTAAAATTCCGGGCTGGCTGCTTCCAGGCGAACCCATCTGGGGGTTGCCCACTTGAGTGGAAGTTTGGCAGAGCAACCATGAGGGACGGGGCACACTTGAAATGTCTTATCATGTGGTGTTTCAGAATGGGAAGCTGGTTTTCACAATATGGAATGTGTACCACATGGTCTACCGACGGTCCCTCCTCCTCGTGACTGGAGAATGAGACTGTCCTCAGGCAGACGATTCCTTCCCCACCTCAGGACCAGATTCTCACCAGGATCCTAAAACCAACTTAGGAGCTCCTGTAACCTGGGATTCCAGTTTCAGGAAGGCTGTCTAGCCCTTTCTTCTAGAAATTTCTAAATGACCATTGGTTATAGATCTGTGTGGAAGATGGCCTGTCTAAATAAACCAGGTAATTATGATCTCCCCGACACGGAGAGATTGCCAAAAGAATGCTCAACAGGAGAAATCATTGGTTTGTCTTTGAATTAGATGGCAGAACCTATGGCTTTGTTGGACTTACCTAGTGAGGAAGGGTCGTCTGGTCGCAATTGAGATAAATTCTGTTCTCTTTCTGAGGATAAAGAACTCAGTATTAGTCACTGAGGAGAGGGTCCACTGCCTAGACGTCAGAGTCAGCTCTGTGTGTGTGTGTGTTTGCATGAGCAAAAGAAGGCCAGAGTTCAACCCTGGCTGTCCAGGAAGTCCTAGGGATCTTTCTCTCTCTCCCCCAGGAGTTACAGGCGTGTCAGCATGCATTGCTCACATACAGGCTTTCTGTGTGGGTGCTGAGACTCTGAGCTCAGGTCCTTATGCTTGTACGACAGACACTTGCTTCCCGAGCCATCTCCGCAGCTCCCAGTCACCTGATTTTAATGAGCATTTGGATCGTGTTCGCGTGACAGCACAAATCATGTGACCGGAATTGCCGTGACAGAGGGCTCCTGAGAATGTGAGCATGTTGGTGAAACTGGGCTTCCCAACATTTCCTGCCCCGCATAGTATCACACATCGCCCTCCGCACATGAAAAGGCCACCCCAGAAGGGAGACCAGGCCACCTGAAATGCAGCACATGGGTCCAGAGACAAGAATCTAGCCAAAAGAGTGGACATTCTAAGACCGAGTTCAAGAACTGTCACGTGCGATGTGAAGGCATTCTTTAGTGGTAAAGAGTCCAGCTTCTCAGCACATAAAAACCTGCAGTAGTAGGGAGCTCGAATATGTAAGCAAACTGGAGAAGACAAAGAGAGGTTTGAGAGCCGCAGAGGACTTTATTGCTTTGCTCTTTGGCAATGGATTGATCATCTCGATAGAAAAATCGATATGGAACCAGCAGGAATAAACCATACTCCAGACCTAATGGGCCAAACAGAAAAGCACAGAGCATTCCATCTAAGCAGCAGAGTGAGTTCTCCTCCCAGAGTGTGCAGAGCCCTCTCTGTGTAGACCGCAGGTCGGGACACAAAGCAACTCTTAATAATTTATAGGCTTTGCAATCACGTGAGTCTTTTTCCAGCCACAGCAGTTGAACGCAAGGGAGAGGGAAACCTTGTAACCTTGTGAGCAAGTCAAACGACATCCTAGAGCAGCCAGTGACTCACAGAAGGAGCTTAAGAGACAAATGTTTTCTATGAAAATGGAAACGAGGAGTATCAAAACTTATGGGAACCAGCTCAACTGCTTCTAAGAGGAAGGGTATGGCAATAAATGTGAGAATCGATGGAAAAGACCTCCACAACCACACTTTATGCCTCAGGGAGCTAGAAAAAAAAGAAGAAAGACTAACCAAGACCAAAGAACAAGAAAACAGTCAAAGCTGGAACAGAAGGCGTGGAGACTATAAAACAATAGGCAAGAACAATGGGGCCAAGTGTTAGTTTCTTGAAAAAGATAAATAGAACAGAACAAACTTTGGGTGTCTGAAGAATAAAAGGGAAGAAGGCCTAAGGAGAGCCACAAGGGACAGAAGAGTTCAGAGTGGAGCAACAGCTCAAAGCTCATGAGAGTCAGCTATGACTGATGGTGCAAGAGCACACGAATGATCTGGAAGGAACCAGTGGATTCTATAACTCTAAATCCTAATGAGATTGATCAAGAGGAGGCAGAAGTTCTGAGATGACCAATGTCATGTTAGGATCGAAGAATCCCAAAGAAGAAAAGCCAGGAACCAAGCATATCCCCACTGGTAAACTCTACCAAACACTTAGGGAATATTTAATGTCCATCCTTCTTGAACGCTTCCAAAAAGTTGGAGAGGAGAGAACACTTTCAAAAGAGATTTCTGCATTTTTAAAAATTGTTATTTTGCAGAAAGTATTGACTTTATTTTTCTTGATATCAACAAATCACCGTAACTGCTTTTTAAAGATATTTTTTATCCTTTGAGAATTTCAGTATTTTGATCATATTTACCCACTTGCTGTAACTCATGTTTATCTCAGTGATAGACTCCTCTGTATCACTGCAGAAGAACAGGCAGAAAGGTTGCAAGAGCAGACGCAGTGGCTGACTACAGTTAAGTAGTGTTTTCTGGACAGGGCAGGGCAGTTGCTGGCCGAGCCCAGGAATCCCCCTTCCCCCCCACCCCCTGCCCCTGCAGTCCCTCACGTGGTCCAGGGAATGTGTGGCACAGGACGGGTGCGGACACATGCTGAGTGGAAAGGATTTCTGCTTTCTGCTGCTTAGCCTCACAGGTGGAGTGCAGGTGTCTTCAAAGTGCAGGCATCGCTACTGAAAAAAATGGCATATTAAAATGCTGACCGTAGTAGTCGTTGGTCAGCAATGATTTCTTTTTTAGTATCTTATATGAGCTTCTGAAATTGCAGAACATAACCCTTGGATCTTTGAGAGAATCCAATAAAGAATAAGCTGGTGAGACTTGAGCTGAATAATCTTTCTTTTATAGAAATTTTGGGATGTGGTGTGTGTGTGTGTGTGTGTGTGTGTGTGTGTGTGTGTGTGTGTGTGAGAGAGAGAGAGAGAGAGAGAGAGGGGAGGGTGGGGAGTAGAGCCCAGAGGTCAATGCCAGATGCTTACTTCGGTCTCTCTCCACTTTATTTTTTTTTGAGGCGGAGTCTCTCACTGAACCAGGAGCTCACCTCACCCCGCCTCCACCCATGACTACGCTGGGATGACAGGTATCTGCCACGGCAGCTGGTGTTTACACAGGCACTGAGCATCAAACTGAGGTCCTCACGCCTCTGTGGCAAGAACTGTATGAGCTGAGACCTCTCCTCAGCCCAACGACACTAACTATTCTTATAAGGGCCTTGATAATGAAGAGCAAAATGTGATAAATGAGGAATAACAAGACTATTTGTTTTGAATGCCCAGTAGGGGATAATGGCTGTTATATTCATTATGCATTAACTTTTCACATATACACATATATTCAACATGTAACGTTAGCCTTCAATGCACCTATTAGCATATGCACACACATATGTACGTTCAGTGTAATAATTATTATATATACTTGTAGACATGAACACAGGTATTGCTTTGAATGAACATGACTATTAGCTCCTACCCTGCTGGGCAGTTTTGTGACGTTCACTTGCAGACACTCAGAGAAGAGGCCTGAGTGATTTACTCACAGCCTCATGGTGCCGGAACCACCACCTCTGTGTCTCTAAAGACATCTTAGCTGTAAGGCCTCATGGAAGAACATCATCATCAGAGAATTTTGCTGATTACCTAGAAACTTTAGTGTCTGCAATTCTGGGCTGCGGAGCAGCTTTCTGAGTCAGTGTTTAAATACCAAGCTACTGCTCCTATATACTTGGGTCTGAGATTTATTATCTTCTGAGAAGAGCAAAATGAATTCAAACCAGAAAGATGCCCCAGCAACACAGGAGGGTGCCTGCAGCACTGCTTAGCGCCCTTTTCGGTACCGCCCTTAGGGCTGCACTCTACTGGGCGATTCATTACCCGGGTGAAGTCAGGAAGCCCTTAGACCAGCTCAGTTCACACATCTGTCACCAGGATGGAAAGCCAGGTTGGGAAGTGGGGTGAAGAGGGGTGTGCAAGATAAGAAGGCAGCAGATTATTGATGCAAGTTCCCTGGAAGGGCTGGGGACTGTCCAAGTGGCTGGGCTGGATAAGAAGCCAGCCCCGGTGGTCTTGGTTGGTGTACTCTGAGGTGTCTTCTGCTGGATAAGAAGCCAGCATGGTGGTCTTGGTTGGTGTACTCTGAGCTGTCTTCTGCTCACCCTAACCATCTGCTCACTCCTATCTGCAAGGGATCATGGGAGCCCAGCTCCTTTGAACGTGCCTTGCTTGTGGGTGGCTGCTTAGGTATCCTGTGCCCTTGCTCAGGACCGTGACCTGGGTATGTTGATCTTACGGGGCCTTGGTTTTCAGGTTCCCTTTCTGCTCACTGAGGGTATAAAAGAAAGGTTTCAGTACCTCACACTCCAGCCTCACAACCCAAGTGGGACCTGCACCACTGTGGGAGACTTCCTCTCTCTTTCTCCCTCTGTCTGGCTTGAAACCTGTTGTTCTTAGCAGTTGATGCAAGGAGGGGGATGAAGCTGTGGGAGGAGGGAGGGGAAGGATCCTGAGCTTGGCAGGCGGTAGGAGGGTGGAGCAGGCTCTCAGAGTCAGGTGACAGCTTGTGGGAGGAGGGAGGGGCTGGACAGTGAGATGAGCTGATGCTGGGGGTGGGGGTGGGAGGAGGGAGGGGCTGGGCAGTGAGGAGACAGGGTTGATGACAGGGTGGGGCGAGGGGGAAGTGAAGGAGTGGGGGGGTGAGAGTCTAAAACATATTTACTGTCTTCTTTGGACTGCAAGTCGGGGGTGAGTTTCTGCCGCCCCCTCCCCCTTGTGAGCAAGGGCTCAGGCTTTGGAGAAAGGTCATTGTGCGTTTGTGTCTGGAGCCCCATTAGCTTAGAGAGAAGCCTGCAGGGCTGGAGGTGTCATGGCCGGGAGATGGCGGTGGTAGAGAGGGGCTCAGAACTTCTGTAAGTGGTGGCCCAGAGCATGGGGCCTGCGAATGGTGGTGGCATCATGGCTCAGGCCACCGCCTCCTGGCTGTTAAGCTGGGCTGGCTACTGGTGACATGTAGCTACTTTGTCGGTGGTCACTTGCTATAAAAGAAGTGAAGACTGAGCAAGGACCACAGTCCCTGTGATCCTGAGCGATGGGGGCAGATGCTGAGCGAGGGGCCATGTGGGGGCTTTGTGCTTGACATTGGTGCCTCTGGGACAGGGACTGACGGAAGCAGATGAGGAGGCAGGAGAAGACACGGATGCCCCCAAGCCGGGTTTGGTGTGAAGAAATAGCTGAGTGGGGAAAGTCAGTAGGGCAGGTCCTAAAAATTGCTGTTTGGGGAGGAATGCCACTCATCCCAGCTTCCGGGACAGAATGACAACCCTGCTCTAGAGCCAGCTTCCTCTGCCACCCCCTCTCCTGCTCTGTGTAGCTGCCAGTCCCCAGGCTATGCCGTCCCTGTTTGTCCTCACGAACACTCCCTCTCAGTAGGCCGGAGTCTCAGGTGTATCCTGAGAAAGGAATGCTAATGGCTCGGTCTTCTCCAAAGTCAGGTGACCGAGCAGATGGCTTCCAGGAATGGCTCACGTTGGCCATTTCTGAATTAATCATGGAACAAGAAGATCACGAGAGGAAGTGTGATGGCTGCCAATGGAGCTTGTGGGCTTGGGGAGGGCGTGGGAGTCAAGAATAAACTCCTGTCAGTGGTGTGAAAGGAAAAACAGGGGCTGCCTGCCTTCCCTTCCTCTGCCCCCTGCCCTTCCCTGCCCTCCCTTCCTCTGTCCCCCCCCCCCCCCCGCCCCCCTGCCTTTCCTGCTTCATTGTAGACTCAGCTTTCAGCCTTTTAACCAGGAGCAATTATCTCCTCTCTCTCCCTGAATCCCCCAGTGCAAATCGAGGGATGTCTGGAGACTTTTGGCTCTCATGTCTATGAGGAGGGTGCTACTGGCACCTAGTGGGTTAAAAGTCAAGGATGCTGATGGACATCCTGCCAGCATCCAAATGTCAATGGTGCTCAGCTTGAAAACCCCAGAGCCTATTTTTTTAAAAAATTGATTTAGTATCAGAGAAAGATTCTGGGGTGGGGTCAGAGAGTGATTTTTTTCACCTACTCAGCTATTTTTTTTTTAAGGTTAGGGTCACCATGATTCCTAAGATACAAGAGGAAAGGCCATAAACTTGAGAAAATAAGTCTTCTTGACTTCCATTTGAATTGAGACCAATAATAACCTTCAAGAATTTCAGGCACGGCACCAAAATGTGCTTGTTGGTTTTGCTGTTTTGTGTATCTTGTGTGTTCCTAGCAGTGGCAATTGTGTGTGCACATGTAGAATGTGGGTACCTCTGCATGCGTGCGTCTACATGTGTCATTCAGCAAGCACCACCTAGCTTGTGTTATGAGGCGGGGTCTCTCACTGGAACCCGAGGCTCACTCCTTGACCGGGCTGATGACCTAAGCGCTCCGGAGACCGGAAATACAAACAAGCAACAATCCTCTGTGCTTTGCATGTGCTTTCCTGCGATCCAGTCCTCATACCTGTGCAGCAAGCCGTTCCCCAGCCCAGGTGGTCATAGGTCTTACAGGGAGAATACGACAGTTTCTCACACTGTCGACAGGTAAGAGGCTGCCACCCCACCTTAGTTTAAGGGTGAAACTCAAAGGATGCATCGTGTGGAGACCTCTCTGCTGTGATCTGGGCGCCCCAACAATGGGGTCTCCTGTCACTCTGAGGTGGCTTCCCTTAGCCTCCATCCCACATGCCCATCATTATACAGTTGGGGTTATAGCGGAGACCGCGGGAGCCAAGTGGGTGAGAGGAAGCCAATGTGGACAGAGCAAGGGTGTGAACTTCATGGCAAGGGTAGTGCCGCTCAAATTAAGACTTGTAGGGATGCCTGCCCTGCAGCGGTCAGAGGCCTCAGCTGGAGCAAAAGCCGTGACTATCTAGTTACCCCAGTGGGTGGAAGATTCCCCATGGAGGTCAGTCCTGGGGTCGGGGGAGGGTTGTCCTACCAGAAGCCGTGTTTGGTACCCTGAAAAGAACCCAGTAATCGTGAAGGGTGAGTTCCAGTTCAGGTGTATTTTAAATGATGCTGTAGCTCTCTGAGTGTGAGCCTGAGAGATGGGTGGCTGTGCTGAGGGTGGTAGTGGGAGATAGTTAAGTCCCACTGAATAGGCCTTGTGGTCACTTGAACGTAATTGGGCCCCATAATCTCATAGGGTGCAGCACTATTAGGAGGCATGGCTTTGCTGGAGTGGGGGTGACTTTGATGGAGGGAGTGTGTGACTGTGGGGGTGGGCTTTGATGTCTTTTGCTTAAGATTCACCCGGTGTCACTGTTAGTAAACTTCCTGCTCCCTGCAAGCCAACATGCAGCTAGCACCATTTCTGCCTGCGCACTGCCATGCTCCCCGTCATGATGATAATGGACTGGCCCCCTGAAACTGTAAGCCAGCCACCCCAAGTAAATGTTTTCTTTATGAAGTTGCCATGTTCATGGTGTCTCTTCACAGCCATGACAGCCCTAACTGAAACAGGCTTAGCACAGAGCCCTGGAAGCATTTTTTTTTTTAATGGCAGCAACACGTGGCTTCCTCCCGCTGGCACACTCAGGCCTGCCCACTGCACAAGAGAAGGGGCCAGTCTTCCCTCATGGTTGCTGACTGCATGACAGAAACAACCCTAGACCAGTGAAGCCTGTACCTACCACTGTGCAGACCTCAAATTGAACCCACACGGGCTTCTCACAACCTTCCTGCTAGGGCCTGCATGCTCCCCCTCCCCGTGCTTCAGCCGGGCCCCTCCCTAAGCTGAAGGCCCAAGAAACTACAAGTCCCAGAGCTTCCCTGCCCTCTGTCTCTCCTGCTGGGCACCACCTTCTCTGGTGCAGTTAGGCCCACCCTTGGGTTGCACGCAGTCTTTCACTTTGTCTGTTCTCCAGGCTTCTGGCTGCTTCTCTCTACTTCTGTCCAACCTGCAGTCTCCCCATAAATGCCTTTGTAGACCCATTCTAAAATGCTAACCTGCTTTAAAACCGAAGCACCACCCTCCCATTACTCAAAGGAGGAGTCCAAACTGTTCGCGGTCATTTTATGATCTGACCTCCTCTCTGCGGTCAGCGCTCCGTCCTGTCCTTGTGGGAGCTGCTCTCCTGTCTCAGACCTCTCCTGCTGTGCTCTTTGTCCTATGTCGGTCATTCACACTCTCCTCGGAAGCCTGCTGGAAGCCCGCTCACCCTTCAGGTGTCCTTCAGGCCTCCGAGCATGCTGGGGTCTGAAGGAGAAGCCTTGCAGGCCTGTGCCTGCCACCTGTGTCTACCTGATGGGTCACCATTACAGTGTGGGTGCCTAGAGCTTTAGGTGTTAACTCCCCAAAGGCTGTGCGTGGCGCATGAAGCCACCCGTCTCCTCGCCGTTCCGTGCCTTAACACACTGCCAGAGTTCCACCAGCTGCTCCTCTTAGGAGACATGATTAAAAATCACTTTGCTTTAATAGAGCTAATTTAACGTGTGGTGATTGTAATCGGTTCCATCTCCTCATTTCATGACAGGGGAAAATTTTCAAATCTGAGCTGCATTGGAGCTGGCTCTTTAGTCAGGGTGGGAATTCCCTCTACTTTAAAGTACAGAGAAGAGAACTCTTGAGCACCTCTAGGGCGGGTCCTTGGCTCCGGAGATTGCTCCGTCTCTCCCTGGCTGGGTAGGAAAAGTTTCTGAAGCCTCTGAGAATGAGGATGCGGGCTGCCACTTCTTACTTTCTTTCCCAAGGGTACTCTGGAGTCTTTGCCCTTTCCCAGGCTCTGTGTTACGATCGTAATGTCCATGTGGGCTGCACATGCAGGGCAGAATGACCCCTACAGATGACCGTGAGGACCACAAGGGACACTGGTTGGGAAAGGAAAGTCTTGAGACACATGTGCCTGAGAGAGGCTGGCAAGATGGAGGCAGAAGGAGAAGGGCATCTCTAGGCCTATCAGGACCAACGACATGCCTACTGGGAGACCTTCAATCTATCTAGGCAAGAGCATAGTACAGGATGCTGGCAGGGACTGTATGGGGACCTCATGCAGCCGGAGAAGGTACCAGTCCAAGTCTCCAACCTGTTTCATCCTTGCAACTCCATCACCCCATACAGGGTCAGATCCTGAGTGCAATCCCCACATATTCCCAGGAGCTCTGAAATGGGGGCCAGGAGAAACAGCAACAGGCAGCGACCATGAGGCTGTTTACCAATAGCATTTAGGCAAGGACAGCCCGCGCAGGCACTGGTAGTGATTTTAGAGACTCTTGGGTGTTTGCATGGCCCTGAACCTCCAGTTGTCTTCGTGGGACCTTGGCTTGAGAACTCCGGTGTCACATCTGATGATGGCAGAGTTTGAGTCTTTGTGTGTCTATTTATAGACCGTGTTTAGCTCCACTGGTCTCTGCCTTTCAGATCAATTTCACTCAACCAATGGGCATTAAAGTCCTGGGTACTGGAAGGGCAAACTCAGAGCAACGTCATTCACTGTGAGATTTCTGGATGCTCCTTTCTTAATTCTTTAAAAATATTTTATTATTTTGTGTGCATAAGTGTTCTGGCTGCATGCATGTCTGTACACCATGTGCATGCCAGGTGCCTGTGGAGGCCCAGAGGAGGAGTTGGGTCCTCTGGAACTGGAGGTACTGATAGCTGTGAGTGGCAGCAAGGGGCTCGAAACTGAACCTGGGTCCTCTAGAAGGGCGGTTAGTAATCTTAGCCACTGAATCATCTCTCCAGCTCTGCTCTATTCTTTTTAAATAGGGTTTCTGACAGAGTAAGCAGGAAAATGCCCATTTTATAGATGCAGACAGCGATTGCCATTTAAAGGCTAATTAAAAAGCGGCCATCATAAGGTGGCGGAGGCAGCCAGTTATGGTTCGTGGGCTGTGCTGTTTTAGAGCCACTGCTCTTTCTTGCCACCTCTCCTAGTTCTCAACGCTTCCTCTTTGCCCCGTCTTGCTGTTTCTCTTTGTGATTTAGCCTCTCTTCTGAGTTCTCTGACGTAAATTTCCTGTGTGTTTGCTTTCCCCGGTTCTCCCCATCATTTCCCTTTCATGATGTTTTTGTTTTCCTCTTCTTACTTTAAAAACGAGACATAAAATATTTTAAAGTATTGTATTTATTAAACATAGCTGCTTTTCGCTGGACATGGTAACCTATTGATATTTTTACTTCTCATGGCTGTGTTTTTTGAGGTTGCTGGTTGGCGGCGTGGGCCGGGAAAACGGAGGGAGGGAGGTGTGGCTTGCGAGTCTACAACAGCATTTTGATAGGTTGTGCTATGAGAAGCTTTGCTGTTAGTTCTCCAACACAAGAGGCGATCTGGTAACCAGATGGCTTCTGCTTGGCAGTTTGCCCAGTGAAGTGTTTACCGGCTCTGAAAACCCATTTCAGAGTGCTGCGTCCTGGGTATTCGCGATTCTGTTTATGTCCCTTTCCTCCGGTGGCCACGGATGCGATGTTCCCACTCGTTTATGGAGTGGTAACTGTTCATTCTCTCTGCGGTTTACTGATTCGATGCTCCTTGCATGATGATGCTCTTATTTCCTTATCAGTGCTTTATGCGGAGTAAATATGCAGTTGTATACTTCGTCATTCATGAACTTAACCTTAATACCATGTTTATTAATTAATCAATTAATACCACGATCCTATATCATGGAACCCAGAAGATTATAGTCTGATATACATCGCAGAGTTGCACATCTTTCTAAGAATCAGTGAGCTGCTACATTTGCTACGTTTCTTAAGCCTTTAATCTCCTTGTCCTGTGGACATAGCTATGATTCCCCTCTCAAGACAGAGCAATTTAAACAGCTGTTCCCTTCTCTCCGCTCAAGAAGTCAGAATTCAATTTTGATCGCGTGTGAGTAGATTAAGCCAGAGAGTGTTAGACATGGGTCGTGAGGCTGAAACTTTGTTACAAAGCCCCGGCACTGCTAGGTTCTCTGCCTAGTTACTGTTTTAGGGCTTGGGAGGGGGGGCGCTGTGGAGCTGGGCATAGCGGCTCCCGTCTGCAAGCCAAGCACTCACTAGAGAGGAAAAGGGCTGCAGGAAAAAAAAAAAAGGAAATTGGGTAACAGGAGTGAGGAGGAGGAAGACGAACATAATGTATGGGTCATTTATATTGACCCTTAGGATTTGGAGATTAGAACTTATTTGAGCTTTGGATAGTGAAGGAGTGGCCACTGTCCACGCTCTCCTTATGTGTGACCTATTGTGAAAGTTGCGAGACTTCATGCTGGATCTGACAAAAGCACAGTTTGAGAGGCTTTTACTTCTTATAAAGACCCAGTTTGTGGGGCCTCAAACCAAGTAGGAAATATTTCCAACATATGTAAAGCCACAGATAACCCAGGATGGAGCCAGGAGCCGGGCAGAGGACAATGCAGAAATGAAGAGGCCAAGGAGACTGTGCTCGATCCTTCTGCTCCTGTAGCCCTTAGTTACATGATGGCATTGGCCTGAAATCGGGACTCATTTGTACTCGTTTAGAGGTTTGGGCTCAGGAGTTAAAGAAAAGCAATAATTGAGGAATTCTGACATCTTCTATAGAGACTGGAAAGTTCTTTGACTCTGCTGTGGGGCGTGAGTGAAGTCCCGAGTGAATACGTATCGCCGACAGGGACACCACGATGGCAGGACCAACGCCTCAGCCCTGTGGACGCGGCAAAACTTTTCCTGTCATGCTCGGAGGCATGACAACGCCTTCCTCTGGCTGGTGTGTGAATGCTGACAGGGTACAAAAAACGTCCACCATGGCTTTCTCCCCTCAGTGTTTACACCCTAAAGACTGCTCTCGTGCACAGACCAGCTAAACATACCTCCTTGTTCAGCTATATGCAATGACCCTACCTTCCCATTTAACCACATATAATGAACACACACACACACACACACACACACACACACACACACACGTGTCCAGGGTGCTGTGGCTCCTCCATCAGAGCAAGGACAGCCCACCCAGGCTCAGATTTCTGTAGCCTTGTGTCTGTCTTTACCTATTCCCCCATTGCCCCCAGTGAGGACCCAAACCATGGAAGGATGAGGCTCTTTGCCATAGAGGAACCCTCAGCTTCAGCAGTCACACAACCCAAGCATTAAACGAAGGCCGTTCATAGCTCTGAGGATAACGCAGAAGGGCTTGCGGTTCCACGTGAACGCTGTTATCAGGAGCGACACATACTTTCAAAGGAAACAATAGCCAGCTCATTCCCTATCCCCATGGTTTTAATATTTGAATGGCAACAGAGGACATAGCATTTGCCATTTGAAGAGTGACTTATTATAGTTATTTTCCCTTTCTTCTTCAAGATACTTTGTGGATTCCATTCATTCAGCTTAAGAGCTTAGGGCATTATGACACCGATCATTCAGAATGGAAATTACCGCAAGCTGCTTATAGTTCATGCACTCTTCTGTCGTCTGTTGGGAAACTCTGAATGACACCTCGTAGCTTTAACCATGACTCATCACCCCGGCCTCTCTATATACCGCCCAGCTCACCAGATAGGCACACACAAAACTTCATCCAACTTGGGCTAAATCTCTAACAAGTCGGGCTGAAATTATTGTGGATCCCCAACCCCCAAAGCAGTAACACAAAAGAAATCCATTTCCATTCTTCAGCTCCATTCGTGGGCACATGGATACAGGGCAGTATACTAGATCAGATGGGCCTCAGCCCTCCCAGGAATTAAAGGTAAGTACAGGCAGACAGACAGGATTTTCTCTTTATGTGATTTTTGCGTTTCTCCATTCAAAACCAAAAGCAAATAATAAATGTCAGGTTACTCACTCATGGATTCAGTTAACTTGGCCATTGTCATTTCTTCTTTGTGCTTTTCCTGGAGAGGAGAAAAGGCAATGATGAGTACATGTGCCTGGGATCTGGAGAGATGTCGCCCGCCAGCTGCCACTACCTCGCTCTTCCTCTTTTCCCTAGCTCAGATGTAGCACAGCTCTGTTTCCAGAGAGTCACCGGAAACAGGAAGTTAGGACACTAAAAACCTTCCTGTCGCTCTTGGCAGTGAGGTCTGTCACACTGATCTTGATATATATAAAATATATATAAAATTGGTGATGCACAACTAGTTTTCAAAACCTCTTTGATACTGCAGTTTTGACATCCATATGCCAAACTTTTGCTCTCTACTTTCCCTGATGGAATTCTCTCTCTCTTTTTTTTTTTTTTTGCATTTTTAGAGCTGATATTTTTTTTTTTTGCAGTCATTCAGTTTTCAAAAAAAAAAACTAGATAGATTTTATGCATCTTCTTTTGTCTTACTTCTTGATTCCTTGGGGTTTTGGGGATGTCATTGTCTTTTCTGGTTTTCTAACCCCATCTGTTTTTGAGCTGAACACATTTTGTTTCCACCAGATACAGGTTATAACCCACTGAGTTCCAGAGTCAAACTGATCCACCCAAGAGACTGAATTTGTCCTAATTAAAAAGGGCTCCTTCTGAGAGGTTCTCTCCTGTTTCTTCAGAGGAACTTGGGTCTCCTCAGTTCCTGACTCCGGCAGTGACTAAAATACCAATGATGTCAATGCATATGTGTGTATGAGTATGTGTGTGCATGGACACACATATGTGTATATGGGCATCTATATATAGGCACGTGTGTGGACATGTATGTGTATATATCAATGAGTATATGTGTGCATGTGTAGGCATGCGTGTATATGGACATGTGTGTGTGAATGGGCATATGTGTGTGTGAATGGGCATGTGTTATATATATAGGCATGTGCCTATATGGACATATGTGTGGATGGGATGGTGATGGAGGAGGGTCATCGGTCTATGTGTTACTCTCACTGGTTAATTAATAAAGAAAACTGCTTGGCCTGATAGGTCAGAACATAGGTAGGCGGGGAAGACAGAACAGAATGCTGGGAGGAAGAAGGCAGTGAGGCAGACGCCATAGCTCTCCTCTCCGAGATGGAAGCAGGTTAGAATCTTCCTGGTAAGCCACCACCTTGTGGTGCTACATGCATTAATACAAATGGGTTAATCAAGATGTGAGAGTTAGCCAGTAAGAGGCTAGAGCTAATGGGCCAGGCAGTGTTTAAAAGAATACAGTTTCCATGTAATTATTTTGGGTAAAGCTAGCTGGTGGCCGGGAGCCGGGTCGTGGGAAGTGGCCCACAGCTCCTTCAACAGGATGGGCATATGTTGTATGTATAGGTGTGTGTTTGTATGGATATGTGCGTGCATATGGACATGTGGGGGGATGTGTGTGTGTGTGTGTGTGTGTGAATGGGATGGGCAGGTGTTGTATGTATATGCATATGTATGTATGGACATGTATGTGTGGATGAGATGGGTAGGTGTTGTATGTATACACGTGTGTAGATACATGTGTGTGTGTGGATTGTTGTATGTATAGGCAAGTGTGTGGGTATGGACATGTGTGTGTATGTATAGGCATGTGTGTGTATAGACATGTGTGTGTATGGATGAGCACGTGTGCACCCAGGTGGGCATGTGGAAGTCAGAAGGCAACCTCAGGTCTGAGCCCTCACTCTACTCGTTTGAGACAAAGTCCCTGTGCTGCTCACACACCCTGGGTTAGCTGATCTAGGAGCCTCGTGATCCCTCTGTCTCCTTTGGAATGCTGGGATTGCCAAGTCTGATTTTTGTGGTTCTGGGGACCCAGATACAGGGCTACCCGCTACTCCTCTAGCCCTACTTCTGTACCTGTGACTACTCACTGACATGGAAAAACAACCTTAGAAATCTCAGCACAACACACCTGATGCCCTAATCCATGGAGTCTCGAGCACCCAACACACGTTTTCCCATGCTGGTAAATGCAGATGACATCATCATCTAGTGATTTTCGTGGCTTTCATCTTGCGGGGCCGACCCAGAAAAGTCTCCATTTAATCTATTAAATGTATTCCTCCCCCATCTCACGTATCCACTCATGCTCTTTTGCTCTTTTGTAAAATGTCATGAGGAGCGTTGCACCTTGTTCTGTTATCCCACATGGAAACTGTGTTTACTAGTATGCAGAACTGCCCTTACCCTCTGCGCCTGCCTGCCAGCTCACGACACCTGCGCCCTACCCTCTGTCTCCAACCACGTGACAGGTATAACTTGATGCCTTGTTGTTCTATACACTTTTTTTTTTTTTTTTTTTTTTTTTTTTTTTTTTTTTTTGGTTTTTCGAGACAGGGTTTCTCTGTGGCTTTGGTGCCTGTCCTGGAACTAGCTCTTGTAGACCAGGCTGGCCTCGAACTCACAGAGATCCGCCTGCCTCTGCCTCCCGAGTGCTGGGATTAAAGGCGTGCGCCACCACCGCCCGGCTCTATACACTTTTTTTTTTCCTGGCCATTGTTTGCTATAAACAACCATGGTCTCTGGCACGGACCACGGGGCAGTGTCACCGACTCTTGGCTCACGCCAGCATCTCAGCCCCTCTGGCATCAAACTGTGCTCTTAGACATCCACGGTAGCATTTTTTTTTGCCCCATGGCTAACCTCGTAGGATGCTGGCATACTGCAGCTGCTTGGCTAGCACCTGAGGGGGAACCTGCAGGTGTCACGGCTCAGTCAGCTAAACCGTTCCTCACCCTCCCTACAGTGCCGTGCCCACACGGAAATGTGTGCTTTGATGGAATGGCAACGGGATTCTCCAGCCACACAAGCCTGTGTTCATAACAACGAATGCAAGGCACTGCCTTTTATTTAGGGCACCTAGCCCATTGCAGTTTATGTAGAGACACTGAGAAATAGCATGTGTGGGCCAGTGGGGAGACTGAGTGTCCCGTAGCACAGAGAAGACAATGGCCAAGAAGAACCTGTCACTGTAACACTTGCTCACGAGAGCAGAGCATACAGAGCGTCAGCTGCCTGGACCAATGGGCCTCAGCAGGCTGTGACAATTCAGGCAGGGACTCAGGAAGCTTCAACCTTGGCCTGAAGGAGCCTGCTCTGCCACTTAGACTTGGCTTCACTTCTAAGCCCAGCTCTTCTGCTTTGCATGTGACCCCCTGCTTGTTGTAGCCACACCTGTAACTTATTACTCCTGGCTTTACTGGCTGTGGGTTCCTTCAGACCTCACTGGCATCGCTGCTCGGTTCTTCCTGGTCCGGAGGTGAGACACCCAGCAGAACACAGTGTGTTGGCTAGTTGTGTGTCAACTTGACACAGCAAGTGTCATCTGGGATCAACAGGGAAAATGCCCCCCTAAGACTGGCCTGTGGGCAAACTCGTGACACATTTTCTCCTTTGATGATTGATGTGGGAGGACCCAGCTCACTGTAGGCGGTGCCACCCCTGGGCTGGTAGTCACGCATGCTTTAGGAAAGCCGACTGAGTGAGCTGTGGGGGGCAGTACTCAACCATGGCCCCTGCATCAGCTTCTGCCTCGACTTAGTGCTCTGACTCTCTGGGTGATGGGCCACAAGCTGTAAGAGGAAATAAGCCCTTCCTCCTCTCACCCCCACAGATACAGAAACCCTAACTAAGATGCAAAACCACCAAGACTCTGGGCGTTCCGTCCTTAAACATTCCCTTCAAGTTAGCCAGTCTTCTCGTGTGTGTGGCTGAGTCTCTTCTCACTGCCTGCTATGTTCTGGCCTGTTTGTCTCACTAATGGGTGATCCCTGGAGCTCTTTGTAACTCCAGTGTGGTGCCCATCTTAGTCGTAGATCCCAACTGCATCATCATTTTCCTCTCTCCTGTAGCTAAGGAGAAGCTCTGACATCCTGAAAGGAGGGGTCTGTAAGAAGCCTAAATTCAGCTCTCTCTGGCTGACTCATCTATAGCATAACGTTAGTACAGTGGAAATCACGACATATGTTTTGGGGTAAGTAGTTTAGTCATCCTGGATGCCTTTAAACTCCTTATGGCCTTCCCTCATTATCAGAACGTTGATGTTTGCAATTCCATGGCATGTGGACCCAATAAAGCCCGCACACTCTGTTCCTGGTCCCAAGTACACGCTCTGTATCCTAAGCCAAGGCTTTCCTCTGTAGTAAATGGATTTGCTTTACTGGGAAGAGATTCTGAAATAAATCCCAATGGAACTGGAGGATGTTCTGCTAGTGGTGATCAAGTCCAGCCCCACAGAGATGGCAGCCAATAAAGTGAAATCCCTGGAGAGTGTGCCTTGCCAGGAGGCGGATTTTCAGTGACCACCTTCTTCCTCTTTCTCTGGACCCCACTTATCTTGTCTTCTCTGGTCCTGTCTGCTCAGAGCTTCTTCCTTCCTCCACCTTCAACACTGAAAGCTGGTTTTCAATTGCACCCTGGGGAACCCTCAAAAACACAAACATGACCTGGCCACCCTGTTACAGTTTGTAAACTCTTGTCCCCAGGCTTATGATTTTGAGCACCTGTTGCTCAGCTGCTCTCTCTGCTCGGGGAGATTGTGTAACCTGCTGGCTATGATCTCAGCTGGTGGATGTCAGGCTGGAGAGGCGGGTCCCAGACGGTGTACAGTCCCCCAGCCTAGCTCTCTGCTTCTTGCCTGATGTTGTGATATAACAAAGCCATGCTGGGAGCTAGCTCCCTTAAGGACCAGGGACAGACCCTCTCCAGCCAAGGTGCATCTTGCTATGATGGAAGGTGGTCCTGATGCCATGAACCAAAATAAGCTGTTTAGAATGTGGTTATAGTGACAGGAAAAGTACAGGTATTGGCTTGAAATTCTTCGTTCTAGCTAAAGATGCTGTAGGCGTTGTCTTCAGTCTGGGCTGGCCACCCCTGGCTGCTCCATACTTGCGTCCCTGCGTCTCAGGGCTGTTTGTACCTTCTTCCTGCCTGGTCAGTACCATCCCTTCTGTCTGGGCAGCTCTGATTCTGTTCCTCCTTCGTGCTGACCGCCCGCATTAATCTCGAAGAACTCAGCTGGCTGCTACCCCATCTCTGACATTTCTCTACTCCTTCCCATCATCTTTTTCGGGTTTAATTTGTAAATGCTATGTTCATGCACAGATAAATTCACCACGTTTATTCATGGAAGGGGAAGAAGCTCATGAATCCCCATGCTTGACTGAGGAGCTATGGACAGTTAATAGCTTCTGGGGGAGGTGGAGCTAGGTTATTTTTTTAAGACGTGGCTCCTGGCAGGTCAACTACACTCCAGTGGAGAGCTCCATGGCCAGGAGTTTATGGGCAGCACAAATTGAAGACTATGTAGGGTTAGAGGTGGGAGAGGATCTGGGAGGTGTGAAGGGGAGGATCTTGGGTGACTGTGATCAAAATATATTATGCAAAATTTTTAAATAATAAAAATATTTTTTGAGTAACCCTGTCTCGAAAAACCAAAAAAAAAATATTTTTTAAAAATATCAGAGATGAGCTAAATAAAAATATATAAAGAAAAAATAGCTGTGACTTGCTGAGCACAGACCCTGCCCAATGCCCTCTGTGGCAGACCAGGCTGTGCCTTGCTCCTGAGTGATGACTGGCAGCCTTCTAAGGTGAGCAAACAAATGGCACTTCTGCATGCAAGGGACCTTCCGGTGCCATCTCCTCTTTCCGTGGGGAGCCAGGGGTTTGCGCTGGAGGTCACCATCTGTCTCAGTCTCTCAGTTGAAAGAAAACCAGGGCTTCAGGGGTCTTCCTTGTCCCAAGAATAGTCACACTGGTGTGCATATTAGCTTCTTGTTTGCTAGTGTGTCCATTGCGGGGCAGGGGAACGGTGAGAATAAGGAGCAAATCTGAATGGGGGAGTTCAAAAGCCTGGGGAAAGCGGGGCTGCTGTCTTGGTTTGACCCCTTTTTAGCCATTTACTAAGTCACTGTGGGCATTTCAGCATCAGCTGTGTGAGTGGAGACATGTGGTGGGCGGATGCCCTCATCCACAGGCCTTCTGTAAGGCACACCGTGGGCAAAAACACACTGAGGAGTTAGGGCTCCCTGTGTCCCTAATCACTGCTCCCCCCAGCAACTGTAGAAGCTGGAGATATAGCTGCTTTCAGTCAGTCTGAGGACAAATACTGACATTTCTGAAGAAAAATCTTTGGAGTTAACAGGATCCAAGCATGCCAGTATCTCAAGGTAGACTCACCAGGGGCGTGACCATGCCATTCAGCCCTACCCTACGGAAACAAAGCACCAGGATCTGGGACCTGGCGTACTGCCAGCTCTGAGGGCATCCTCCTGCAGCAGTGCTCTACATTCTATGTAGCAACAGAGATGTTAGAGTTAAGCAGAAACATGATGACGTGTTTGAACCAAACATGTCACAGAAGCTGAAGGAAATCTCACCGTCTTGTTAGAACTGCATCAGACTCCCCAGTGGAGCGCTGACTCTCTGGGGTGATGAATATTTAATGTTATGTCTGATGGTATTCTCTCTGACACACCTGGAAGTCAACCAAGGCTTAGTGGTTGCTGTGTGATTGTGTGTGTGTGCATGCGTGTGCAGGCATGTGTGTGTGTGTGTGTGTGTGTGTGAGTATATGTATATGTGTATAGGTGAGTGCTGTGGGTGTGTATGTGTGTGTGTGCATGCATTCTTATGTGATGTGCATGTCTGTGTATGTGTATATCCATGTGTCTGTCTACATGAATGTAAATGTATGTGCATGTGACTTGTGCATGTATGTAACTGTGTGTATGTGTGTGTGTGTGTGTGTGTGTGTGTGTGGAGACAGGGGGAGGAAGGAGGTGAGGTTCATAGCATAGAGCTTTCAGAGGGTGGATGAGGCTCTCCTGCTGCTTGGGGTTCCCTCAGCCCCAGAGCAGGGGCAGCTGGAGTCAGAGCCAGCATGTGGCATACCCACCCCACCTGCCACCACCATGAAGCAGGCTTTGAAGGATGAAGGAGATGCTCATTCAGCCTGCTATATTTTAAACCAATCATATTTGCATCTTGGATATTTTTATCTTTCTAAACTGTGCTCACACTCACCAGAAAACTGTGATCTCCTTTTCAAATTACAAGCCCTCAAAGGAAAATTTCTGCAAGGTGAGAGGCAATAGTGCCATTCTGCAAACTCTTATCTCCAAATGTATATCTCTCCCAGGTTAATACAGGGCCTCAAGCCTCTGCTCTCTGCAAATGTCTCCTGGCTTCTCCCCTTTTCCTCTTCTGGCTTGAGGCAATACAGACTGTACAAGTCACCAGAAGACACATGGAATGAAGGGCAATCTTAGGGAGGCATCCAGCTAGGTGATGCTTGCCTGTGGCATCGTTCCGTAGCCTTGAATAACTCTTGAGGAATGAAGAAGGCTCAACCACTAACTAACTCATGGCCTCATGCAAAGCTAATGGTGGTGGGCAGCCACCACACCAGGATGGTTTGAAGACAATGTGTATTTAGAATATAATACTATGTAGTTCTTTCCAAAATACCTTTAGAGTTGAAATACTCCTTCCTGAAAGGGAACGGGTGGCTCAGACGATTCAGAAACCCAGCCTCAAGCTTAGGTGGTGCCATTGAAACTGTCACACTCAGGCCTGAGAGAGAGAAGAGAGATGGGCAAGAGCCGAGGCCAGAACCCAGGCAAGCTCCTTGGTACCTTTGATGAGCCAAGGGAAGTGGCTGGTGATACGGGCGCAGCTCTCTCCTGGATGCCAAACCATATGGGGGTTTAAAGAATGAAGCTCTTGCAACCAGAAAGCTGACTCTTAACCGCTGCTAGACTCAGCCAAAGAAGCGCTAACCTGTTCATGGGAGCAAGTTCTGATGTTCTATTGAGCCCCGGGGCGTCGATAATGATAATGTTCTCTGCATTTCAAAAGCCAGAAGGAAGCATTCCAAAAGTTTAGTGTAAAGAAATGATCGCTGTTTGGGGAGATAGATGTGTTTTCCCTGATTTAAGCATCGCATAGTGTACACACATATCAAACACCACATGGTACCGCACAAATCTATACAGTTAAGCGATTTTATATACCAGTTAAAGTAAATTTAGCTTTACAGAAACTCCAAGGTAACCTCAAAATTTCATGATTCGGGGTGAAAAAAAATGTGTGTGGGGATATCTTGAAGCAGAGGAGAAGCTTTTATTGGGCAGCCTTGTACTTTTGGTAACACTGTAAAATAGGAACACCTATCCTGCCACCTTTCTAAGGGCTGTGACTTATAGTCGCCCTGCCTGGTTCCCTCTGCTGTCATCCTGAAGGACTGGGATGTTTCACTAAAGCCAGCCCCGTCTGGCACTCAGGAATGCAGGTGAATTTAAGGAAAGCAGAGCTCTGAGCCTGAACGAGTTTGCCTGTCCTGATGCCCAGAGCAAGTCTGTGGTAGGAAGGGTGGCTTCAGATCAGCATCTCAGGGAGTTTGTCTGTTGCGTGTTGAACACATAAGATCCCACTGAGAGACACAGGCTTGGACTAAGACTTAGAAACTGCTGGGCTCTGTAGCTGCCAACATCTCTCTGAGTTCCTACCCTGCAGGCATCCTCCCTGGGGACCAAACTTGAACACCATCCCATGTGTTTGGTAAATTTCAGGTGAGTTCCTGGAATCCCCCCAAGGTAGATGACTTCTTGGCACACTGATGAGTAACCCTGCCTGTCTTCCTAGGTTCCAGGAAAATAAATCCCAGCATGAGCATCATTACCTTACCCAAGCCCTACCAAGAAGTTTTCTTTACAGGAGGCTCTGAACCTGATACAGAGCCTAGAGCATGCCTGGCAGTCAGGTCCCAGAAAGCCTGGGCCTGCCGCGTGGACACCACTATCCTTTTCCCCGACAGGTGCTCTGAGATGCACGAGTTCTGGGTTCTCTCCCCAGATTCCCATACTCGACGGTTGGTGCTGAACCCAAGGAGCAACCTAGCATTTCCACTCAGTCTCCATGCCTGTGACTTATCTTGAGGGCAAGACTTGTTGCCCTTTGCTTTTGTTAAGTGGAGTTGTTTCTTTACTGTAGATAGCTGGTAATGGGAATTGGGTTGATGTGAGGAGGCTGGGGCAATAAAACAGCAGATGGATCTCCTTTGGCACACGAGGGAATGTTTAGGGTACACACACCTGGCCTATAGGCTGTCCTGATTTACGCAATCTGTGGCCACAAGGTGATATAGATAATGGTCACCAGAGTGTGTCATTTGCCTGCGGTTAGTGTTATGGTAGGAAGTCCCCTGACCGGTAGCTCAGCTATCTCTGCTAGTAATCCTCATTGCCAGGAAGGATTTGGAATTCCAACAGAGCTGTGATGTGCTTATGAGGGACATTTTCCATGTTTCCCCTCAGGAACCAGTTGGCTGCATTAGTGATGGACAAGAATTTCTCGTTCATTCATTCATTCATCATTCATTCATTCATTCATCATTCATTCATTCATTCATCATTCACTGAGGACCAGCCTGCGTAAAGTTTGTGTTAAAGCACAAATATTTGGAGGGTTGAGATTAACTTTCTGAGACACGATTGATCAGAGGGTGAAGTGTAAGTCTATTTAATATTGAAGAGTCTAATTGAAGCTGCCCCAAGGGGCAGAGGACAGAGAAACCAGTGGAGCATTACAAGGAGTCCAGGTCACTCTAGGGCCAGTCATTCCAGGATGTTGGCACAGAAGCTTTAACTTCAAAGCAGAGCACTAGCCCTGAGGGTTGCCACAGGAGCCCTGGCCCCTGGGATCACCTAGGAATCCCATCTGGTTCAGGGGCGGTTAAGACACAGTGCAAGAAAGATGTGGTTCCTCAATAGCTCAGGTGCATCCAGAGTCATTAAAGACACAGGTCGGGAGACTATTTTCAAAACGATACTTTGAGAAATTCTCCTTGAGCAAATATGGCATTTACTGGAGCTGAAGATTGAGGAAAATTCATGGGTGGAAACGGTGTCATTTTCTTGAGCTTCCTTCCGTGTGCTTTCAGCTTGAACTCACATTTAGATAGCAGAGGGAAGGGAGGAAGGTGACCCCATCACTAAACTCCCGTTCATTGGTTCTCTGCAGCAGGGCTTCCAAAGAGATCGTGGCTTCCTCTTTATTTTTCCTATTTATGATTGGTCTCCTAATGTTAAATTAGTTTCAGCATTTGAAAAGACAAGATACAGACACCTCTCCCCATTTCTCTCACCAAAGACAATTTTAAAATTCTGGATACTGTGCTTTTAACTTATTTTGCGTGTTTGTATGTGTGTGCATATTCATGGAGGTGCATGTATTTCCACACACGTGGAGTCCAGGGGAAAACTTGTGTATCTTTTTTTCGGGTACCATCTACCTTTTTTTGAGACAGGGTCTCTCTCTAGTATTCTGAGTTCACCAAGGTGGGCCACGCTAGCTGGTCAACAAGCTCCAGGATCTACCAGTGTCTACTTCTCCAGTGCTAGAAATATAAGCTTGCTTCTCTATACGTGTCTCTTTTTTATTTAAAGAAGATAGGAATTATTGAGGCTCAAACTCTTGTCCTGATGTTTCCAAGGGAAACACTTTAACGACTGAGCTAAATCCTAAAACTCTGGACTTTTTTTTTTTAACACAAGAAGGCTCTGGCAGGTGAGGGAAATAAAGTGGTCCAGACAGTGGCCCAGGACCCTGTGGGCACAGATCCTCTGCGTTTCCTGTTTGCTTTCTATGCCCAGACTGGACATTGCAGAAGCCAGTGTCTCAGAAACATCAGAGGTATGATACAGAAGACCCCACTGTCTCAAGCCAAGTGACTGAGACAGTAGAAGTTTCAAACAGAGAATTTTTCTGATAATTTCTCTGCCTCTGTCAGACAAGAAGGTAGTAGCACCCACACAGTCAGGGTCAGATGAGGAGCTTAGACCTCTAAACTTGCCATATCATGAGGAGACAGTATGGAGCCTAGACCATGAGGAGGCAGTGTGGAGTCGGGGTTTCCATGCTTGCAGAGATTAAGGAGACCCCTAAGGGATCATGGCTGGAGTCTGGACATGTACCCTGATCTCACAGGAAGAGGAGGCTCTGCCCATCCACACTGCGGTGTTAGGCACAAGATAGAGTTGGGACATTTACCACTACTTGACCCTACTCAACCACAACCAAACTACATTCACAAAGGGTTAGTAGAGACCAAATTGAGAGTAACAATGAGACATCCTTCATGCTTCAGTGACTTGACACCAGAGGCCCAGTGACAAGTCTGACCTTGTTCCCCGCCAGGCTTGATGCAGATCTGCTGATAACCAACTGGCGCCCTCTCAGTGACCAGCGGGGTGATACCCTGTTAACCGCCAGAGTGGTTTCAAAGCAGACCCACGGCAGCATGAAATTGAAATGAGACACAGAATCTTACAACACTCAGAGCATCTAGGTTTCAACTAAAAAAGAATCACTTTTAACACCAGAACCAGGAAGCCCAAGTTGGATGAGAAAAGGCAAATCCTGACACTGCCATAGCATAGACTTTAGATGGGCGCCGAACAGGGCTGAGGGTGATGGACACGGAACGTGGCTGAAGGCGATGGACACGGAACGTGGCTGAAGGCGATGGACATGGAACGGGGCTGAAGGTGATGATGGACACGAAACAGAGCTGAAGGCGATGGACACGGAACGTGGCTGAAGGTGATGATGGACACGGAACGTGGCTGAAGGTGATGATGGACACGAAACAGAGCTGAAGGCGATGGACACGGAACGGGGCTGACGGCAATGGACATGGAATGGGGCTGATGGTGTTTATAAAGGAAAAACCATTTAAAGGCGAGTGGATCTACAGGATGACTCAGAAACCAGAAGGAAATAGGATAATTTTCAACTCTTAAAAAGAAATGGAAGATAATAGAGATGAAAGAGGTGTGTGTGTGTGTGTGTGTGTGTGTGTGTGTGTGTGTGTGTGTGTATGTATGGGTGTGGTGTGTGTATGCATGTGTGCGGTTGTCTGTGGTGTGTGTGTGTGTGTGTGTGTGTATGTATGGGTGTGGTGTGTGTATGCATGTGTGCGGTTGTCTGTGGTGTGTGTGTGTGTGTGTGTGTGTGTGTGTAAGAGAGAGAGAGAGAGAGAGAGAGAGAGAGAGAGAGAGAGAGACTAATTTAGAATTCTCCATTCTTTTCCAGTCTGATGGTTAATCTTGATGTGCCTAGGACATTAGTAAATACAGGCCTGGCTGTGGTCATGAAGGTAATTCCAGAGAAGATTAACTGAGATTAACTGAGATGTTGGATATGTGTCCTGAGGCCAGGATGGATTAAGAGAAAAACAGAGAAAGCACTTTCTCTCTCCCTATGTTTTTTGGAGATGGATTGAAATCACCCCCAATGCCATGAGCCCTCTTGGGTTGTGCTGCCAGGGAACCGGTACAGGGATGAGAATATTAACTAATATAACTAGCAAACGTATCCTCCCTAAATTAAGGGGGAACAAAGGCTTACTAAGATGAAAGAGAAAGAGAATTGGTCATTAGCAGGCATATCCTTAAACAGTTGCCTAAACGGAAGGGAAATGATGAGATACCTCCTCTTGAAACATCACCCAAGTATATAAGATGTGGATAGAGCCAATATGGAGACAAAGAGTTTCCTAAGTGATGTTTATTGCTGAAGAATGACTTACAGAATGGTCGCGTTCGGTCCTTTGTGCACGTGCAGTGACGTCATTAAAGGGTGGGAGGAAGGTGGATGTGGAGGGCCCCATGTTTCCACACTTGCCTTGAACTACAGGGAAGTTAGTACAGAGAGTGCCGTCATGTCCAGAGAAGCCACCAGGAGCAGAAAGACAGCAATGCCTGCAAACACACTGACACTGGAGAGAAACCAAAACTGAATTCTGAAAAAAAAAAAAGTTTGCTGGGCGGCGGTGGCACACGCCTTTAATCCTAGGACTCGAGAGGCAGAGGCAGGCGGATCTCCGTAAGTTCAAGGCCAGCCTGGTCTACAAGAGCTAGTTCCAGGACAGGCTCCAAAGCTATGGCAAAACCCTGTCTAGAAACCTCCCTCCCAAAAAAAAAGAAAAGAAAAAAAAGAGAGAAAGGAAGAAAGGAAGGAAGAAAGAAAGAAAAGAAGAAAGAAAGTTCAAGGGGCCCCACAGAAATTCAGATAAAGTAGAACAGGAAGTCACAACAAAAAATGAAGTAAAAAAATTAAATAGCATATCTAGTCCTTTATATGCTAGTAATTGTATTAAATGTAAGGGGTTTAAACATGCCATTTTAAAGGCAAAGATTAGTAGCATGTATAAATAACAAATCTATCTATATGCTAGAAGTACAACTACTTAAATAAGACCCTTAAGTGGGTTTCATAGCTATGTGGACTGAAAGTAAAATCCTCTAAAGTTATACACCATAAGAATATGAACAGAATGAAGCAGACATGCTGAACTATCATAGAAGGTCGACCAGAGCAAACCCAAAATGAAGGGTGAAGAAAGGCCTTAGTAAAGTCAGAAGCTCTGTCAACCAAGGAAATAGAATCACAAGTGGGTGGATACAACCCAACAATAGAAGCTTAAGATATGTGAACAAAACAGAAGCAGAAGCATTTAAAGTGTAATGAAAGCATCACTTTCAAGGGTCTCTGGAACCATTAGAGAGGACATCAACCAGGACCCAGAAGCAACTCAGCAATTCTGTCAACTAGCAGGATGGAGTCAGTGTTAGCATGGCAATCATCCAACAGCAGAATACACTTTCAAGAGCCTGCAGAATATGTCCCAAGGCGGTCTGCAAGCTGGGATAGATAAAAAATATCAGCCAACACGGAAGACTTGGAACCACATAGAGCAGACTTTTGGATCATAAACTAATCCTCCTTAGCGGTTTGATTTTGTGCTATGCCCCTTTTTCTACCGCCCTCACTTTGGGTGACTTCACTTTATAGGGAAGGCTTTAGGGTGGGATGTGTCTTTTCTCACCCAGAACTATAAAGGAACAAGAGGACTGGATTTTGCATTTTCTGAAGCCTTCTTCTCTTTCCTTTTGGAGAAATTCATGACCCCACCTTGTTTGGCTGGAACCTTACTACATAAAATCAGAGGGTGATGGGTCTGATTCTGCGTTACTGAAGATGGGCTTGCATCATGGGTGGTATTTAAACAGTTCTCCAAACCCAAATAAACACACAATTAAATGGAGCAGAAAAATAACTTTCCTTATGAGACCTGAAATCCAACAACAAACTTCCAATTCATACGGCAGGAGTCAGGATGGCTGCATCTGCTGGGCAACCGCTCTCCCTTTGGGCCAGGCATTGCATAAGCATGTATTCACGTGACCCTTGGTACTGCCGAGCTGAGGAACCCCAGCCTGCCAAATGTGGGGATTTTTATCAAAACCACATATTCCCCACAACAACTTCCTCACAGACAACCCTGGGGTCTCCGATTTTTGGATCCATACATAGCAGAAGGAAAATGACTTCCCTCATCATGTGCTGTGAGGTGGGCCCTTGGCCAAGCACAGCCAGGGGCCTCTGTTTCTGACAGGCAACAGCTGTTCAGCTCCATGTCCCCAAGGATAGCAGAAGGCAAAAAGGGAAGGGAGAGGGGGCAGAATCCAGGGAGACCCAGGCAGAGGCTCCTTCCTAAGGCCCTGTGCTCTGCAGGACTAGGTAGTGGCAGATGGCCCTTGTGGTTCCATTGGCCAGAGGCATGGGGGTCTTGTGGAGGGAGGGAACTTGTCCAAACACATTTTCTGGCCACTCTCTGGGATCTCTGCATTTTAAAACCAAAGAGTTTGTCTTGAGAGCATCACAGGGACTCTGTAAGCTGCTCTGGGATTGGTGTGCCTGAGGGGACAGCCAGTTCAGCCTCTTGCTTTTCCTCCCCTTGGCAAGGATCCCACCCCACCCCCTACTCCACCCCCTGCAGTTACCTTGCTTGCCCTCTCCCTGTCGATCACTTCTGGTCCTAGCTCTGTGATTTTATGCTTTAGGCAAAGCCAGCCTCTCTGTTCCCATCTCTGTCTCCACACAGAGGAGCAAGTCAGGACTGGGGACCAGGTGTGCTTTGGACCAGTTTGGGGAAGGGGTATCTCTGTCTCAGGAGAATCACACTCAAGCGCTTTCAGGGAACATGTCCTGACATCCGAAATTAATTCTCAAATGTAGAGGGGGAAGGAAAAAAGAGAGGGTGAGGGACAAGCCCACAAGGTGGCTTTTGTCAGCTGTGGGGTGTTTTGGTAAAAGGTCCATCACCATGTACACCGTAGTCTTCTTTTGAGCTAACTGAAGAGAATTTCCAAGACCAAAAAAAGAAAACGGGAGAGTGAATGGCCTCTCTCCAGCTTCTGGCAGAAAGCTGTCTCTTACCTAGGGGGGCTTGTGTCAGGATGGGGACTTAGAGGGACACACTCTTGCCTGGTTTCCTTCTAGCATGGTCCTCTGGCGCGGTGGCACGGCTCTCCAGTCAGCACTCTGGGTAGGAGCAGAGTGGAGCCACAACCCACAGAGTGCAGAGTTTCTGAGGGCCAGAGCAAAGCTAAGCATTGCATCAAACTGCTCGCTATGGAATCATCTGATTGTAAGATACTGAGGCAAAGTCTTTTCTGCTTCCTCCAGAAAAGAGAAAAATGCATGCATGCATGTTTGTGCATGTGTTTGTATGCATGTGTGTATGTCTATGTATGTGTGTTGTGCGTCTGTGAATGTGCATATATGTGCAAGCGTGTTGTGTGTGCACGCATGTGTGCACATGTTGTGTGCGCGTGTGTGTGTATGTATATGCATGTATGGACAATCTCAGGTATTAGTTTTTTGGTACCTTCCACGTTTTATTTGAGACAGGGTCTCTCATTGGTCTAGAAGTTTATCACACAGGCCAGGCTAACTCATGAGTTCCAGGGATGTTCCTGTCTCCATTTTCCTTCTTGCCAGTCCTGGGATTGCAGGCACACATGACCAGATTTTTGTATGGTTTTTCGGGTTTGGACTCAGGTCCTCACACTGGTGGAGCCAAACTTTCTACTGACTGAGCATCTCCCCATCACAGCCTTCATTTAGAGGGGACTGTAATCAGGGAAGTAATGAGAAAAGCAGGAAGACCTAGGTTTCCAGCAGCAGATGGGGTCTGTGAGGAAGCACTGGGTAACAAAGATGTTTAGGTACAGAAATCTATAGCAGATCTGGCTGGCCACATCCCACGCACATCTACACACCCCAGACGCAGGCTAGCTGGTTTACAAGATCTGGCTGGCCACATCCCATGCATATCTGCACACCCCAGATGCAGGCTAGCTGGCTCATGAGATCTGGCTGGCCACATCCCATACACATCTGCACACCCCAGATGCAGGCTAGCTGGCTCATGAGATCTGGCTGGCCACATCCCACGCACATCTGCACACCCCAGACGCAGGCTAGCTGGCTTACAAGATCTGGCTGGCCACATCCCATGCATATCTGCACACCCCAGATGCAGGCTAGCTGGCTCATGCACTCACTGGGACTTTCCTGTTTCTGCCTCCTCTCTCACTGTCAGAGTACCAGGGTCACAAACACAGACTATGCTGTCTGGCGTCACTTGGGTTCCCGAGACCCAAGTTCAGGTCCTCACGCGTGTTCCGCATGTACCTCACGTGCGGAGCCATTTCCTCGGCCCTCCCTGATTCTTCTCAGCTTTCACAGATTGTAGACATGGGAAGAAAACCCTTCACTGACAAGGAGCCATCGGTTAACCTATCCAAAATACTGCAGAGCAGAACCAAGCGAGGGTATAAAACTAGAAGCCGGAGCACGACAGAGAAGATAAACACCAAGGTTAAGTGCTGAAGTGAAAACAAAAATAAAGGCCATGTCGGAGTCCGCTAACAAAGAGGGAGGACTCTGACGAACATGGAGCCAGGAGTAGGAGGAAGCATACTCGGGCAGCAAATCCATGAAAGCTGCCCACCGACGGTAAACATCAGAGAAAGGCGAAGTACATTGATGCCTGGGGAGATAGCTCAGTGGGAAAATGCTTGCCTGGTAGCCCTCATGAGACCCTCAGTTCAGTTCCCAGCACTTAAAAAAAAACCAGACAAACCGCAACAAGGTTTGGCTGAGACTTGTTCTCACCATGAAGTCAGCATGGCTATCAGCAGGAACGAGAAATAAACCTGAAGAGCAAATGCTGGGGTGGGCCTAGAGAAGAAGGCGCCCTACACACTGATGCTGGGCTTGTACATTGATGCAGCCTTGACTGAGTTTGCTCTCATTGTTGGGGTAAACACCAAGACTGAAAGCAACATGTCAAGGAAAGGGTTTATTTGGTTTCTATTTACAAGCTACTGTAAATCACGGGGAGTCAGGACAGGAACTTAAGCAGGGGCAGAGACAGGAACCATGGAGGAAAGCTGCTAACGGCTTGCTCTAAGCGCATATTGTCTTACCTTTGTTATAACTCCCATGCCCATTGATCAAGGGATGACACCGCCCACAGTGGGCTGGGACCTCCCACATCAATCTATGACCAAGAAAAGGTCAGCTGACATGCCGATTGGTCAGTTTGATCAAGAGAATTCTTCAGTGAAGGCTCCTGCCTTCTACTTGAGTCTAGTTTGTGTCAAGTTGAGAAAAACTAAGCAGCGCAAGTTCTATACAAACCTGTGTGGGAGTTCCTCTAAAAACCAAAAAGAGAAACACCACAATTTAGCTACACTGCTTGTGAGTCTGCATCCCAGGGAAACAGAGGCAGCAGACAATAGATACCACCCTATGAGTATTACCAAGCTGTAGGGTCAGCCGGGGTCCCTAGTTGGGATGAGTGGATAAGGAGAATGTGACTTGTGCACACATAGGGTGGACTTTATTTCACCCCAAGGAAGAACAATAATGATTTGCAGTAAAATGGGTGGAACTGGAGATCACTACACCGTGGGAACTGAGCAGAGAGATGCACAGGCTGATGCCTGGGTGAGCTTCACAAAGTATGTGGGATCAGAACAAGAAAGGACATGTGATCACAAGGGGGCCTAAGTGGGGAAGAGAAGATGGGGGTGGCGGTCGCAAGGGGGACTAAGTGAGGAGGAGGAGACGATGGGGAGTGAATGAAAGTGGGTACGAGAAGTGTAGAACAAGATCCAAGTGTGCTGCATACATGTATAGGAATATCGTACTGAAACCATCACTCTGTGGAATTAATATATGCTAATAAAATGCAGTTGGGGCTGGAGAACTGGCTTAGCACTTGTGGCTCTTACGGAAGACCTGGGTTATGTTTCCAACATTCACATGATGGCTTGCAGCTTCCAGTAACTCCAGTTCCAGGGGATCCAGTGGCCTCTTCTGACCTCTGTAGGCATATATATGTGGTATGCATGCATACATGCATGCAGGCAAGCCACATCATATATCATATTACATATACATATACACAAATACACACACAGATGAGATAAGGAATACAGAATCTAGCAAATACGGCAAAATATAAAGAACACGAAATGATTGCATAGGAAATGTCAGATATGGAAGATGAGAAAAGATGAGAAAAGATGACCCCAATGTACATTATTTGTCATCTTTTAAAAACAAAGTCTTGTTTGTGTTATTTTGAGTTATGTGTGTGTCTGTGTGTGAGGAGAGACTGGCAGGTGAGGAGAGAGAGGCATCGGATCACTTGGAGCTAGAGATACAAGTGGTTGTGAGCAGGTGCTGGGAGCTGAGCTCCAGTGCCCCCGCAGTTTATAGCTTTGAAGAAGAAAACAGAGTAGTTCGCAGAAAACCAGTAAATCATTTAACAGAAAAATTTAAAATGAAGCTTGATTTTTTAACACTGATACGGGTACTTTGTGTAGTATATGTATCTACTACATCTATCTATCTAACACTGATACGGGTACTTTGTGTATTATATGTATCTACTACATCTATCTATCTAACACTGATACGGGTACTTTGTGTATTATATGTATCTACTACATCTATCTATCTAACACTGATACGGGTACTTTGTGTATTATATGTATCTACTACATCTATCTATCTAACACTGATACGGGTACTTTGTGTAGTATATGTATCTACTACATCTATCTATCTATCATATCAATCTACTTGTCTACCATGTCTGTGTACTTGAAGGGGAAAGGAACGTCCTAGGCGCTGGTTGATACACATCTTGACATAGTTACCTGGCTTCAAAGATAATTCTTCAGCTGTTGAAGCACAAAGAACACACAGAGAAGGGAAATAACTTCCTGGCAACATTCAGTGTTCAAAGTCGATAGAAGAGCCTTTACATAGTCACACTGGCGGCAAGGGAAGATGAGGCAAGGTGGGAGGGGGAGGGGAGTGTAGACATCAGATGGAATTCTAGAGGAATAGAGATTAACGAGCCCTTTGCATACGCATAGATAAAGCAATCATGGAATCTTTGACTACAGAAAATGACAGACGGGGCTGAAGAGATGGCTCAGCAGTTAAGAGCACTAGCTGCTTCCCAGAGGTCCTGGGTTCACTCTCCAGCACCCATAAGGTGGCTCACAACCATCAGTACCTCCAGTTCCAGGGGATCTGACGCCCTCTTCTGATCTCTGTGGGCATCACACACACATGTGCACAGCCATGCATGTAGCCAAGATACTCACACACATAAAATAAAATATGGAAATAAAGGAGAAGTGATAACCGACAGTAATGTGAAAATATTTCTGTAACCAAGTGCGTGTGGCATGGAGAATGGGAAGCCTGCGGTAGTGAGAACTGAGAGCTTCTCCGTAGAGAACAGGAGGTGCCAGACGTGTTTGAAGCAGAAGCCTCAAGTAAGGGAACCAAAAGAACATTATCCAAGGAAATGAAGACCAATCCACATGGACTAGGAATAATGAAGATTTAATCACAGCCAGGTAGAGAAGAAGAAGAAAAAGAGGGAAAGCATAGATGGCACGGGAAACTCAAGGAGCGGAATGTAAATACGGCACAGGGTAGGGAGATCAGTGTCCCTCGGCAGCAGGGTCTAAGTTCAGAGCACAGCACAGACAATGGCACTGTCAGCCTACCAAGTTCACAAGCCCTCAAAACACAGTGTATCAGAAATGAAGCATATGGATCAAAACCAAAAAGCTACATCTGAGACTTGGAGGCTTAATGGAAAATGAAAAAATAGAACCAAATACAGTTTTAGGAAATTATCATAAAAAAATTCTTCAAGGTACATTCTTAAGGTAGAAGCTACTTTTAAAAAAAAGTCATGTAGGTGTTTTGTTTGTTTCTTGCTTTTTACTGTAGGGTTTTTTGTTTTTTTTTTCTTTTTTCTTTTGCTTGAGATGGATTTTCACAGTCTTGATTGGTTCTGAAGTTGCTATGTAGCTGAGAACGATCATAAATTTCTGAACCTCTTGCCTTCATCTCCCAAGTGCTGGGATTATAGGCGTGTGTCACCATGCCTGGTATTTTTGTGCATATTAAGCTTGTTTTTGAGAACTAAACATGTAGTTTAAACGTTATAGTGTGTATGTATAGTTTGTTCACACACGTTTGTTTACATGTGTGTAAACAAGTGTGTGAGCATATGAACAGACCTCTGCTAAGGCACATAAAGACTCCTAAGAGATCTTGTTCTGGGTTTAGGAGGCTGTAGAAGGTTTCCCTGTGTATAATCCCTGAACAAGTATTTTTTTTTGTTTTAACTATATCTTCATATTGCTTTCTTAAAATATATACGGCACTCCTGACTAAGCATCTTTGGTTTTCATTGCGGGGCTTCTGCTGGCCTCCTGGCGGGATTAAGACCTCCCGCCACCTCTCCATTTCACGCTAGGTTTGTGTAGACCAGAAAATGGTTTTATTGATTTACTTGTGTTTGAAATTTTCTGTTTTCTAAAGAAACTTGGGGTCAACTAAAAGAAAGGTAGAAAATGAAATCTTGACTATAAGATTCAATGGCGTGGGAGCTGGAACTGTTTTGGGTGGTGGAGGGTCTTCCTTCCAACTCTCCGAGTTAAACGCTGGTCTCTCTGCCTTCAGGCTCTCTCCTCTCCCAGTTTAGCTCTTTTTTTTACCCTCCCACCACCTCAGCTGTGACAATATTCCAGCATTTTAAGCTCTTTCAGGAGGAAGAGTGCAAAGCCTCATTCTCTAAGAAGATGCCAAACCTGCTTCCCTCCCTCAACACAGCAGGAGGCTTAGTTTGAGCCAGGGTTCTTTCTCCCCTGGAGTACTGTAACCGGCCTCCTTCTTTCAAACCTTGGGTCTCTCATGACCTATTCTATTCTCTGTATCATCTTTGCTTGGGTCAATGTTGGCTTTGAAGTATAAAAAAGATCATTTCTCCCTCTAGCTTGAATTTCGCAGGGACTTTCCAGTGTGCCTGGAGCAACTCCCTCACTGGGTGACATAAACATAAAATATTCTATTCCTCTGTACCTTCATCTCCTTTTCCTGCCCCATAGTGTGGGATTTAGAAATCCCACAGTCTCCGGATTTCCTATTCAAGTCAAGCCCAGGTTACCTCCAGGGCCGCTTTACTTACCAGATAAGCTCTTCCATGTCCTCCCTGAAGGGCTTTCTGTCATATCATCCAGGTACTGCTTAAAGCATGCCCCCTGCCCCAGAGGTACTCCCTGATAAGCTAGCTTAGCTTCCCTTCCGTCTCCTAGGCTCTTTAGACAATACCATGAGAGATTTATTTTGTGCTTTTCTTTCTGATCACTTGCATGGATGGAGTATGTCTGTCTTCCTGGGTTTAGATCTGAACCCTTTTACTTTGTGTGCGTGTGGTGGGCGGGAGGCGGCACTGAGCTAGTCTTCAAACTCACCTTCATCTTGAATCTAAGGCAATAGTTCAGAAACCGCTTACGGAAGGGGCAGGCTGGTGGTGAGGATGCCTAAGTATTTGTTATTGTTATGAAATAAGAGTTCACTCCATCACCAGCCCCTTGGCTCTGCAACCTAGATTGCCATCTCTGTAGCATTAACTGGCTAAGACTTCCCCAAAGAGTATCCCAGGGTGTGGCTTGAAGAAGACATATATTGCCTTACAGTCCTGAAGTCTAGAGATGTGAGCTCAAGGTCACTAGGGTTGGTTTTTCTGAGTTTTTCCCCCTTAGCTTGAAAATAGCATCCTTCCCCCAGTGCGCATCTGTGGTTCAATCCCTTTCTGTTAGGACACCAGTGGTATTGGATTGACGACCTCATTTAAACTTTGTGACCTCTTTAAAGAGGATCTCCTAATACAGACATATTCTAAGCTAGTTATAATGTCAACATGTGGATTTTGCCGTCACATGTAAGCTAGTTTCTAGACTTTCAGAAATGTGTTCTTTAGCACATTTCAGCTGTCCGGAAGCTTGGCGGTACCCCCAAACCTTTTGGCGCACTGTCTCTTGTCTGTGAAGCCTGAGGCATCAGAGGCGATGATGGGGGTGTCTTGGAAATGCCCTTCACGTGCAGCAACTGAGGGACTGCAAGCATTGGGCTTTGTTCCCTTACATTTAAATGATTCTTTTACAACCCAGGACACACAGGGATTTGCACACTTTGTCAGATGCTCAAGTTGTGCTCCTGGGGGACCTAGGTAGGAAGAAGAGAGAAGCTTGTGTAGCATCCAGGGATGGGGCTACAGGTCGGTGTCTGTCTCCAAATGTGGCTGACTTCTGTATTTCCATCATAAGCCATTCCACTATCTGGACGAGCCTGCTCCCTGCCGGGTCCTGCAGCTCGACCCTCATGAAGCCTGGATGCAGCCTTCCTACTAGGGGTACCGATCTCACTTAGGATGTCAAGCAGCTGACAGTTGGACTTTCTCCTGTGAGTCTATAGAGAGAACCTATTTGGATTCTTTTTCTTTTATCAATAAACCTCCTCCTCACATGACTTCCCTCTCATCCAGATGGTCAGCATCCAAGATCCCCACAGAGGCCTGAGAGTCTTCAACTCTGCATGTATCGCTTTTAAAAACACACAGCACAATAACTATAACCAGTAATAAAAGCATGGCAATTAATACAATATATTGTAATAAAAGTTATTTAGAACATGAGTTATTTCTAGAATGCTCTATGTGATATTTTCTGGCCTTCATTAAAATTTCAGAAAACAAAGGATAAAGAGAGACTGTGGCTTGGTACCCGAAGGAACATATGAATTTCAAGATTATCTTAAATATTCAGAGTTAGAGGGAGTGATTATTAACACTCACTAAATAGTCTGTGAGTGTCTTTTGGTAGGGAGTCTTCTGATGTACCCTTTCTGATCTCTAATTGTGATCTGAACACAGAAACTGTGCACTCCTAAACACCCGTTCAGTCCTATCTGGGAACACCGAGAACTTAACCGTCCATGAAAATTTGTAGCTAACCGTATGTGGAAAGCTCAAATCTCAGAGATGATTATGATCCTAATTTCATCTAAAACACCATGGGAAGCCTGGAAACCGTACCTGACGCCTTCGGCATCTGTTCATCCCTGAATGGGCTTCCACGTAAATGTCCAGGGAACCAAGAAAGAACTGGGCCTTCTTCCTCCTGTGTGTGCTGTCTGTGGGTTGTGCTAGGCCAGTGGATTTGAACAGTTTTGGAAAAGAGAATTGTTATGCCTTCGAGGTGGAAGCTGCTTTGTTGTTGTTTCCATTGGAAGGAGACAGACAGACAAACTGACTGGCGCAAGACACCATGTGAATCCTTGGTTGCTAGATCAGATCTCAGAGCCGGATTAAAGACAAGGGATGAGAACCACACAAGAGAACACAGTTCTGAAGATTTCCCGGAAGGCAAGGAGATCTGTGGAACAACTAGGAGGATTCTGACAGGTGAATGTGAGCAGATGCATGGGAGACAGTGTTCATAAGAGGCTGAGACCATTGAGAGAGACTGAGGCTGAAGCTCAGCCCAGGCAAAACAGAGGAGCTGGGCAGAGCATTTTGTGTGCTTTTCTCTTTGCTATAGAAGCAATGCTTTATTTCGGACATATTCATATTCATAGACTCCCGACCTATTAATATGTATTCCAGAGGATTATGCCAGAACTAGTTATTTTGCCTCTAAAGGCACTGAGACCATGACCTCCAAGGAGTGGGTATGGCTCTTTTGTCAAATGTCGTGTCTCCAACCTCCTAACCTAGATGATTTTGCCACAAGTGCCGGCTTAGGTGTCTTGCAAATATACTTTTGAGTGGTTGGGGGAGGAGTGGAGAGAGTCGTGTCTATTTTATTATTGAGCCCTGGGGAGTTTATTCTTCTAGAAGTACATCTGGTGCTAGATATTTATGCTTTTGATGTTTCAGACTGAATTTTGCTATATTCTCAGTGTGGGGTTGACATCCAAAATTGTTTTTTTATGCTTAAGGAAATAATGTTATTAAATATTATTAAAATGGATTCTTACAAGTTCTTTGTGACCCGTGACAAAATGCATAATTAATCAGAATTAAACGCTAATGGGTTTGTAACACAAAGACTCCGGTTCTAAAATAAAACTTAGTTGACTCTTGTGCACACTGCTCAGTTTGTGGAAGAGACAAGTTGTTCTGTGGTTTTCAAAAGTCACGCTGCCTTGGACTGTCCTCCAACAGCACAGAGGTTAGCACTTCAGGGGGCTTTGTGTGGAATGGTGTGTAGTGGCATTTCAACTGTATTTTAATAAATAAATACTGCCTGAAGATCTGAGAGTAAAACAGTCCCACTGGTCAGCCTTACAGACGAGATTATGGTGACACACACCTTTAATCCCAGTTGTCTTTAAACCCTAGTTGTCATAGAAATTGGGTGGTGCGCACCTTTAATTCCAATCCTAGAGAGGAGTATAAGATAGAGACAGCTCCCAGACACAGTCTCCTTCTGAAACTCCTGGAGGCAGGATTGCCATTTCTTTCTGATGTAGAGGTAAACGCCAGTGGCTGGCTGTTTTACTTTTTGGGTCTTTAGGATGAACCTCAATTTCTCTCTCTGAGTTTTTATTAATCATGCTTCATTTGGCACCCATTTATTTGTCACTAATTTAGGAAAATGCCTTTTGCCTGCAGCTTTTTAGCCATCGGCCTAAGCCAGAGCTGGGATTGGAATTCCAGCTCCAGGAACTGGAATCTTAGTTGTGATAAAAGATAAAATAGATGTAGGTATTGTAACTATAATTTTTGCTTAGTAACTGTTTTGTTGCATGTGATCTTGCTATGTTTTATTTAGACAGAAAAGGGGAGGTGATGTGGGACCCCCCCCCTCTGATGTGGGAGTCCCCTTTGTGTGCTGTGATTAGCATTAATGAATAAAGAAACTGCCTTGGCCTGTTGATAGGGCGGAATTTACGTAGGCAGGGAAGTCAGAACTGAATGTTGGGATAAAGAAGGGTGGAGTCAGAGAGAAGCCACGGATCCTCCTCTTGAGACAGATGCCGGTTAAAATCTTTGCCGGTAAACCACTGCCATGTGGCGATATACAAATTAATAGAAATGGGTTAAATTGATATAACAGTTAGCCAATAAGAGACTAGAGCTAATGGGCCAAGCAGTGTTATTATTAATACAATTTCTGTGTGATTATTTTGGTTCTGGGGGGCCTGGATGAACAAGCGGGCCCTCTTCCTACACCCCTCTGTATGCTGTGAATACCATTGGTTAATAAAGAAACTGCTTTGGTTCTATTATAGCACAGAATAGGGAAAGGTGGGAATTCCAAGAAGATAGATGTAGAGAAAGAGTGGGAAGGGTCAAGAAGAAGCCATGTAGCCACAGAAGGAGACAGATGCCTTGGAACTTTACCAGCAAACCATGAGCCTTGTGGTAAAATATAAATAATAGAAATGGTTAATTTAAGATGTGAGAGCTAGCTAGAAATATGGTTAAGTTATTAGTCAAACAGTATTGCAACTAATATAGTTTCTGTGTGATTATTTGGGGCCTGGGTGGCAGGGAAACAAACAAGCAGCCTCCCACTACAAGGGTGAGCTTCTGCCATATCATCAGGGTATAGACTGAGATGGAACGGCCTGGGAGGACAGATCCAGGAGCTGGGTAGAAGGTCCATCTAACAGGGGCTTGCAGAGGTTTATGTGCATGGGTACAAGCCATATCAGAAACCATAGCTGGTTCTCATGTAGATGTGCATCTGTCCTAGCTGCTACAGGACATAGGAAGATAACAACCTTCCTAGCTGCTACAGGACATGGGAAGAAAACATACAATTCTTGAATAGTCTTCCTTCTGAGAAATAGTGGCTTCATTCATTACTTTTTTCTCATCGTTGTGATGAAAGCACCGGAGGAGAAAAAGGTTCATTGTGGCTCAGAGTTTGAGGCTCCACCCCATCATGCCCAGAAGTCAGAGCAGCAGCCGTTTGAGGCAGCTGGTCACATCGCAGACAGAGAACAATGCTGGTGTTCAGATCACTTCTCACCTTTATTCAGACCAGGATCCCAACCCACAGGATGGTTCTGTTATCATTCATGGTGCATCTTTGAACCTCAGGTAAGCCTTTTGGGAAACACTCTCATGGATGTGCCCAGTCAGATTCATATCTCTGTTTGGTTCTCCATCCCACCATGTTGACAATCACGAGCTAGGAAGATGGCTAAATCAGTCAATCACCTGTCTCACAAGCATGAGGACCTGAACCCAAGTAAAAAACCCAGGTATAGCGCCCAGGGATGGCAGGATGGGCAGCAGACATGCATAGACCTCAGGACACTATATGGCCAGACATTGGCCCCTGTCAGCTGCTAACTAGGTGGGAAGGAAGGGTGGGCAAGAGAAGTATGGATCAGAAACTCTAGAGGGGAGTGGGCAGGTCTGTTCAGTCCCTGGGCAATCAGAACTTCAGCTCAAGCACCTGAATCCAGGTCAAGAGAGGCCTGAAGAGCACAGAGGGGACTGGAGACAGCCAAGGGCTGCTGTGCAGAGGAAGCGGGATGGAGAAAGGGAGGCTGTGCTTTTGCACTTGGAGATCAGAACATGCAGTGAAGACTGCTGGGTGTGTCCGGTGGAAAGTAATATACCTATCTGCAGAGCAACCTTCTAGGTTTTCTGATTCTTGCAATTAATTGTTGTTAAGCTGTTTTTGTGATCTGTGAGTTGCAGAGACCTGGTGGTAGCACTATTATAATTAGCAGAATTAGCAATGCAAGATGATTACATGCCAGTGTAGGGGCCTGCAAATACATTCTGCCAGGTTGACGTTCAAACGACCATTCATTCCTCCTCCAGTCTATACACACCCATCCATCTTCAGATTGCTTCGAACCTGCTGTGATATCTGTATGATCTTCCTTGCTATTTAATCAAGGAGTTAAATAAAATCCCTGACACGCATTCATCTTACATTTGCATGAGGACTGTGGCTGTTTTTTTCAGTTTTTAGAGAATCCTTTTTTAACACACCCTGAGGTGTGTTTGATGCACACACACAGACAGACACACACAGAGACACACACAGAGAAGTGTCCCAGGCAATACTGACTTCAGAGGTGAGGTTTACAAACCCACCCAGTAAGGGAACTTAGCAGTCCCTGCCCCCAAGGATGATCCATGCAGCCAACCTGGCAGCATGGGGTGATCAGAATGAAAACTTATTGTGGTGTGTGTGTGTGTGTGTGTGTGTGTGTGTGTGTGTGCGTGCGTGTGTGTGCTCGCTGTCTTGTCCTCTGGTGCCATTCATTTTTTTCATTTGTTTGTTTTTTAATTTAAATAAGTTCTCACTAGTGGGCTTGGAGCTCCCTGGCTAGGCTAAGCTGGGATCCACCTGTATTTTGACAGCTAGCGGCCATGCCTGGCTAACATTTTTTTGAGTTCTGGGTATTGAGCTCAGATTCTCATGCTCACACAGCCTGCGCTTCATTGGCTGAGCCATCTGCCCAACCCCTCATTTACTCGTGCCCTTATTCAGGCCAAACACAATCATTAACCTTATCTTTTAAGATTATGTCAAGAGGTGTTTTATGGATTTTGAAGAATTACCTCTTTCCATCTTCAGATAAACATTTGTTTGCGGATTAGTCATTTGTACCCCACCTGCTTCCAAAATCCACACCTGACATGGACTCCACGCAGTAGGAAAGAATGGAAGCTCGGGTAACAAACAGACCTTACCTTGCAAAGAGCAATGTCAGCTGTAGAAGCACCGAGCAGATGGTGGGAAACCATATGATAAAAATAACAGAAGGTTGGATGGTAAATACGCTACAACAATTAGACTACCTAGGAGCTGAACAGAAGGAGGAGGCCAGAGCTGGGATGGGGGGGGCATCCAAGGTCACCCACTCAAAGGTGATAACCGTCCCTCATACTTTGGATTTATGTGTCCGCTGTCTCCACAGAGCTGGATGTGGTCTCGCTTCCCTGTGACTTAGTCTTCATCTTGGGGTGACTGAGAAAAAAGGTGGCAACTTTGGAGGAGGCAGAAAATGCTAATCCTTCTGTCTAGGTGGAGACCTTTGGGCAGGAACCGGGAGATTGGATTCAGATGGGAGAATCAGACTGCGCTGCCAGAACGCCTACGTACTGGGGGTCCTTTACGTCTGTGTCTCTTGCCTCAGCACCACGGTGAGAGGAGGAGGACTTTGCCAGGGGTCAAGGGTCATGGGGTGGAAAAGAAAGCTACTGTTTCCTTAATGTTTCCACCTGTAATAAGAGACGATGACCACAAAGTTGGAGGTGAACTGTAAGAGAACCATGATTACAGAGATTTGTGTTATTATCTAAAATGCAACTTGTAAAAAATTAAGAAGGTGCTATAGAATTGAATCCAGTGTGTGTCTAGACTAAGAAAACAGGGTGCTCTGGGGTCTGGGGGATGTCTCCATTATTAGAGTGCTTGTTGCAGTGTGAGAGTCTCCAGCCCTTACACAGAAGCTGTGAGCGAGGGTCTATGGCCCTCAAGCTTGTGGGGATGGAGACAGGCAGAGTCCCGGAGCACACTGGCTGGCCAGCTCAGCTGAAACGAGGAGTTCCAGGTTCAGGGAGTGGTGTTATCTCAAACTATAAGGTGGGCAGGGGCTGAGAAGGACGCCTCATGGTAGCCTGTGGTTTCTACTGGAATGCACATACATGTGTACACACCACCCAAACATATGCTGACATCACACACACGCAGGGGGTTTTAGACAAGGACACTATGTATTTTGTTTATAGCCACTTTAAGTAGTACTCTTTTTACAATCTAGGGATTGCTGTCAGAGGTTGCCAGAAGGATAGTTTTCCGGGGATGTGGGAAACATAGCCGCAGGCCTCCAAACTCCCTTGATCCTGGTGGTCCACATGTTCACAAGGGAAGAAGAGTTGAGCATCAGCTTATTAAGACGTACAGATGGCTGCCTCTAAAGCCAGGGTCAGTCTCTACGGCTCCAACTCACAAGGCTCTAAAGCTGAGTAATATTCTGGGCAGATTTACAATGGGCTCCCATGCCGGGCAGGGCAGAGTCAGGATGCCGTGGGGCTGGCAGTTATAAAACAAGGCAAATGTGTTCCTGGGAACACAACATTCGTGGAAGCTATTTGTGTGGGCGATGGTTTTACCACATGTGTCTCAAGCTGTTCGGCTGGTGTCTAGCGCATGGATTGGTAGAGGGGAGTGAAGGCAGAGGGGGTGGTGGAGTTGCCTGTTGTGCGCTGGGCAAGAAACCCTCAGTGGTCCTTGGAAGGACAACAAGCTTTTGGGAATCTTGAGCTGCTAGTCTTGGCAGTGAGCTCTTTCTTGGGACTGTGGCTCCTGTCTGTGCAACAGTCATTTGGAGGGCTCGGGAGTCAGAATGAACACTGTCCACTGGGGATGTGGAGGAGTAGGCATCCCTGTCTGTGAGGAGATGCCATTGCTGAGGCATTAGGACCACATTTCTGTGGCTCTATGTGTCCAAGACACATCCCATGTACAGACCACTCCATTCCTAAATTTAGTTGCTTTAAAATTGTAATCTAATTGATCATTATTAAGTGTGTGCATGTGTGTGTGTGGTTAATTATTAAGTGTGCACATGTGTGCGCATGTGTGCACATATGAGTGCATGTGCTATGGCACACACGTGCAGGGTTGAGGACAACTTTCAGGAGTCTGTTTCTCTTCTCAGCATGCAGCTCTGGGAATTGAACTCAGGCCGTCAGGCTCGGCAGCAAGCGTTCTTACCCACTGAGCCATCTCCTGGACCGCTGCTTCCCAAAAATTTAATAATGACTGAGAGTTTCGAACACCTGCTGTCTGTTAGGTACTGATTCATGTATGAACTCACAAAGCTGATCTGGGAAGCTGAATGGAAAATAAATCTCATCATAAGTCAGCTCCTTGCTTGACTTTTCAGTATAGACCATTTCTGCAGGATGTCAGCTTCAATAGGTCTCATATGGCCTGGAGCGGTGTGAAGGGACGAGAGAGCCCCTGACCACCCTGTCCTCTCCCATTGCAGAGCAACAGGGCTGCTCTATCCTTACATTTGCTCCAAATCCATTGTCACACTTCTGAGTGAGGTACCTAGGTTTGTCTTATTTCAGCTCCCGTAGGGGGTGGGCTCTAGGGAGCCATTCTTAGTGGCGTTGCGGTTGGGTGGATGGCTGTGGTCTTTTAGCTTTGGTAGTGGCAGGTTAAGTGGAGGGCTGCATGGCTCCTGGAAGGCGGCTTGCTTGGGGAGTAGGAGCTGGCGTGCAAAGGGTTGGCACAGTGGAAGCAATGAGACAGGGTTTCTTTCAGACCCTGCAGAGACCTCAGCTCTCCTACATGGGTATCCTGCAAGCAGCGTCATGCTTCTGCAAGTGTGGCCCATGGAGGTTTCCCCGTTCTCCTGTCATAGGTGGGTGTGAGGCTTTGCGTGCTGACCAGATCAAAGTGTAGATGTGAAGGCAATAGCGCCAGCAATAGCTGCCATTGAGCAAAGATCGCGGAAGCGGATCAGACCCGTTAAACATCTGTTTCATTTGAAGCCCAGTGTCTATGTCCTTGGATCAGGCCCAGATACCTCGCTGGCAGGAGCCCAAACCCATCTAACCCATCCCTAGAGCTGTCTCTTGGGCTCCCCGAAACCCAGACTGCCAGGCAGAAGACTTGTCCCACTGTCTCACTTTCAAAGCAGTTAGAATAACTCGAGGAACTTCGGACAGGACAGTGGAGATGTATTTGAAACAATTCGAGTATTCTGTTTGTGTGAGTGTGAGCAAAAACAGCTCCCTGAAGACATTTAAAGTATCTTAAAATCATTTGAGAGAATCCAAACACAGGGCATTGTAACAAATCAATTCTTTTATCATCAAATGTTCCCGTTTTATAAAGAAGTATGCAAAATACACAATGATTTTTTTCCCCTGTGGTGTCATCTCACCAAAGGAAGGATAATTTGATGACTGCATTGGCCCTCCTGCCCATTGTCTCTGTCCTGAACTTGGCCAGCTGCTCCCAGAAGCCTTAGGACCTGAGCTGGGGAATCCCTAGCCTGCAGCACTGACTCTGCCATCAGTTCAAATCTTGAGAGATGCCCCATTATCTCTGTCACCCAGCTTGGTTTTTTTTTTCATACTCAAGCTTCTTTCTCCTTTCTGGAAACTTCCTTCCCATTCACGGTTACATTCCTTTTCTGTGTTTACTCCCCATCTCAATGAGGGCTCCATCCATTTCTTGTCTTGCTGTTGAGGGCCCCACTGACTCTCCTTGGCTGTCTGCATACTGAGAACTTGGAAGGGGCAGAGACAGACCTGAGTGGACAAGCGTGATTACAGCAAAAGATGGGGTGGGGCTGGTCAAGCCCCATGTGTGAGACCGAGACAGGAGCCATAAAGGTGTCAGAGGACAGCATGGACCTAGTTATCACAGGTGTGTGCTGTGATCTTTTCTTTGATCTGCCCATATCTGCTTTGATGTAGCCATAGACTAACACAAAAGTCTATCTTGAGTCCGGACTGGGTGTTCTCTGTGGCTCTGAATCATGGAATGATATAAGGGCAGATGTGGACCCTAGACACCTCCCCACCTGTCCACCTGGCAGAATGTCCTGGGTGGGGGGGAGCAGACAAGGAGCAGATGCCCACTGCCGTCCTTCACGAGGACAAGAGCCTGGGCACATTCTCTCCTGGGTACCTTCTTATGTGACTCATGGCTTTTCTTTAAATCTAGAAGAAGTTGTTCCAGAACACACGTGGCTTGGTGGATGGATGGGTGTCCTGAGGGAATGACGCCACAGAGAGATGGGGTTGAATCATGAGCCTGATACCACAGAGGCTTGGTTTTTTGTTGTATTTCCCATTCATAAAGCAAAGCCACCTGTTTCTTCTCCTGTTTTGTGATTTTTTTAAAAAAAGGCAAAGTCTTTTGGAAGCCTATTAAGAAACATCAAAATGATTCTTGGGCATTAAACAGCTGTTAAAATGTTTTGATAGGTTTAAAATAACAAATAAGCTAGCAACATATGGATTTCATTTTTCTTACATTTAGTGTGTGGATAGTTACAAGGCAAGCTAACCATGAAAATACACCTATTGAGGGAGGAAGCGAATTATTAAATAAGCAAATGTAGATACATCATGAAAATTAAGTTGTATGGGGCAAGAATTGGGCTAAGATCACATGAATTGGTCAAGGTAGAACAAGGCAGAGCTGTAGAGAGTTCTAGCTCATTGACTGTGATGTGGAATTGAGAAAGAGAATCCCACCTCTCAGGGTGGGACAGCCCAGCCAAGACTAGAAGGCTACTCCTGCTTCCACGGTGCTGAAGAAACAGAACTCCACAGAAAACCTAAGAAAAACAGAAGGAAACCTAGAGAACTGGCTAGGGGCAGTCTTTGTTCATGTCATGGGCATCAGTTAGGGAGTGGGGTCTCCTGGCTATTAGCAAGAAGGTTTCAGCCCTCATGGGAGTCACACCCTCCAGTGTGGATATGATGCTGATGGTTGTGGCTTGGTGACACGCACCCACTGCACCCCCGTGGGCTAGCAAACCTCAGATTCCAGGCTCGCTGAGCAGCTTTCTGGTCAGTTTGGTTTCCTCTATTGGTTTTCTCTGGAAGAAGGGACTTCCCAAGTTGACTCTGCCCTTTGTATACTGCATTCTGTGTACTTAGTTCGTATGAGGTTGGATCCTGTAATCTGACCATCTCTACAAGCCCTTGGAAGAGTCTAGTCAATTCTACCAGATTCAGGTTGAGACCTCAGAACACAGCAGTGATCCTAATCACCCCATTGTGAGTTCACCCAGGACCCCGTTGTCTGGAAGATGGAAAATCGTGGCACATGGACTCATCTGCTCAGTTGGCAGAGCCTCCAGAGGAATGGAAGCTTCAACGGTGCACATGTAGCAAGCACGTTCTTATGACACAGTGATATTGTAATGGCTAATGATAGTGGCTACCGCTTACTTATACCTGGCTTAGCTTGTGACAAGCATTTCACAGGAGTCATTCCAGGAAACAGTCACAGGGAGTCTTAAATACAGACGGGGAAATCAAGATGAAATGATGTTAATAGTCTTTCTAAGACTCCATCCCTGGGGCTGCCTGGTTAAAGCCTGGCAGACAGGTGTGATGTGACTAGATCTCTTCAACCCTCCTGCTCAGTGGATCGACCACACGCAAGACCTGAGTGTCTCTAATGTCAGCTGCCTGGGTTATGAATGTCCATATTCTCCAAAAGCTTCCATTGGCAACTTTCTTTAGGGATTGAGAGATGACCTACTGGTAAAGTATTTGCCACACAGGTGTGAGAGGATCTGAGTTTGGATCCCCAGAATGCACATAAAGTGAGATGCACAGTGTTCATCTGTAATCTCAGGGCTTCTATAGCGAGAGGGGAGGCAAAGTCAGGGGAATCCCTGTGCACCCCCTAGCCTGGTGTGCTCAGTGGAGGTCATCAAGAGGCCATGGAGGGAGGGCAGACAATGGTGGCTGTCCTCTGACCTCCACAAGTGTGCCATGGCATGGCACGTGCAGGCTGGCACTCACAAACATGAACACCTCCACACAAATATGAAAAAATAAAAAGAGAGAAAAGGATTCACTCTACAGGGACTAGAGAGAGGAGACCGTCAAGTTACCGGCTCCGCTCCTTCTCCGTCTGTCCTCAAACTCTAGCACCTTTGCTGTCCTGCCTCTTAGACAAGCATTGCTTCTTTCTATGAGAGCTGCTACGGTGGGAGGCGGTCTCACCTGCCACCAACCTTGCACCTCAGAGGAGCTCTGTGTTCCTCAGACTGACATCTGCCCACTCTTCTACTTCACCCTAGAATGAAAATCTTAGCTCCCAGGCTTCTGTCAGCACCTCTGCTCATGTTGACATCAATCTTCCTGGTAGATGCATCCACCCTTGCTTCTCTGTCTTCCTGGAAGATGCATCCGCCCTTGCTTCTCTCTCTTCCTGGTAGACTCATCTGCCCTTGCTTCTCTCTCTTCCTGGTAGACGCATCCACCTTTGCTTCTCTGTCTTCCTGGAAGATACATCCGCCCTTGCTTCTCTCTCTTCCTGGTAGACGCATCTGCCCTTGCTTCTCTCTCTTCCTGGTAGATGCATCCACCCTTGCTTCTCTGTCTTCCTGGTAGATGCATCTGCCCTTGCTTCTCTCTCTTCCTGGCAGATGCTCCATCTTTGCTTCTCTCTCTTCCTTTTTCACTGTCTTCAGCTCATGATCAGGGCTTTGTCCCTGGCCTCCCTGCCCAGCTGCCCTTGGTCCAGTCTAGATCCCACTGACTCCCTGCTCAGTGGAAACCATCACCAGAAAATAAGTCATTTTTTTGCTCACTGGCAGCAGGCAGATGCACACTCCCCACTCCTTCCCCAAATGTTGCCAAACCCCCAACTTGTATAGCTTTCAGGGGCCTCTCAGTCCGTAATTTATTGTTTTTTGATTACTAAATAATTCAGAGCTTTCATAGTGTCATTGGTGACTCATTTGTTACAAGGTAATTAGTAAGTTTGGCTGCATATTTAAGCTTTGAAATAATGAAAAATCAACAGGGATGGCTGATGATATTAACTAGTATTCGACGTCTCAGATTTGGCTGTGTAATTTGTAGGGCTCAGTGTAAAGGGAAAAATGCAGGGGCACTTGTTGGAAAGAAGATGACTCAAGCAGATCCTGGGAAACTGTGCTGGCCACATGCTGGTGACGACTGGGGCTAGCTCCAAGGTTCATGGGTCACATAAAGGGACTCACTGCCACCTCTCCCATATGCTTTGAGAGATATAACCCTATTATTTCCATCTTTATAGATGAGCAAGCCAATGTTTCAAGGTGAAATCTCTTGTCTGAATCCCCTAACTAATACAGTCCAGGCATTGCAGCCCCAGAGGACTATGCTCACTGACCTGGATTTTAATATTCTTGTCACCTATTCGTTTCCTTTACAAATAATGTTATCATACTTACAATTACATGACATTTCTGAAACAGTGTCTCTTTATACAGCCCAGAAATTCATTAAATAGCTCAGGCTGCAATCCTGATCCTCCTGCCTCAGTCTCCTGTGCACTGGGATTACAGGCACGCACCACCATACCTAAGTTAATTAGCATTCCTCTCTATACCAAGCTGTGGACAAGTCATAAGGTGCAGTTTTGCCACCATCACGGACCAAGCTTCTTCAGCCACATGTGCTCCCTGTCACACAATTAGGAGCCCGAGTAAACATCTCCTCCCATAGTTGCTTCTGTCAAGTATTTTGTCTTGGAAGTGAGAAAGGCAGTTGATTGGAGGGATGCTTTTGGGTTATGTATCTGTGTCTACATGTGTCTTCTTGCATATACTTAAGTGCGTACATATGTATGTGTTCATTATTATTAACCCATGCTGTCCATCAACTGATCAATCCACCAACCAGTCTCTCAATCACCATTGATGATTACCTATGGATAGATACCTATTATCTATGGATAGACCTGCCCATGCTATTCATCAACTGATCAATGCACCAACCAGTCTCTCAATCACCATTGACGATTACCTATGGATAGATACCTATTATCTGTGGATAGAGCTGTCTACCTATCTGTAATGTGTATTTTGTTTATAACATATGTTTAGATAAAGCCAGGATGTCTATGTACTAATACTATAGGGTTATAAGCTGCTTCTGTGTGCTTTGTTTTCCAAATGCCCTAAATGGTACTAATTACCCTCTGATACCTCAATGGATGTCAATTCCTGTGGACTTGCCAGACGTCCAGATACTTCATTTGTTGGACATGTTGAAAAGATAAACCACAAGCTGGAGAAGAAAACAAAGAGAGGAAAAGCCATGGACCACAAGTGTTCTCAAAGAAGTCGGCAGTGACTTAACTCTGAAAACGCGCTCTGGAGGAGCCACGGCCAAAGACTTTCCTTGGAGGTTGAGGTCTGGGGAAGCCTGTCCAACGTTCTGTCAGTGGGCATTGCAAACACAGTGTTGGGCACTGAACTCTGCAGACTCCAGGGAAGCGTAGCCACACGTCAAAATGCCACCTTTAAAAAAAGTCGTCTTTGAGGATAATTGAATTATTCCTGGGCATAGAGTTATAATGTCATATACTAGTGTGATTATTGCCTCATTTATGGAATAATTTTTAGAAGAATTCCCTTCTCTAGGGAGGAGCTGAACTAATAAGCATGGCTTATAAATATGCTCATTTCCAACCTCTCTTCCTTAAACTGTGATTTGAAATTCCAAGCGAATAGCTGTGAGGGTTTAAAATGATTTATTTAGCAGTGTTTTGAGCTAGGCCAGAAGTTAGATGACCTGAAGGCAGTGATCACTTTGTAGACGTTGCTGTGGGTGGTCACTTAACCTCTGACCCCATAGCCAGTACAGTGGCCTGGGAAGAAGCAGACTCAGGTGACAGACAGCCTCGGCAGCAGGCCTGGCATTAAACAGCAGGAAGCCTGTTTGTTTCTCGGGTGTTTGTGTTTGCTCAGCTGAGATTCTGTTATGACAGCCAGGGTTCTAATAAACTCTGTCCATCGGCGACTTGAAGAGGAAGGGAAGACGGCAGAAGTGGTGGAGAGGAGCGGGGATGGCAAAGGAGACAGAAGTAGCTGCCGAGAGGGTCAGCTTCAGGTTTTGGGGATGAAGACGTGGGCCTCTGCTCTGTTCCTCGTGCCCCTACTTTGCATGTTGTGCACCTCGGTGTAGATTGCCGGACCATGAGCCTCCTGAAGGCAGGGGCTGTGCACTGGTCGTTTTTATGCCTGCATATTCCCCTTCGGTATGGTTTGGAACACCCAAGAAGGCAAAAGAATGGCGTCTTTTACAAGTCAGTCAAAAACCTCTGATTGGGCTATGTGCAGCCAAGAAAAAGATCTGAGTATGGAGGGCTGGGAGCACGGAGGAGCGAGATGCTGAGTGCATCCTCAGCTTGCTTCCCATCTGTCGGGCACAGCAAGTTTGAACCGGCTCTGTAGAACATGCCCACCAGTCAGGGTAGTAGCCGCTGCTGAACCTGAGGACTTGGGAAGGAAGTGAGAAACAGCTTTGGAGCCATGTCGGGATGTGTTATTGGACTCGAGAAAGCACCCAAGTCCCCTGTGGCTCCCTGGTAATGACCTGTGTGATTCTGTGCTCTTTCTCCTGGCTTCCTGGGACTCAGGCATCAGCTGAGTGGGCACCTTGCCAAGGAGTCAGCAGTGACAAATATGGGCTGCTGTGGACTCTGCCACTTGTGAGCTAAAGGTGCAATCTGCCTGGGTTCACCTGAGGTCAGTGGCAGACACGAGGGGAGGCCTATTGCCCCACATAGCACATAACGTTTCCCTTCTCCCTGAGGACACCTGGAGTGGTTTGATGCTTTAGAATTATAAATAGTTTGACAAGACAGAGTTTGAAGCCAATGCCCACGTAGGTGGAAAACTTCAGTGTCTACCTAACAACTAAGTGTGTATGAGTGTGTGATGTGCTTATGCTTGTGTGTGCATTATTCTGCTTTTCTCTCTACCTGTGTGTGAATGTGTGCATTTTTTGCTGCTCTCTCTCCCTCCCTCCCTCCCTCCCTCCCTCCCTCCCTCCCTCCCTCCCTCCCTCCCTCCCTCCCTCCCTCCCTCCTTCTCTCCCTCCCTTTCCTCCTCCCTCTGTTTGTGTGTGTTTTGGGGGGTTGTGTTGGGTTAGAAGAGCCATGAATCTGATGAATCAGTCAAGGGAGTGTTTAAAAAGAGCAGAACTCTCTCAAGCTTGGATCTGGAGAGGTTTGATGTGACCTGAAGAGCCCAGAGTAGGAACAGAATCCTTTGGTCTGCTGGCACCCCATTTCTTATTTCAAAAAGGAAAATGAGTTAGCAAGGGCATGGGGGGATGGAGTTGAGGCCACCATTGCCCTTTTCCTCTGGAGGCTCAGGAAGAGTATACTGAGCCCTTTCTCTGTGGTAGGAGTTGAAGTTGGTTCTCTTACCCACTTTAGATGAGATTCTGTCCCTGTCCTCAGGAGCTGTTGGCTCAGAGGGAAGAAAGGGGAGTCTAAGGAGAAGGCACAGTTTCTGCGTGGTGAACATGAGGTCCATGTGGTGATCTGGAGACCACCCAGGGCTGGACAGTGGGGTATGGGAGGTATGGTCCTGATGTAGATCAAGAATGGCATCCTTGTCTTGTGGGTCCCTGTGGTTGAGCTGCACAAACAGTGTACTCTCCATGAGGACCAGAGGAGAAAGCTGTTCCTCACAGTCCCAGAGGCTGGGAAGTCCCAGGCCAGGCTCTGACAGGGCTTAGCTTCTGGAGAAAGCCACCTTCTCCCTGTGTTTTCACATGGCCTTGGTATGTGCATGGGAAAATTCTTCTTATGTGGTTACCAGTCCCAGCATGAGGACCCGCCCTTGTGGCCCCCCTGGACCCTAATCGCTTGCCATAGCTCACATCTCTCAGTGCTCCCCGACACTGGGGTGAAGGCTGAGAGGAGGGGATGACTAGGTTATGTGGGGGGTTATGTAAGTCACAGGCGGCTGAGCCAGGTTTGCCTTCTGGAGATGAAAGCAAGGCTATAACAAGCAAGAGGAAGTGTGTGCAAAGTGCCCCTGAGCCTCCCAAGAATGAGGCTTCCCTGGGAGGCACAAGCGCCACGGCTTGGAAGCACCCAGGAGAGCGGAGTTCTTTCCTCTCTAGTGCATGTAGGTGTAAGAATTCCTATAGACATCTCCAGTCCTGTTCCTCTAAGATGCTGTCTGGGTGCGCTATAGGGGTGGGCTCTTCTGTGTGTACAGAATGGCTTCTCTATCCAGTTTCCAATGGTGGGTCCAGGAGGGGGCTACCACCCTGGGTGGAAAGGTGAGCCTCTTGGTGCTCAGGGTACACAGGTCAGTCTACTGTTGGTTTCTAGGTGACGGAAATGTCATTGAGCAGTCTGCTCTATCAAAGCTGAGTTGACTAAGCCCATGCACTGAGGACAGGGAAAGCTGTGGCACACAAACACATGTGTAGCACGGAGGGGATTTACGGTGCTCTTTAGTTCTTCTGTCCTCGTGGCGACACTAGGTGAACACCAAACGCTCCCTCTGCTTTCTTCCAGGAAAGGATAGCCCAGGCAAGCAGAGCTTGAAGAGACAAGCTCCAGCCTCCTGGGGTGGGGTGGGTGCAGATGTGTGGAGGGCTCAACTCAAAGGCATGCCCAACAATTCCAAGATGGATCACAGTGACTCCAGTCCTGTCCATGAAGAGCTTTCAGAGTTTGCAGGCTGCCTCCCTGCACAGAGAAACAACCCTTTCTTGGTCCCAGGGCCCCTAAATATGCACACATACTTGTAGGTAAAGGCTCCTGTTCCTTGCACCTGTCTTACTTAAGGAAGTTTCTAGAAGAAGTATAGATGTTGCCATAGCAACATCTGCAGCTGCCAGCAGAGGTGCAGGCATCCACCTCACTATTGCCCATGACCCAGCCCAACCTCAGCTCCTTCATCACCCTCCTCGCCTGAGCTCCTTCCTCAGCTCTTTGTCCCATCTCTAACCTACCGTGTACCGCAGTAGCAGTTTGAAGGGGTTTGATTGCCCACTGCTGCCCCAAGTTGCCCAAATCTTCATGACTTTCCTGCACACCACGAGTGAACCTCCAACTTCACCAGCATCCAGGATTCCACACTGTACCTGCTCCATTCATCCTCTGCATATCTTCCTGGCCTCACTCCCAGGCCTCAGGAGGTTTGGAGTGAGGCCAGGCACTGGGCTCAGCCTGGGAGCCCAAGACATCAGGAACACTGTGTCTAAACAAGGAAGCTACTTTTTGCATTTCTCTGACTGAACACCTGACACAAACAACTGCCAGAGAGCAGGATTCACTCTGGATTGCAGTGTAGAGAAGACAGTCCATCATGGAGAAGGAATCATGGCGGCTGAAGTGGCTGGGCATGTTTGTGGTGGCTCTTTGCTGTCTGCCATGCTTCCTCAGCCAGGGAGACCCACATGTCAGAATCTATTTCCCTAGCCCATCCCTTCTCATCCCACCTGCCAGTGTCAGCTTCTTTGCACCTGGAGAAAGGATGAATGGGAGTTCATTTAGAGTTGGGAGACGCTTCCTGGAAAAGGTCTTTGCATAGTATACTATGGAAGTCCTACAGCCAGGCTGAGAAGAGGGAAGGGCCATTACCATCCTCGCTCTGTACCCCACAAAGCCTAGAAGGCACTCCTGGTAGGAAGAGTCTGAGAGTGGTCCCAAAGATTTGTGCTGCTTGCTGGACACACACATTCTCTTAGCTGCTCAGACACTGAACTGGACAACTCTGTGAAGGGTATTCTGCAGATGTCAGTGAGGATATTAGCTGACTTGAAGGGGAAATGATGGTCATGAGTGGGGTGAAGCTGCTCATGCAAGCACTAAGATATCCTGGTGTCCTCCTTGTAAGAGACAACGGAAGCTTGGAAGGGTTCAGAGCTTGTAAGGTTCTGCAGAATGACACACATGGCAAGAAAAAGAGGCACCTAAGGAGTGGAACGTAGTTCCTGGATGGTAGACCAGAGAATGGGAAGCTCAGTTATACATCCTGAAGGAACCTAGTTGCCAAGGACAACAAGCCTTTTCAAGAGGGCTTGAAATGAAAGCAGCCCTGAGGCTCTTGGGTAACAGTCTTGTAAGAGTCCTTATGGGCTTGAACTTCTGGTCTCCAGAGGTCGAGAGAGAATAGGTGGGTAGCCCTGGAGGGTGCTAGGTCCGTTATGCAGCAAGAGCAGAGCGTCGCAAGCCCTCATCTGCCAAGCCAGCCTCTGCTCTCCTTTATGACCTCTGCATTCTGCTACCACCAGGCTGGTTTGTGAATGGCACTAAGGACTCCTGGTGGGGTCGTCCACCTGGCCACAGTGGGGAAATGACAGGCATAGGTTTGTTGTGAGTCAGACATCTCCCCTAGCATAAAGGTTGGAAGCAGAAGAGTCTATGCTAAACGTAAAGTTTCTCTTTAGTACCTTCTGACCAAATTTCTTATCGATTGGCTGTGTGTGTGTACGTGTGTGTGTGTGTGTGTGCGCGTGCGTGTGTGTGTGTGTGTGCGCGCGCGCACATGTGCGCACATATCTTCATCAGCAGACTCCCCTGCTATTGCAGCTCTGTATAAGATCTGAATTGGGTCACTTTTCTGAGCGAATGTCTCACTGTATAGCCCTGCCTGGCCTGTAACTGATCTGTAGCTCAGGCTGGCCTTGACTCACAGAGATACGCTTGCCTCTGCCTCCTATACGCTAGAATTAAAGTTGTTTGCCATGATGCTGTGAAAGACCAGGTGATTTTTGATGGTGAAAGGGGACATGGAGTTTTTCATGCTAGCTTCTCCCTTTTCATTCAGTCCAAACCCCAACCCACGGGACAGTACCAGCTACCTCTCCTAAACACTGGTTTCTCAACAGATGCTTGTCTCACATGTGATTCTAGATCTGGACAAAATAGCCAACAGCGTCAACCAGCACATAGCTTTATGCATGGGGCTATGACATCTTCTCACCTGGTCCTTTTATGGGATGGGTCATGTGATGTCTGAATTGAGACTGGGGACAGGCGAGCTCTAATTGCATGAGACTCTTTAAAGTGCTTGAAGGAGCAAGGGGATCCACCCCTGAAACTAAGGACATGCTGAAGAGTGATGCTGAGGTGCCATGCATACCCACGCACCTGCACCCTCATGCACCCACACACACATGCACCTGCGCAGCAAACACCTGCTTACGCATGCACCTGCACACCCACACCCACACACACGTGCACCTGCGCAGCAAGCACCTGCTTACGCATGCACCTGCACCCCCACACACATGCATGCACTTGCACACACATGCAACTTCACACACATGCACCTGTACACATATGCACTGTATGTTCAGAATATAGTATTGTTCAGAGTTGCTATATTTAGTACAGCAACTAGTGCAATGTAGATGTTCAATAAATACTTGAATGAAAATATTTTCCCCAAAGCATCCACAAAACTGTCATACATTTATCCAATGGCATTACCACAATAGCCACATCTGCGATGCCAGACATACACACATCAGCGAAGAGTACAGATAAACGTGCTCCAGAAGACCTCTCCAGCACAACTCCATAATCTAGTCTAATTGTTCCAGCAGAACAGAACGTAAGGAGCACCGTGGAGGGAGCACCTGGAAAGAGCACACAGCCCAGGCTGGATGACACATGCACACTGGTTAGAGGAACATGGAGATGGAGGCTCTCCCTGAGAAGGGTAGAATAAAGAGAAAGCTGAACGAAGGATCTCCTGGCTGCACCACAGTCAGCTCTGAGCCTTTGCCATCTGCAGCTTGAGGAGCAGCTGGGGTCAGCAAGACGGCTGCAGAATGGCACCAGACGGAGTCTATAACCCATCCATAGCTCCTGACTAGAGAGAAGATAGGGACTTTTTATTTGCAAAGAAAAGAAGGCAGTGGGCAATGAATGTCTGCTCCTCGCCTGTACTCACTCAATGAGCACAGTGGCCTTTAGACATAAAGCAAAGAAAAACCAGCATACAGTCCACAACTCCAGAGAACCTAGACAACCATGAAGCTCTTATGAGAGACATACATGGATCTAAATAGGAAGGAGAAAAAGACAAGATCTCCTGAGTAAATTGGAAGCATGGGGATCATGGGAGAGGGTAGAAGGGAGAGAGGAAAAAGGGAGGGGAGAAAAATGTACAGTGCAATAAAAATAATAAAAGAAAAAAGATAAAAGGTGGCAGAGTCTAGAAAATGATCCAGTTTCAGCTAGAACGCATGAACAACCCGATACGCTTACTACCTGTGCATCTCCTCCTTCTATTCCTGAGCAGGTAGGTGTGTCTGAGCTGTCTAAGTGTGAGCGTGTGCACCAGAGCAGCCTCCTTCTGTGGCTGTGAGTGAGTTCCTGGGTCAGAGACTTTGCTATGTGTGACATGACACAGCCTCCCTCTCAGTTCCTGCTTGAGTTCTTGCCCTGAATTCCCTCAGTGGTAGAGTGAGACCCGGAGTGTAAGCCACATTTGCCTGTTCCTCCCCTAAGTTGCTTTCGGTCTTGGTGTTTGTCATGACCGCAGATTAAGAGTGTATAGCACACAAAGGAGAAAGGCCTAGGTAAAGAGAATGGACAAGATTCTGCCTTCACTGGCCAAGCTTCATAAATATAGGCATCTTAAGCCTTGTGGGAAACTTCCTTGCTGCACAGGATTGCTAAAACATTGAACAAGTCATGAAGTAGGATTCCCCCCTGTATGCTGTGAATATTATAGTTCACAAAGAAACTGCTTTGGGTCTAGAGCAGAGTTATAGGGGAACAGGTGGGGAAAACTAAACTGAATGCTGGGAGAAAGGAGGAGGAGTCAGGGAGATGCCATGTAGCCCGGCCAGAACTTTTCATGGTAAGCCACAGCCTCATGGTGATACACAGATTAATAGAAATGGGTTAACTTAATATGTAAGAGTTAGCCATAAAAAACTAGAGAAAATGGGCCAAGCAGTGCTTTAATTATTACAGTTTCTGTGTGATTATTTCAGGAGTCTGGGAAGCTGGGAAACAAACAAGCAGCCTCCTTACTACAAAATCAAAATTGGGAAACTGCTTTCAATGCAAGCTCAGAGATAGTAGGTTAGTTTTCAAAAGTGAGGCCACACCACACACACACACACACACACACACACACACACACACTCCATTTTCACTTCTGTGGGTAGATGTTTCCAGGGTGGATCCAAGGACCCATTGGGTATAGATACAAACATGGGGTGCTCCCCTTACCCCACAGGGGCATCTCCACTGAGGGTGAGTCTCATCGTAATTGTCACCGTGCTGGCCTCAGTGTTGCTGTGGGCTGGTGGTCAGAGCACTCTGATTTATATAAATGCCTTTGAGTTACCTTCCCAACCGAGGACTAAGCTGAATGTAACCCAGGATGTCAGGTTCAGTTGTTAAGCTGTTCTGTAGATCTGAGACCTTGCACGTGTCATGTAAGATATGTCCATACACTATCCTGAAGCTTCATGATTTCCCCTTAAGATCCCATCAGTGTCTCTATAAATAATATAACTGCTTCTTGAAGTAACCTATAACCTTTACATTGAAAAAGAAATAAGATGGGAAAATCCCTATAATATACCCCATCCTCTTAGAGACAGAGGGCATACAAAGGAACTGGAAGTGGCTTCCCTTCCTCCATCGCTGTTTTGTAGCTGGTAAGCATGGTACACAAAGAAGTTAGACCACTTGCCTGGTAGAGCCCCGGATCTGTCAAAGCACCCACGGAGTGGCACAACACGGTGAACTCCAATTTCTTAGGCCCCGTAAAGGGAATATGATTGCAACCAACAGCATAAGGCCTTAGATTTTGAACATTTGTGCATCAACATTTGTGTGTGTGCAGAGGCCCGGGTTCATACCTGCACACATATATATGTAGAGGTCAAAGGTCAGCCTCAGGTGACTCTCATGGGCATCTGAGATTTATCAGTAAGATTAGATTAGCTGGCCAGTGAGCCCCTGGCATCTGCCCATGTCCATTTCCCCGGTACTGGAATTCCAAGCATGCATTGTCATCCCTGGTTTTTATGTACGTACTGGGAACATCCAGGTCCTCAAGCTTTGTGTATTGTGTGACAAGCATTAAACCAGCTAAGCTATCTAAGGCAAACCCAAAGAACAATATGAACACAGCGACACCAGAAACCAGGGACTGGACTCTGTTCCAGTTTCTCCACGCCTCAGAGAAGGAAAGCCATTCACTTTGTTCTTGACACGCCAGGTTCCTCTATTATTCAGACATGGCACCAGGGGGACACAGGGAATACATGTTTACAGTGATGTGAGCTACCCGGACAAGATTCACATTCATACCCATGCCTTTTCCTGAGACTTCTGTACGTCAAAAAACTTCATGACTTCATGTGGATCTTTGCTGACCTTACAGACGTGGCTGCAGTTTGGCTACAGTTCTCACCATGACCCTAGGGTGACCTGGGGGTTTCCCCCTTAGTGCGAAGGGACTCCTGTTTGCAATAAAAAGACAGTCTTCTGCATATGGACTAAGAACCATGCGAAGAATCTAGTGTGAATTAACACTTGCCAAGATTAAGAAAACCTTATCAGCCCAGCAGAGATATGTATTGGATCTGGGTGGGTGGTTTTGGCTCTCCTGCTCCAGGCCAGTTTTGTGTGTCATTGGACCATGAGGTGATCTTTTAAGTACAATACTATCCAGGGCTACACACTCACTTGGTGGGGGCACCATGGACATGAGTTTAGCATTGTCCAGGTGATTGTGGTCAAGCGGTTTTCGGTAAGCTGTACTGCCTAATTCTGGAATCCTGCCTAAGAGCCATTACCAACCCCTGCCTGCCATGGCCAGATAGCCAAGTCTCTCAAAAGATTTAGCATTGCTAATCTAAAACAAATTCCACCTTTACACACTGCAGACTGGCGCTTAAGATGCTGCTCTTAGGTGAAGGTAAAAACAGCACCATTTCCACAAAACAAGGAGAGCTGAGGTCACAGTGTCTTAGCTCAGCGGGAGCCGGATGTGGTGGGGTCTGGGGGAGTCAGAGGGATGAGTCAGGGTGGATATTCTCAAAATCCACTGTGTGGAATTCTCGAGGGACAAATAAAAATGTATTCAGAATCATTTTGAGCTTTGTAAGAATAATCTTCACTTATCTTGAAGTTTTAAATTAATTTATATTCAGTGTTTTTGCTGAAGTGGGCCATGCTTCTGGGGTCAGCCTAAGCCTGAGCTGTGTTTCCCTAGAAGCCCATTTCAGATCTTTGTTGTGGGTGTCCAGTTTCTCTGTGGCTACCCTTCACATTGGTTCAAAGCCAGGATCTGCTCCCTGGAACATCCCTATAGGCAAAATGTGTTTTATTTTATAGGCAGAGAAAGCATTTGTCATTTGACATATGAGTGCACGTAAGATAAAACTATACGGTTGGGGGCGGGGCTAAACAGAAAGCTCAGCCAGGAAAGTGCTTGTCTTGCAGACATGAAGACGTGAATTTGACCCCCAGAACATCTGTAAAAGTCAGCTGGGCATAGAGGCGTGTGCTTGCAGTACCAGTCGGGGCAGTAGAAGCAGTCAGACCCTGGGACCTGCTGGCCAGACTTGAGTACTGGTTGAGTTCCATGCCAGTGAAGGATTCTGTCTCAAAAAAATTAATACATTGTATGGTGGGACTGGTCAGACGGCTCATCAGGGAAAGGCACCTGCAGCCAAGTCTGGTGACAAAAGATTTGTCGTCGGGACCCACATGATAAGAGGTGAAAATCAACTTCTGAAAGAAGTTATCTTCTGACCTCCACATGGCACATGCAGCACAGACGTGTGCATGCACGCACAAACACACGCACACACATATGCATGCACACAATAATATAAAGAATGCATATACACATACACGCATGCACACACATAATATAAAGAATGAAGAACGGTGGCAGCTGAGAGACTGCTCTTGAAGTTGTCCTCTGGCCTTCACACGGCACATGCAGAACACACACACACACACAAAACACAGTGCACACGTACACACATGCACACACACACAATGTAAAGAACAACGGATGGTGGCAGCTGAGGAACTGCTCTTGGCACTGTCCTCTGGTCTCTCTGTGCAGGTACAAAAATATGCATATGTATACCATGAAAACACACAAAATTATACGGCTTTGACTCACTGACTAAATATTATTTGCTATGTGGACGAAACAATATGGTTTTCGCAGCCCAGAGAGAAGTCTTGAGCAGCCGCTGCTCTAGAAAATTCCCATCATCATCAGAATTAGCTAGTATCTCGTTTGTAACCAGCCGTGTGTGTTTCCCACAGTGCTAAGGAAGGACACGTCCTGAGGCCTGCTCCTCAATGTTGCCAGGCAGTGACTGTGGCTCTTTACCCGTGATTCTACAGCTCCCGATCCTTCTTCCCAGCAGGGCTTTTTATCCCTGGAGCCAGCGCTCAGCACCTGGACCCTGGCCATGCGTGGTTCCTCCTGCTCACACTCACGGGGCACAGTGTGGGAGCTTTCCTTGGACAGGGTCCATCATCAGCTGGCTCCCTGAGCTCCTGAGTGACCATCTGCTTCCTGCGCTGCCGAGGGCATAGAACCTGGATCATTTCTCTGTTTCTAGTTTGCTGCACTGAGCATGCTTAGGTGTCTTCCCTTTCCCATCTATATCTGAGCTGTCTCCTAAACCCAACACCTCTTCTCTAGCTGCCTCACTCATGGCTGCCAGATAAAAAAGCCTTTGTGAGTTGTCTAGGTTGCTCCCAATAGAGGCAGCCACTTTTCAAAGATCTGCACACCCACATACCATAGGAACATGCGGCTGCTCTCCATGCATGGTAGACAACAGCCTTCTTCATGTCTGATTCTCTCTCTCTCCCTCTCTTCTCTCTCCCTCTCTTCTCTCTCTCTTTCTCTCTCTCCTCTTCTCTCTCCTCTCCCTTTCTTCTCTCTCTTCCCCTCTCTTCTCTCTCTGCCTCTCTCCCTCTCTTCTCTCTCTCTCCCTCTTTCTCTCACCCCCTCTTCTCTGTCTCTCTCTCCCTTTCTTCTCTCCCTCTCTTCTCTCTCCCCTCTTCTCTCTCTCCCTCTCTTCTCTCTCTCTGCCTCTCTCTCCCTTTTTTCTCTCCCTTTCTCTCTCTCTCCCCTTTCTCCCTCTCTCTTCTCTCTCTCTCTCTACACACACACACACACACACACACACACACACACACACACACACACACACAAAGTGCTGGGGATGAAACCAGGTCTCTTGTACGTGCTGGACAAGATCCACTATCTGGCCCTGCTCTGAGTTACTCATAGAGGTTGGATTTCCTAATCCCTGGAGCTGGGATGACAGAGGAGGCTGCTGTAGAAGGCCAAGTTCTAGAAATGAAGACAGCCAGGAGATGCTTAATGTTAAAATAAATGTTATGTGACCATAATTCCCCTCTTCTCCCTAAAGGAGTGTCTGCCCTGATAAGGTCTCTTCCTTTTCCTTAATGCGGCACACCATTCTTCCTTGCTGATACTGTCTTTAAAGAGTAATTTCACAAAAGAAAAGAAAGCCTTCTGGGTGGATTAGCTATAATTCTCAGAGATGCATTATCAATACAGTGATAACAGAGGAGTCTTGCGTAATCTGTGCAACCTGAAGGACTCAGACAGATTTGGTTTGCTGGGCTGAAAACCTTGCCTCCTCCCACCCCTCCAGGCAGTGAGCTGGGATAAGACCTCCCACAGTTGTGGAAGGCAGGCCCAGCTCGCATCCCAGCCTTAGAGCAACTTTGTTGGACTCTTCAGTGACCAATGTTTGGAGGCTTCGATGTGGAGGAAGGCTGAGGGGCAGCCTGTCTCAGACTTCCTCATCCCCGAAGATTGTAGGAAAGGCTTAGTGAGTAGCTCAAACTCCAGTGTGCATCAGGATCCCCAGAGGGGTGTGCAGCTGTCTTGCCCAACACTGGGGCTTCAGATCGCTGTGAGACTTTGCATTGGAAACTAGCAGGTTGGGGCACATTTTACTGAAGTAAGGTGACTTCTTCCTTGTGGGTACTTCCCTCCTGCACAGGCTCCTGCATGGACATCACAAACACTCCCCAAGTACAGGCACTTAAGCCTTTAAAAGAAAGAAAGGAAGGAAGGAAGGAAGGAAGGAAGGAAGGAAGGAAGGAAGGAAGGAAGAAAGGAAGGAAGAAAGGAAGGAAGGAAGGAAGGCAGGCAGGCAGACAGGAAGGAAGGAAGGAAGGAAAGAGAGCTGAAGGGTGTGCCCCTTCCTTGTTAGCACTGACACTGTACTTCTTGAAAGTAGAATTATGTCTTCACAAGGGTTTCTATTTCTGTGAAGACTCGCCATGACCGTGGCAACTCTTATAAGGAAAACATTTAGTTGGGGTGGTTTGCTTAAAGTTTCAGAGATTCAGTCCATTATCATCACAACATGGAGGTGTACGGGCAGATGTGGTGCTGGACGTGAGAGTCCTACATCTGGGCCAGAAGGCAGCAGGAAGTAGAATGCCACACTAGGCAGTATGCTGATCATAGGAAACCACAAAGCCCGCCCCCACAGTGACACACTTTCTCCGACAAGGCCACATCTAACAGATGTGAGATCTCCCTGTGAGATCGTGGGGGCCATTTACACTCAAACTACCACCGATGACATCCTGACAGTGTCATGCCGTAGCTGGGAGGTGTCCTCCAGACTTTGTCTCCAGAGCCGCAGAGCTGGGAGGTAGGGCCTGCTGGAAGGGATTGGCCGAGGAAGCCTTTGTCCACAGAGATGGGTACCATGATTGCACGAACAGTGAGCGGTTCTCAGTGGGTTGTTCCCCTTCCCGCCCTTGTTCTTGTGTTATGGATGGTGTCTTCTGTATCTGCATCCATGGTGGGGAGGTAGGATGGGAGCTCTCACAGGTGCTCCTGCTGTGCCTATGTAAGGTTTCTCACAGCTACAGAAACTAAGACATGGGGATGCACACCGCACCCTCATGTGCTCCCCACTACTGCCTCTCTCTCTCTCTCTCTCTCTCTCTCTCTCTCTCTCTCTCTCTCTCTTTCTCTCTCGTACACATACATACACACACACACAGCATAGATCTACTATGAGATGCTATTTGTTTTGGAACAGTAAAGTATTTAGAGTTGTCAAGAGTTCTTTAACTCAATTAAGTCCTCCATAGAAGATATGTAGCAGAAATATTTATTATTTCAGGCTGGGTCCTGCATGGGTGAACTATTTTTTTTCCCTCATGAGCAATATGTGTGTATATGTGTATGCATGTGTGTTTGTATGACTGTTTGTGTGTGTTGTGTGTATATGTGTATTGTGTGTATGTGTGTGTGCTTAAGGTTGACATCTGGATCCTTTCTTGATTGCTCTTTACGTTGTTCATTGTGTTAGGCTCTGCCTCTCAGTAGAGCCCAAAGCTCACCAGTATGGCTAGTCTAACTAGCCAGCTTGCTCCAGGGATCTTGTCTCTGCCTTTAGAGTACTCTAAGTACAGATAGGTTGCATCTACAATGGCCATATGATCAGGACACCACGAAGCCATCTCCCCATTCCTTGTCTGTGGCTTTGACACCTGAATTTGGGGAGCAGGAAGGATGTGAGAGAGACAGAAATGTTGGCATTCACCCTGTCTCTTCCTGCCCTTCCTCTCAGTCTCCTCCGTGTGCTGTGGTACTTCCCCTTCCAGTGCGGTCCCTCAGCGTTGGCTCTGCCCCTTGTTTCTAGTGGGAAGATGGTGCTCCCAGTCCCCAAAGATACCTGCTCTCCAGAGTCAGGCAGGGGCTCTGAAATATCACTTATAAAGTGAGCATTTTGTTTTCAGGAGACCGTGGGCTATTCTTAGGCAAGTTCAACCCAAGCTCACAGCGAGTGTCTAACCGCACTGTGATACCCAACAAAACACAAATTGTTAGTCGACAGTGAGCACCAAGCATTGGAAGACAGCATCTAATTCTCCAGCGTGCTTAGACACTGCGTGGGTGTGGTTGTCAGGGTTAGAAAGCCACTCGTGAGCAAGGGCTGTGAAGTGGGCTCTGCTTTGTGTCCACTCCAACAGTTCAGCAAGCACAAGTCAAATCATACGAGCTCGCATCTCTTTAGTTACGTGCCATCTACACCCACTCCAGGAGCCAGAAGATCCCAACTAATTTATTTTAAATAATGCATTACCCAAGAGTGGCTTAAGGGCACCACCAAATTCTGCCCCTCCCAACTTCATGTGGTTGGGACATTCCAACAGCTCTGCCTCCCTGTTTTTTATTCCTGATCCATATTAGGCATATTTCTTTGGTGCCACATGTTTATAATGGGCTCATACATTGAGCTATCAGTGTGTGGTCTCCAGAAGTTTCTTTTCTCCTTTGCAGAGTTGAACTATGATTTCTAGGTCTTATGGCAGTTAGGTATTGCTTTAAAAGACAAGCAGGAATGGTGGCCTCTTCTCTCTCTGGTCTGCTAGCTGGCATTAGCATTTGGAAAAGCTTGTAACTCATGTTTTATAGTAATGGAATCCATCCATCTAAGTCCCCACATAGCATCAACAAAGTCCATTGGTAGGCATGAGAAGAACCTTCTATTTTGTTCGATTGCTTTACTAGGGGAGTTTCCACTGTAGCACAGATCTTGTGAGAGATCTAATCCCAGACAGCAGCAAGTGCCTCCACTCACAGTGCCCAGCGTCAGATACTGTCTGTGCCTCACTGTTTCCATACACACCCATGATAGCCTGGCCTCATGAGCTAGGCAGAGGGAGAAATCAACAATAATAGCATGAATAAAATAGAGCAACACACTCTAACAAAACTTGTGTGAGCGCATGCTATCCTAAAAGGCTCAAGACAAATGTTAGCACTCAGACCAGGGTAGCTGAAATCCTAGAAATCCTTTCAATGAAGACGGTGACTGTAACACAGCACCTACAGCCTCACTGAGGACTGGCCCAGTGCTGGGGAACAAAGACACAGCGATGCCTACTATTTATAAGATACTTCCTTCATGCCGGGTGTTGCTCAGAACCGGACCCTGTAGGCCGGTCCTCCACATCCCTGTGGAGATGACTGTGTCATTATTTTCACTGAATAGACTGGAAAGCAAAGGCACAGAGATGGTGTGACTTGTACCCCAGATGACTTAATTGTCCTTAATTATCCACCTTCTGTGATTTTTTTTTTTTACTTTTTTAAAATCTCATTTTAGACCGAGTCTCAGCATGTAGCCTTGGATGGCCTGAAGTTCTTTATATGGACCAGGCTAGCTTTGAACTCATAGAGATGGACCTGCCTCTGCTTCCCAAGCACTAGGATTAAAGGTGGGAGCCACTACCATGACCAGCCTTTCACTTCCAGCCCCGGAAGAAGATGAAGTCTATGACTTCATCGTTGCTGAATGGCTGTGGTAGCTCACGGTGGAGGAAACCCATGTCTCCATCCCATCAGCCACTGGCAATGGTGTGACTTTGCTGATGCTCTTCTCTCCCTCACCTGGGAAGGGGGCATTCCAGGTCAGACTGATCCTCCCGCTTGGATCTCTGAATGAAGAAGACGCAGGGGCAGAGCCTCCGCTGGCCCGCAAAGGTGTATGGCTCAAGGGAGTAATGTTTTATCGTCAGTGGGGCTGTTATGATGCCACTGAATCTAGAGAAAAGGGGCTGATATACCGGCACCTCGATGTAAATGCATTTACGAGACTCCAGAGTCAGGGCTCTTAACCAAGGAGCAAATGACCTGCCTAGCATACTGACATACACACAAGAAGTCCTGCTGGGTGACCAAAAGTAAATAAAAACAAACAAACAAAAAAACAAGTCCTTGTGCCGCATGGGGAAAATCGATGCCTATACATTTAAAGGGAAATTCTGCAGAACAGGGATTAACTAAACCTGAAACGTGTTGTTCACTTGGTGCATGTCTGCTCTCGGGTTGTCTCACACAGTATCTGGTGGGTGAGGATCTATTCACCCACAGGTGGAGCCGCCAGTTCTGTTGTTAAGATTTCACACCAAAAATGGTACCTCTGTGGCTAAAGACTGGACGCTGGGATGCAGAGTGGAGGAGAGTTAGCCAAGATCTACTCACTAAAAGTATCATCAGTTGACAGACCCGGATCAGAGTTGACTTGTGGGAAGATACAGAACATTAGGAGGAAGGGGTTGAGGCGTTCAGTTCAACCTGGATGCATCTGCAGGGATGTGACTCCAACCACCATTGGCACACAACTGAGTGTTAACTCTGTGTACTGCAATTAGAACAGCTGATAGATGGTCTTACTGAATTCCGAATAGTGTAGAGATTTCAATGACTGTTTGAGCATTGATCACTGAGCAAAGTAATTCTCTGAGGGTTTGTTTAAGTAACTATTCATTAATAAGCAAATGAATATAATTGGTTTAAGGCATGGCTGCATGAAGGCTAAAGCTTAGGACACGTTTAAAGATAGGTAGTCTCTGCTTTATTAAAGGCAGCCAATATTGCCATTAATTAGTGTTGTTGGTACTTTAGGGCAACGTAAGGAAGACCCTTGGAGTCCACGAGCTTGTCAACTGTGATCACCACGACCCTTCTGTAATGGACTTAATTATTTCTAGAAGTCGCTATTTTCCATTGTTCAAGACACATTTTAAAATCCATTTCAATCCCAAATGGCCGCGTGCTAATTTGCTAGATTCCAAAACACTTCAACTAATGTGAATGGGAACAACCACTACAATGAAACTTCTAATGGGTTGGAAGCTTTTTAATATGCTTCCAGCCTAACCAGCAATTCCCACTTTCCTGATATCAGGAAATTTCATAGTTTGATAAAACTCTGGATGGATTAATTCTTCTTTGGCTCTTATGTAACAATTATTACAAAGTAAGGAAATAATAGGTACATACCTCATTAAGCTCTGAATCTAAATTAATTACATTTAGACACCTGATTTCATCAAGCTTAAAGTTCTGATATTCACCATTTAAAATGTGATTTGGAAGGAACAATCACTTTGGAGAGAAACAGGTAACTGCTTTTCTTTATGTCCTCTGCCCCTTACTCAGTTTCTCTATGGCCATCTTTCCTCTGCAACCTTCTTGCTACTGTTGTTTTATTTGACTAAGGATGAGGTTTTTGTTTTGTCTTGTTTTAGGCAGAGCTACCCTTCATGCAGACTCCCATCAGCAATGAGCTCGGAAAGGCAGACTCATTTTTTATCTTTGAACACCAAAGGTTGGTGCTAAGGCTCGAAAAGGGGTTATTCGCCCATTTTAATCACCAGCGGACCTTCCCTGCTGTTCATTTTAAAGCTATTTTTCTATTTTTAAAAAGTCTATAAAGTAGAGGTGGTTTGCAAGAGGCAGGGGTAACATAGGCAAGAGCAAAAACATTTGCTTAGCTCAGAGGAAACCATCTATAAAACTGCTACCGGCGCGGTAAGGACCTGGGCCACAGACACACATGCACTATTTGCTGATGTCACAGAAATAAGAAAATGAAGCATTGGTATAATTTTCGAAGAATTTAAAAGAGAACTGAAAACAGGGATGGATCTCACAAAGTTGTTCTCCTTCCCCTTAACTAATCTTACTTGCAATGTGTAAACCAATTAATCTGGAGTGTGCCGTTGACGACATAAGACATAATGGCACTTTATTTGGTAATTAGCCACCCGGGAAGTAGGCAAGTCATAGTTTGGAAAATTAGTACTGAATCTGCGAGCTTGTATTGGTCAATAGATCAGTTGATTATTACATAGAACCCACTAGAAGTAAAGACGGAGAAGTTTTCTATACTTGGTTTATACACAACCTTCTCAGAGTTTGCGGGAGACTTTGGACTTTAAAACCCAGAGACAAGCCACTCCCTTTATCCAGGCATCTCCATTATTGCACGCCTCTAATCTCCAGCTCCCTTCTGTTGGTAACAGCAGATGGATCAAAGCCAGAGTACAGCTTGTTTAAGTCCCAAAATACTCTACACATCACTTCTATTTCAGATAACAAGCAGAATAAATTAAAACATGGATAAACTTGTCAACACCCAACAGGATCTGACATTCCAGAGACAGTATGATCTCTCACCCGTTGGCCTGTGATCAGAAAGCCCAGCTCTACCTTTGCTGGCTAGAGAGAAGTTAAAAGTGTAGCAGTCATCAGCACACTCCCTCAGCTGCATCCCAAACACTCTGTATGCACATCTTTAGGAAGCAGCACCACATCCAGGGTGCTGGGGAGCCCACTGTATACCCAAGTATATTGTGTTTACCTTTATAAATAACAAGTCAGGACCAGTTCAAAATCTCACACACAAGCGAGCCCTCGAGAGGAAGCAGCTGGGGATGTCCTAGAAGTGTTACTGACATTAATTCTTCTCCTTAAACCTTGGCGAAGTCACACAATTTAAGCTGTACCCACCGGCCCTAGATGCCACTGTTCAAGGCTTTCTTACTGGGCATGTGACTGCCTGCCCTGTTTTCTTCATCAATCATGGTCAGTGGGGACCTAGGACCACTGATGGAAAAAGCAAACCAGAGACCAGCTTACAGTAAAGCAAGGTTGAATGGAACCTTGTACTCACCTGGATCAATGTCTAAATGAACTTGAATAACAAGCCTCTTCCCCTGCACGAGTCCTCCCCTCTTTCTATGAACAGGAATGGTCCAGTGCACTTTGCTATGTCTGGAATCCTGGAAAACCAGCTACCTTGCTCATATGCTGACTTGAAGAGCTCACCACCGGCTCCTACCTCCCTATCCCAAGAGCTCCTCACTTTGCTGAGGATCCGGTCCAGACTGAATGAAGAGTAAACTGCTTCTTTACCTTCTTGGATCTAAGGACCCTAGGCAGGAGTTGGTTGGCTGCTCTCATACGGGCCAGGATGCCATCACACCACCTTCCTGACACTGTGTATAACACAGATTTACAGGAGAGTGTGAGAGGAGCAGGAGCCAATGGTGCTTTCTGTGAGTCAGAGACTCTTGGTTCAAATTCAGCTGTTTTCTTCAGGCTCTCTCTCTCTCTCTCTCTCTCTCTCTCTCTCTCTCTCTCTCTCTCTCTGTGTGTGTGTGTGTGTGTGTGTGGTGTTTTCCTTCCCAGAGGAGGGATCTTTTCTCTGTTCTTAGGTCAGCTTTAGTCTTCTGCAGTTCCAGTTTATTTTATTTTATTTTATTTTGAACAGTCACTTTGATGCACCATTAAGCATGGACTGGTTGATTTGCTGTCTCCTGTGTGCCACGTAATTTCATGGGTAATCTGACGCCCGTTTTCAGTACAAGCAGGGAATTTTTTAGGACATGATTGCTTTCCTAAGACCTAAAAGCTCTTGAGGTTGCTAGCTGGGTCAGCCATCGGATCAGAGAGGTGAACCCGCTGCACCTTGCTCTGGCCTTGGTGCTGAACCGGGAGCTTGCTTGCTGAACCGCATTCACGGACATGGGAAACTTTGCTGAGTTGGAGGCGAACCTGGCAGGGTCTAAGTATCCTTTCATGGGTCACCCCTAGGAAACTGGGCCCAGGTGATGCCCTAGGATCCCCCTCCATAGACACGGCGGGCATTTCTTTGCCTGGAGCCAAGAAAGTTTTGTCCAACGGTTTTTCCTGTCACTGGCGCTGCTATGTCCCCTCCCACCTGGGTCGCCATGGAGACTCAGCTCCTTCCATCTCCAGGCAAAATGGTTGAAGCTTAGTTAGCTCAACCCTGACTGTAGGAAGCCCACTTTCTTCAACATTCCCTTTATCCGTCTTCAGCAAAAGAGAAAGGTAGCCAGAGCACAGTGCTTGCAGGAAAGTGGCACAGTGCTGGGTACCTGTGTGCTCCCCAGGACCCAAAGGGAGACTTTGGATAAAGCAATTGGGGGCACTGTAAAGATGCAATAAATTTCCAACTCCAAGATACTGGAGGGGTTCTCCTGTTTTTGTGTATGTGTGTGTGGGGGGGGAATAGAGGTGGAGAAAGGAGTCTTTGGAAAATTCTGTGATTTCCTTTTCCTCTAAGCTCACCTGGTTTCTGTGGCAGTTTCTATGAAGATCTGTTCTCCCCTTAAGAGTCTCTCTGTATTGAGCCCTGTAAATACCTGTGGATCTACCCAGGACTTCATTAGGCTTGGGGAATACAAATGCCATTTCAGTTAAAAACTAACCCAAGCTTAACGTCTTGATGCAAATGAACACTTACCCAGGAGAGAAGCTAAGCCAGCAGAGTCACCCAGTCCCTTAAACGGCATAAACACCTCCTTTGGTCCAAGCTGCTCCTTCCTTTCAGTTAGTTTACTTGTGCGGACATCTTCCTAGTTGATGTCTTCAATCAGTCTGCCACATCTCGGGTTTACTGATAAAAACCATGTGGAGTCCTCCCCTGTCTCAGGGCTTATTCCTCCCTTCTGTTCACTTTCCCTCCTTTGCATTCTCTCCTCTTTATGCCAAAACAGAGCCAGGCTACAGCCTTCCACCAAGACAATGGGCTTTCCTAACTCCCCCTGCCTACATCCGCCAGCCGCGCCTGCCTGCCCATCATCAGTGTGTTTGATCGTCACCAGAGGTGCTGATATGAGGTCCATAGTAACTGACCCATTCTCTCAGGCCCAGGGCAGGCAGACCCCTCCTCCCGCCCCCCCCCCCCCACCCCAGGCGAGTTTTTAAGCTGCTAATGAAAACCCATGAGACACATTTCCTTTTGGTTATGTAACTAGCTTTTCCTGCCTCTGGTGGACTTCAGCATCATGTCTCCTCGGAGTGGGGAATGCAAAAAGCCACCAGAGGGGCTGGGGACCTGAGAGCCAGGACCCAAAGGCTCGGGGATCCTAGGACGTGGAACATCTGGCTGGGATCCATGCCAGCTCTATCTAGCCTTCCAGCAACTTAGCGCACTGCTTACCTTGTGGTGGACAGGGTGGGTTCACTCCATCGTGGTCGCCTCTCTTGGAACGGAGCAAGATTTAATAATTCACTCCTCTGTGAATGGCGAGGGAAGAAAATACAAAAAGAAGAGGTAACAGACGAACTGGAAGCAGATGGTCCAGTTTCACATCAGCCTCGGCAGGCTGTTGGGAGACTCCATTCTTCTGCTCGCGGTTGGTCCAGCTTCTGCTCCAGCTCCAGGCTCTCCGGTTCCCGCGGATCCCCACCCTCGGCCCGCCCAACCTCTCCAGCCAGGTGCTGCCGTCTGGTGACTGGCTCCCTCTGGCTGGAGGGCTGGGCGCTGGGGCCACCGCGGGGCAGAGGAGTGCGCGTGTGGGCAGCGACGGAGGAGGGAGTCCGGCAACGACGGAGGGAGGGAGCCTAGAATGGCAGGGGGTGGGGGAAATCCACGTTGAGGAGCAAAGTGAAGGACCTCGTAGGGAGACTTCATGAAAGCCGCAGATTCAGTGAATGCTATTCGGCTCCAACCCCACGGGCTGAACCGCGCTGTCAGCGCACTAAGAGACGCTTCTCTTCTCGAAATAAAAGCGGGCACAGCGCCGCACGCTGGAGAACCAAGGTGACACAGAGGCAGGCATCAGCATCGCAGGAGAGGCAGCGGCGGGGGCCCAGAGATAGAGCCGACCGAGCTGCCCACCCTTCTCTTCCACCTTTCTTTCTTTCTTTCTTTCTTTCTTTCTTTCTTTCTTTCTTTTGAGGGAGGGCTGAATTCCTGAAGAGTGGGGGTATGGAGGGAGGGGGGGATGGGCAGGAAGAAGAAAGAGATCGATCCTTATGGTTCTAGTCTATCTGTTGCGTAAATCGAGTACACTCCACCCTCCCTTCCCTCTCCTTCTGTATTCCTTCCTTCCTTCCTTCCTCCTTCCTTCCTTCCTTCCTTCCTTCCTTACCTTCCTTTCTTTTTTCTTGTTCTTTTCTTTCTTTCTTCTTTCCCTACCATGGACTCTGGTAGGCGCGCGAACAGACAGGCGCACTCCTCCAAAAGAAAACCTGGAAAAGGCTGGGGGAGCCTTTGGGGCGTAGATCCCCAGGAACACCTGTCCCCTCATGTCACCAATAAGTCCTAAACCCCAGCGCCAGCGACGCCTGCTTGCTGTAGCTTTTCTGTGGGCTTGGGTGAAATGTGAAGAGTAGGGTCTTTTCACTGCCTCCCACCAGGAAGAAATCCTCCAGGAGCGCACATGTGAGCGCGGAGGGGCACAGCCAGCAAGATTAGTCTGAGGGGAGGTCCCGCACCCAGGGCTTTACTCGCACAGACCCAGATCCAAGAACCATGCCTGGTACCCTATTCAGCCCATCCTACCCATTGTTCCTCTGACCTAGAGTGCCAGCTGCTGATTCCATCCCTACTTTATTTTCACCCGAGATAAAGGATGTGCACTTTCTGAGTATTATCCTAATTTCCTGCAAACTCATACCCTCTGGACAGCCACCCACTTTGGATTTAGCCTGCTCTGTATGGTTATTCCAGAGAGCATCCCACAGGAATCTCCGATACAACCTGTCTTTCTCTTAGGGTCACTGCAAACAGTAGATCATTTCCAAAGCTGTCTCACATCTACCTTCCACCCAAGTAAAGACTGTTGTTCATGCGTCTTTAACCTAGGGAGAAATAGTTGAACAGAAGACTAAAAGCAACCCACACCATTGAGTGATGATTCTATAATGATTCTTTTAATAACAGGGTATTTTGCGCTGCTAAGTAAAAAGGCTTTTCATCCCATAAAACAAACAAGTCAAGAAGGTGACTCTTTCTAATGAAGGAACTCACCCAGACCTGCTCTTAGCAATGGATGATGATATTTCATTCTCAGTTCATATCAGTTCATACTTAAAAAAAGATTTGAAAGGTGTGTGTGTGTGTGTGTGTGTGTGTGTGTGTGTGTGGTGTGTGTGTACCCACAGAGGGTAGAAAACACACTGGATCACCTGGAGCTTGAGTTACAGGCGGTTGTGAGCTGGCTAATGTGGAAGCTGGGAATAGACCCTAGAACCTGGGTCCCCGAGAGAGCAGCCCATGCTCTTGAACACCAAGCCGTCTCTCCAGCCCCAATCTGTACTTTTTAAAGACACAGAAATCTAGCCCCTCGGGAACGTTGTCTGCTTCCTGCAGATGGCTTTAGTACAGGGAGGTGTTTCCCTCAGTTTGGTGTGATTTTCAGAGGTATTACCACACACAGCATGTTATGCTTGTGCTACACCAGGTCCACTGGGTCAGGCGATTGTGTCAGAACTGAAGACAAACCAAGAACCTGGCAGAACAATGCCCAAGGAGTGAGGATACAACATGTGGTTTTGGTCAGATAGCACTGGCATGGTAAAAGATCTTTACTGCATAAAGAATATCATTTAACCCACAAAGCTGTTATGGACTCAACAGCTCATATGTATTCTACCAGAAGAGTTTTCAAAGTATCTTTCTTACCAGCAGCTAGATGAAGTTAGGAAATGAACAGAAGACAGTGGCCTTTAAACATCCGGAAACCCCTAGCATGAAGCAGCGGCTAGGGTGGGATGGGTTACTGACCGTCAAGAAGATGCAGAACCATGTTTTGAGTGGGGTTCTGTGAGACAAGAGCAACTGGCTGATCTGGATTCATGTATTCCGTGGAGCTTGGACGGTGATCCGCTGAGTGTGCCTGGAATTTGGGTGAGCGGTGCCTGGGGGCTGCATGAGAAGCTGCCCCTCTGAGCCTCAGGAACTCAAACTCCGAAGCACCCTCCACCTGATGTGTCTCAGATGTCATGTATCTATGTGGCAATGTCACATGCAGGCAAGGAGAGGATCTAGGAGGATTCCCTAGGTAGATATCTGCTCCAAAGCTGACACTGGCCATAGCTTTTAGGATTGATTAATTATACAGATGAGCCTGGTTCCTTCATATATCAAATCCTAACAGAGGCCCATTAGCCAGTAAAATGGACAGAATGAATGATATCCATGAGGCATCATTTGTTCTGGGCTATCTTTTTCTTCACCATTGACTGGGTCAATTTACATCCCAATCTGTCTTCCTGGTGCATATGTAGACCAGCCTTGCCCTGGCGTGCACAGGTTTTCCGGCTGCTTGGTCAGGGCTTCTTATTGATTTAAAACCCTGGGTTCCCATGGAAACTCAGTTCTTCTGCTCTAAGCCAACTCCCCTACAAGAAAAAAAATATCAACACCCAAACTTAGGTCCTTAAGAGTCAGGGTTGATACATCAGCTCTGAAATCTGATTTTGGCTATTACATATGATATCTTAAAAGAGTTTCAAAATCAGCCCAGGGGCTGGAGAGATGGCTCAGTGGTGAAGGGCACTGAATACTCTTCCAGAGGGCTTGGGCTCAATCCTGGCACCCACATGGGAGATCACAACTGTTTATAACCCTAGCTCTAGGGACCCAACACCCTCTTCTGGCTTTTCCAGATATCAGAGATGCAAATGGTGCACAGATGGATGTGCAGGTGAAACAGCAAACACATAAAATAAAAATTTAAAAGGATGTTAAACAGTCACCCTTTCCTACAAGTCTACTTCCAAAGGACTAAGATTCCACTGCGTGTTTTAGGGAATAGTTAAGTTCCTTTTCCCATCTCTATCTGTGTGTTGGAAGGTACGTTCTTAAGACACAATCCCAGGTATGAATGATGAAGATGAAGGTCATCTGCCTACACTTCTGGAACCTTCACCCTCAATTATCCAGTTATGACTTCTCATTCCCTTCGGCACACTCCATTTCCTCATTTTGGAACAATATTCATGGTCTTATCTATTACCAAATTGGAATAATCTGAAAGTATTTTGACATACATTTTTAAATTTAATTCCGTGACTTGATAAAGGAGTATAATCCACAGATGTCTTTGATCACATCTTTCTATAAAGATGTATTATTAGCTCACTTTTCAGCAGGTATATACCCTTTTTAATCACTCGCTTCCCCCAAGAATTCATTAAAGTACAATTAAACAATTATAATATCTTCAAATACGTTTCAGAGGACCACCAGGAGGTGAGTGTTAGAGGAACAATCGTGTGAAGGAATCCTATTAGCCTTCCCACACCTCATAGGAAAAGGCATTCCAATTAACAGGGCATCTGCAGGGAAGGAGAATTCCAGGACAAATAGGCAAATTGAATCTGGGAGCTGTTCTTTCCATGGTTAATCATTGATAAGGTGCCCCAAGTCTCTGTGTGTTTTTCGGAGGCTGCTAACAGCAAGGCTGAGTTGGAGAGAGCATGATACCAGAGCCTCCTCTCTGTGTCATGACTGCCGAATCATCACCCCACACTAAGCAGCCACCCCCAGAGGACCTGGTTTGCTCTCACCAGAGGTGCAGCTCTGGCCTGGGATCCCCAAGCTTTCAAGTCTCCCAGGCCTGCTTTGCCCCCTATGGTCAAGTCAGCTTCTAAATCCCAGATCAGCAGGATTCAGATGCTTGAGCAGGAAGCCCCTCCCCCAGCTGTGCAAAGGCTTGCCAAGGGATGGACCTGAGCAGGGGTTTCCTGCGTTGCTGATGAGGTTCTTCAGGAGACAGACTCAGGCATGAAGCTAGCACACTGGATCTTTATTAGAGATAGTCCTAAGAGTGATTATATAAATGGAAACAGTTGTGGAGGGGAGGGCAAAAGAAGAGGCGCCGGGCCTTTACCTCAGCTGACAACAAACAGAACCCTGAAGCTAAAAAGGCCACCTGAGTTGCCCTGAATCAGGCCCAAATGCCCTCCACCAATTGATTACTATATGTGAGCCAATCAGATAAAGATGGGACTTCTGGCGAGGTGGTCTTTTTGCACCTGACAGCTCAGTACTGATTGAAATGGCCTCCTAGTACCTAGGTCAACAAGTCCTTCTTTGGAGGGAGTTCTGGCATATCAAGTTACTGAAGTGTGTGTGTGTGTGTGTGTGTGTCTCACACACACACACACACACACACACACACACACACACACACACACAGAGAGAGAGAGAGAGATGAGAGAGGAGAGAGAGGAGAGAGCGCCTCACTGGCTCCTAGTGTGGGCTGTGTGCACTGTGTGTGCTGTGCACTTCCACACACCTGTATACAGGGAACTAGAACGCGCCCCGGGACTTAATTTGCTGTTAGACACCAAGGGAAAGCAGACATTTGGGAGCTAGAGTGAGCTGAGCACCTAAATCTAAGGGTAGTCTCTTCCAGGGTAGAGGTAGTCTCATTTCTGTGTGGCCTGTCTGCACTAGACCTGAGAGATTGGACATCTGGTCATAGGTGTGAGGCCCCAGTAAGACAAAACTCTCCGGTCTGAGGTCCTGAGTGGTGTCCTGCTTGTAGGCTCCATTAGTTAGCGGTTCCTCACTTCAGATTGCTATATTCTAGAATGTTCTAGTTAGTCTTGAGGACTCTAAGTGAGATGGAGGGCTATCTGGGATGATCTGATGTTACCCAGGAAGCTGCCTGCAATCAGAACCTGGCCTACAGTAACCTGACACATGCTATCTGTTTATGACAAGCTCTGCTTGCCATGGGTGGCTCCGAACTGGCAGTTATGTATTTCCAAGGAGGTGAAGATGTGAATGCACTTGGTTCCAGTTCCCTTGGGGCTAGTTTCACCTCTTCCCCTTACAAGTTCTGGTAAAATTGGGGGAAACTTCTTGTTGGCTCTGATTGGTTAGCAAGCTTGATCTCAGAATCAGATACTGTGGGAGAAAGATGCTGTGCTAGAGTGGTCTATTAGGACCTAACGTGGACTTCTTGTACCCTGACTCAAGAATATTGTGTTATTTGGCTGTCGTTCAGAGTGGAATAAGGGCAAAGCTGGTGGAGCAGGAAGTCAGGATGCTCCCACTGTGCTCTCTTCAGGATCTAAACAAAACCCAGGCTCCCACACCAATTGCTTTTCCTTCAGCTTGATAAGCCAGGGTCTAATGAATGGCACATAGTTAGGAAATGTTATGTAACCTAGTGGAACACAAGGAGGTTTGGTGGTTTTCATTTTTTTTAATTGAAAACAACTGTCAAGGGTATGGAGAGTTGGCTTAACAGTTGTGAGTATTTGCTGTTCTTGCACAGGACCTGAAAAAGGTGGCTCGCAACCAGCTGGAATTCTGGCTGTAAGGGATTCCACACACTCACACGCCCAATGGCGTCTCTTTTGGGATATTTCCTGAGCTTTGGAGAGGGTAATAGAAGTTCCATTTGGGCTCATATATTCCATGGTCCTTTGGGATAATAGTATCCTATATTAGTATTGATTTATAACAAAATTTCAACAAACACAATAGCTTTTTAAAAACTATCCGTGCGTTTAGTGTGGAGCTAAAAGGTTAGAAGTCCCGCAATGCATAGCTTCTCTGCTTAGCAGATCCGTGCTGAGATCAGCATGCCAGACATTAGGTTATTGTCTGTAGTTCTGGGGAAGAATTCACCTCTAGATTTATTCTCATTGTTGGCGGAATTCAGTTGCCTGCCTTTGTATAGCTGAAGTCCCTGTGGTCCTACAGTGGAGGGTGTTCCTTGAAGCCCCATCTGTATCTATCATCATGTGCATTCTCTGTGAGCCAGGAGTGGTAGGTACACTGGGCCTTTCCCATGGTTCATTTCTCTGACCTCTCCTCTTTCCACCAGCAAGGCCTCTCCTCTTGTAGCAGGCTTGTGTAATCAGGCAAGGTCTACCTAGACTGTTTATTTATTTGGTGGTCAACTGACTTTGAAACCCAAATTATGCCTGGAAAATCCCTCACAGCAGTGTCTAGAGCAACGCTTGGTTTGGTAGCAAATGGAATTGTTACTTGATATTAAATTTGATAACCAATTTGGAGTTATGAATATTGGGGCATCTTGTAATTCTGCCTACCATTTTACTGCCTCAGGGCATGTCTCTCTTGAGACAGTGTTTCCTGTAGCTTAGCTGGCTGTAAGCTCTGTACGGAGTCAAGGATGACCTTGGTCTCAGGGCCTCCTTGATCTTGATCGCTGGGATTATCAGTGTACATGCTGATGTCTCTGGAGAATTTCCTTTGAATGACAGTGGACACAGATGAATGTGTTAAAAGTGAAGCTCGGGTGCAGATCTAAGAGACACACTATTGCTGATGGAGCAACGAGCCTGTAATGGCAGCACTTTCCCCTGGCCCTCTGCACGTCTATCCCCACCAAGGCCAGAGGCGATTAGAACTAACACACGCTCAGTTGGTTTCTGTTGGCTTTCAGCATGGACTGTGATCTCCAGTCGGATTTCATCGCATGATTTCACAGCCACATCCCCGCATCTGTAGTTGGTCCTAAGGGTTTGGAGAGGAGACATGTGTCCTGCAGGTGGTCTTCACAATAGAAGACAAGGTGTAAACCTGACAATACGAGTTATCTAGAAGCTCAATGGGCTGAGAAATTGTCATCCTTGTTAACTTGGTAGACAGAAAACAACGGATTCTAGCAGAGCGATGTAGGATAACAAATGTCTGGGGGTTGTGAGGTTCATGCAACTACAGAATCAATTAGACGTTTGTTCATGACAGGGTGGTCTTTAAACATGTACATTGCCCTATAGAAATATGGTTTTGCATTGTTGGTCTTTATACCTGAGAACACAGAGCAGTGTGGTGCCCTTATTCTTTTAAAATTAAGATTTTTATTTTGTGTTTTGCCTGCATGTATGTCTGCGCACCATGGGCATGCAGTACCCTTTAGAGGATCCCTGAAACTGGAATTACACGGGGTTGTGAGCTGCTGTGTAGGTGCTGAGGACCAAAGTGCTCTGGGCGAGTAGCCTGTGCCCTTGACCATTAAGCCATCCCTCCAACCTCAGTTCTTGCTTCTTCCTGTGACTACTCTCACTTGGAGTTAGGGGTCAAAAGGGCATTCAAGCCATAAGCTTTACCCGATGCAGTCAGGTAGGTAAATTTCTGTAATTGAGATGATTTTGGCGCATCTTTGCTTGATGAAAATAGAATAAAAGAGGCCCCAGTCTTTGGGCCTCTGTGTACAAGCCAAAGAAAATGTTCTATAAATGGCTGGAGGTGAAGGGCTTTGCCACCTCGGGCTGACGTCATTCCAAGGAACTGCAGATCACTGGTTTGCAGTGGTTCAGGACCCAAGACAGAGGCAGGCATGGGGTTTGTTGGTGGCTCCCTGAGGAAGACTTCAGACTCCAGACTGTCACCGATGCGCAGACACAGGCTCTCCATCTCTGAGTGGAAACATAAAATTATCTCTCGGTGTTTTTATTTCCCTTCTGGTGTGTGTTGTCCTTTAGACACTGACTTCACAGCCGGGGTCAGGTAATTGGATTTGAAGGCATGTTTGCTACACATCAGTGGACTTTCAGGAATGGAGAATTCTACTTGATCTTGCCGTTGTCTTGAATCGAAACAAATCATGCACTTCTTTTACCTTTAATGATTCATTCTGAGAACAGCAAAGACTTAGTGCTATTAATTAGGGCTGCTGAAATATTCAGAGTGCTTGAGGCAGAAACACCGTCTCAGAGATTGTGTTTCTAAGTAGTTCTGTTTTCTAGGGATTTAAAAACAAGCTGGGAGGAAAAGAAATCTCGCACACTAAAATATAAGAGAATTCCACATCACCATCATGTGCTCCGTTACACTCTACAGAGCAGTGATTGCTGGCGATCCTATCACGCTACGTTGTCAAAATACACTGTCTTTTCTCTCACTGACTACAGGGAACAAAGGCCCTTGGATGAGAATTTAACCAACAGCAAAGAGAGGCCATTGCATACACGAAGGGAGTCTCATAGGGAAGGCAGTCTACCAAGCTCTCACGGAACTGGCGTAAGACTTCTGAAAGGAATGTTTCCAGTCGTTAGTTTCCTTCCTCGCTGTGTACTGTGGTATGATCCTTGAGAATCAGTGTTTACCTCAGGGAAAGGCGTGGCGTGTGTGGATGGGTAAGGATCTGCTAAACAGCTGGCATCCAAAGCAAAAGCAGGCGTTTCTACATCTGAAGCTGGCAGCACAGTAGCTCCACCTGCTTCAGGTTGTCCTCTGACTTCCGTATGTGCACCATGGTGTGCAGTACATGCTTGCACATAACATGCACATGCATGTGCACACAGAGAGAGGAAACAAATAAAATGTAAAAAAATTGAACTCAAGTATCAGTATTATTTGTCTACAGACATATTACTGGGAACACACCTAATCTTATCAAAGGTTAGCATCATACTATGGTGGTCTCAATGAAAATGGCCCCCATAGGCCCATAGGGAGTGGCACTATTAGGAGTTGTGGCCTTGATGGAGTAGGTGTGGCCTTGTTGGAGTAGGTGTGGCCTTGTTGGAGTAGGTGTGGCCTTGTCTGGAGGCAGTCTGTCACTGTGAGTGGGTTTTGGGGTTTCAGAAGCTCAAGCCGGTCCCAGTGACTCTCTGTTCCTGCTGCCTACCAGATGTGGAACTCTCAGTTCCCCCTCTTCAGCACCATGTCTGTCTGGGTGCCACCGTGGTTCCTCCACCATGATAATGGACCAAATCTCTAAACTGTAAGCAAGTTCCAATTAAATGCCTTTCTTTAGGAGACTTGCTGTGGTCATGGCGTCTCTTCACAGCATTAGAGACTCTAAGAACATGCTTTGAATTCCGTCAATAAAATTCAGTGTAGATTTATTTTGTCCTTTATGTAAGAGCTAAGACAATATTTTAGATTTTGACTTTTGACTCAGAGACACACACAACGCTCCTATGCAGTCCTTTGCCAGAACACAAGATAGACAGCTTTCCTGCTCTACATGTAACGAGCATGTTTACACGTAACGAGCATGTTTACATGTAACGAGCATGTTTACATGTAACGAACATGTTTACATGTAACGAGCATGTTTACATGGGATGATGATCAATCAGAACAAATGTCATATGTCAATACTCTCCTTATTAAATCTTTGATTTAATTAAAACAAAATAATTTGATCAGAAACTTGTAGCAACTGACAGGTTGAAAAGTCAGAAGCTAGAGCACCAAAAGCAATAGTGAAAATGTGTGGAGCGTCCACACGCAGATTTAAGCGCTCACTGGAAAGCGACGGCAGTCGATGCAGTGCATTGAACGGCAGGCAAATGCTGCCTGCATCAGGGGAAAGCAGTGCAGAATCCTGAAGTCTGCAGCGTAGTTCTCACAATTTAATCCTGACAAATGCGTGAAGGTGAATCAATGGAGCAGCCTGAGTCCGGCAGACAGTCCTGGGGAGACTGGAGAGCAACCTGGAGGTGAGCGGGGCCTCGTCTGCATCTTCTCTCATATACAAAGTCATCTCAGAACGTGTCATAGCCTCTTCATGGAGCGTGACCACATCATGGCCTCTTCATGGAGTGTGATGTTGTTAGCTTTGATGGGAAACATCGAGAAAAAGGTTGTGACTTCCGCTAGTTTTTTTAAACCTTTAAATATGATATGAAAATGTGACTCACAGAATAATTAATTCAATGTAATTAATTAAAATGAAAAGCTTTTGTCCTTTGAGATATATTTTTAATGAAATAAAATACAGTTAATAGGCTCAGAGAATTCTTGACATATGAACATAACTTATATAGAAATATATATGTAAAATAATAGTATATATATTTGAATTTACATATATAACAAACTTTTAGCAATGCTTGTAATCCCAGTGCTGGGGAGGTAGAGAGGGGCAGACTCTGGCTCACTGGCTAGCCAGCCAACCCTACTTGGTAAATTCCATATTAGTTAAAGACCTCATCTCAAAAAATAAGGTGGACAGTGTCTTGAGAAATGACACCCGATGTTGACCTCTGTCTTTCACATGTTTGCGTACACATATGCATGCACATCCACACACATGTTCAGCCACTCACACATGCGTACACACACACAAGCACACACACACACACAGAAAATCTTTAATATAAACCATAGAATAATTACCAACAAAACACGGCACTACCACAAACTTCTACATGTGACAATGAGGTCGTCTTAGTTCACGACCAGTGAGAGAATGGAATCCCAAGTGACTTCACACAGTGTCACACTTGTGACATTCTCGCAGATGTGACCACAGGACTAGAAAGAGGACCAGAGATTTATAGCAAAGAGTGTTGGAAAACTGGGGTTGGCTAGGACCGCTCTGCGTATTGATTTTGGCAACTGATCCAGGACTGTTTGTGTCTTTCAAAATTGGACTACACAACAAAAAAAGGATAATTTTTAATTTATGTAAATCATACCTTAGAAAATGTGGCTTAAAATACACGAAGGCAAAATGAAGACATTTCCAGATAAAGAATATTGGAATAACTCATCGGAAGCACACCTGTGTTATACTGCCTAAAGAAATGCTTCAGGCTGACAGCAAATGACTCCATATGGTGACTCAGGTCTCAGGAAGGAGTCACAGGACTGGAGGTTGGAAACGGTTTTGTTGCCTACTCATTTTGCTGTTTGCCTTTGTAGGTAGTTTGTAAGTCATATAACAGTAATGTGTTGTCAGTACTGTGCATGCATGAGACACACATGAGCATATGATTGTGTGCTGGTACGGAGAACATTTCTACATTACACATGAAGAAACCATGTTGGAAACGCGTATTTTGATCAAGATAGCTATAAAAAGGAGAGGAAGGCAAAGAAATAAAACTGAGATGCCAGTTGGAAAAATGAAGTGTTTGCTAAGGAATACTTACTATGAAAAAGAGTGGTTTAAAAAGAAGAAAAGAAGAAGAGGAACCCAACTGCAGAGTTGCCAGGCCTAAATCCAAGCGACGTGAGCAACCGTATTAAATGTGCCTCTTCTAACTCCTCTGTTCTAAAAACATTGTCCTGGTGACACAGTCTAAGTTTACCCTGCTTAGGAAAGATGTACTTTAAATTCAAATGCACAAGTTGACTGAATGCGAAAGGATAGAGAAAAGAATGCCAAACACACAGAAACATCAGAGGGCTTGCATGGTTGCAGAAGACTCACAAAGAGACCCAGATATGAAGAGCGTCTCTGGAGACAAGGTGGGGAGTTGTGTTGTGGTGCAAGGATGGATATATAGGCAGACAAGGCCATCCTGGGTCTTTATTTCTATATAAAATATAAGATTATTTTTTTCAATGTCCCAAGAATTGTGTCAGAATTTGTTGGGGGTTGTGTTGTGTTCCTAGACTGCTTTCACGTGCCATTAGTTCCGCCACTCCGTGGGCACGGGAGGTCTTCCCACCTTTTGGCATCTTCTTTGGTTACTTTTTTCAGCATCTGAAGGCTTTCATTGTACAAGTCTTCTTCCACTTTCTAGCCTTATTCCAAGATATGTTTAGTTTGTTGTGGATGGTACTGTTTCCCTGATTCCTTTCTCCATGTGTTTAGGAAGGCTAGTGATTTTTGTGCATTAACTTTATATCCTGTTTCTTTGCTAAATGCGTTTGTCAGCTATAGGAATTTTCTAGTGCCATCGTTAGGGTCATTTAAATATAGACTGATGTCATCTGCAAATAAAGATTCTTTGACTTCTTCCTTTCCTGTTTGAATCCCTATTATCTCACTCACCTGTCATATTTCTCTTGCTAAGACTTGCAGTATTATGTTGAATGGGCCGGGGGTAGTGGGCATCTATGTCTTATTCCCTATTTTAGTGGAAATTCTTTGAGCTTTTCTCTGTTTAGCAAGACATTAGGTGTGGGCCTGCTGTATATGGGCTTTATTATGTTGAGATATGTACCTGTTGCCCTAGGTTGTCCGGGACTTGCATCATGAGGGGAAGTTGGAGTTTTCAAAGCCCCTTTATGAGTATAATTAGATGATCATGTGGTTTCTGTCCTTGCATCTATTTATGTGGTGTATTATGTTACTGATTCACATATGTTGAGTATACCATTCCCTACATCTCTGGGATGAAGCAGACTTGATCTTGCTGACTGTACACATGTAGAAGAACGAAGCCGGAAACTTATATTTCACTCTCTGCAAAACTCAACTCTAAATGGATCAAAGACTTCAACCCAAGACTTAATACCCTGAAGCTGATAGAGGAGGAAGTAGGGAATTCTCTTGAACATGGTCACAGGAGAGGATTTTCTGAACAGGACCCCAGCAGCACAGGTATTGAGACCAACAATTAACAAATGGGACCTCCTGACATTAAAAGTCCTCTGCACAAAGAGGCAGCCTATAGAGTGGGAAAAATCTCTCCTAGGTTTATTCTCACAGAGGGTTGTTATCTAAAATATACAGAGAACTTAATAAACATCAAGAAAACCCAATTAAAAGTAGAGCATAGAACTAAATAGAGAGTTCTAAGAAGAAGAAAGACAAGTGTTCAGGGAAAGGCGAATCAAAACTGCTTTAAGATTTTTACCTTTCCCCAGTCATAATGGGCAAAGGTCAAGCAAGCAAGTGAGCAAGCAAGCGAACAAGGAAGCAGCAAGCATCTACAAACAAACACATAAAAACCACTACCAACACCACTACCAAAAAAACCTATTGATAAATGCTGCCATGGGTGTGGGGGAGGGAAAACTTATTAGTTCTTGTGGGGCTAAAAACTGGTGCAGCCACTATGGAAATTAGCGCGGCAGTCCCCCAAAAAGCTGGAAACAGACCTACAACAGGATCCAGCTAGACCACTCTTGCACAGGTACCCAAAGGGCGATATGCTTTATACCTGCTCATTTGTACAACCCTGATGAGTCTCCAGAACAGCATACTGGTGCTGGAGAGATGGCTCGGCAGCTATGCGTACTTGCTGTTCTTGCAGAGGACTGGGGTACAGTTCACAGTATCTCAGTTGGGCATTTCACAACCACCTGTAACTGCAGCTCCAAGGGACCTGACTCCCTTGTCTGGCCTCCTTGGGTAGCTGTGTATGCTACACATGCACGCACACACACACACACTCACAAACACACACTTCGTGTGACACAGCTCTATCCTGTGGAGCCCTGAAGACCTGAGAAGACAGGACCCGACCTCAAGAAGACATGGAGAATCTTTCTAGGGTGACAGGAATACTTCAGACCTTATAAACCTTACATATCTGTATATACTTACCAAATCCATTAGCCACCTTTCTTATTGCCATGACCAAATACCTGACAAAGGGGAACTTGAGGGGAAGAGAGCCCCATTTTACTTTACAGTTTAAGGGAAGACGCAAACCACACTGCATGTTTGGATAAATTTTTTATTATTAGTTGGCTGTGTGAGTCCATTTTAATACTATGTAAAAGACGGATACCAGTAATAACTTGTATATCTCAAAGTGGCTGACCAGGCCAGATGCCCGTGCTATTCCTGTGGGTTGTGCCCCTCCTGATGTTGCCCATGGTGTCTTTTCCTTGTATTTGCCAACTCTTCACCCATTCCAGTCACTTTCCGAGTGGAATTCTGCCATGAACATCAAGATCCTGAAATACCCCACCCTTTCAGTAAGTAGCAGGTGCTTTTAGTCTCCTGCAGAAATTCTCCTCAGAGAACATGTAGGTTGTATCAAGAGAGGGCTCGTAGACAGTGACTGCTTCTCCCTACATGGTTCAGACCAGGCCAATGCCGTTGTTAGGACAACAAGGGCACAGCAAGTGTGAGGTGGAGCCATCAGCGTCTGGGTTGTCAGACACCGTCTACTGAGGGTCCTCGAGAAACGCTTTGGTGTCTGTCCTAAGTACCCCATGTTCCAAGCTGCAGGCTGAGGTGTCTAGTTTTTGAGGAAAACAAACTACACCACCCTGCTGCAGAGGAGCAACTTAAAAGCTGCCTGGGAAGTTGCGCGCCCTGGAGAAGCTATCTATTCTGGAAGTGGTTGCTTGTTCTTCCTGTTACTTACTCCTACTGTACACAGCAACTGGCTCCTGGCAGATCCTTCGTTTTTATGAAAATACATTTATTTTGGGAAGATCTGACACCTACCTGTGCAGTGATGTGAAGTTTGGCTCATACCTGGTGGTAATGTTGTGTGGTGATTGGGCTGAGAAGGTGCCAACCTCATTAATAGACATTGCTGAATCCATTGCTGAATGGAAGAGCCTTGGAAGAAGTCACTGGAGGAAAACCTTGGAAGGTGTAAGTTGTTGCTGGTCTCTATCTCCTCTTTCTTTTCCTCCTCTTCTTCCTCCTTCTCTGTTTTTCCCCATTCTTCACTGGCAGCCTTCTCTGCTGTTCAATCCTGCTGTTAAGCTCTGTTTCGTTGAAGGCTCATAGCAAGAAAGTCAGCTGAGCTTTGCAAAGGATCCCAAGTAAGGCCCCTCCTTCAGCTTGTTCCTTAGGTGTTTTGTGGAAGTAATGAGAAGTTAATAATAACAGCTACAACACACACACATGCACACATGTGCACACATCCACACACATGCAGACGCACACAGACACGTGCCCGCACACACACACACGCACATACCCGCACACACACACACACACACACACATGCACTACACACACATGCACGCACACACACACACACACACACACACACACACACCACACACTTCTGACTCTGGGTATTTGAGACTGTAGAGTGAGGTAGGGTAGGGTTCTGACAGGTGACCTGTCATGCTAACCTCCTTTCCCGTAGATAATTTAAGACCCAGATCTGGCACACAGGCCTCAGCTCTGTGGCTGTAACTGGGTGATTCCAGCAGCTGTGCTTGTGTCTTTTATTACGGTTCACTTATTTACAGAATGAGGTTTGTGATATCCCTAATAAGTCGAGCTGGTACGTGAGATTGAACAAGACAAGTTTTAGTATGTTCAGACACTTGGCCTCGAGCATGGCACAGACACCCAGTGCATGTTGGGAATCACAATACTGCACCCCTTCCCTGCGGCTCTGACTGAGTCTGCTCACCACATCACCCACCGTGGCTTTGGGACACTCTCCGCTCATTCAGTCTTTGCGAGGTTTTTAGAGTGCAAACAGCCTACGGATGGGTCACCGCGGAAGTGTGCTGTTGTGCAGTCAGGTAAGGAATGAGCGTGTCCCCTCCCTGGTCATCTCCATGCACCTCTGCCTCGGTCCTTCTTGGCACCACGGCCCCGCCCCATGCCAGACACGGCTGGCTGTGTCACGGTACTTCAGGCACATTTTCATTTTCTAGAATATCACATGAACAGGAAACGTGTGCCTTCCCCTCTGCCATTCTGCACAATCATTGTGGAGCTGGTAAACGTTCTCATATCAGTAGCTCACTGCCCAACCCACACATTTCGAGTCCGTTGCACGAATATAGGACATTCTGGTTATTTACCCATCTAATGATCGGTCGGGGATACTATAAAACAATCCCACAGTCCCCGTGAACATTTGTGTGGGCAAGCGTTTTTGTACATAAAGCATTTTCTTGGTTAAATGCCTAGACATAGGGTGTCTGGACCTTATGGCTGGTATGGATTTAGTGTTTTGGGAAACCACCAAACTGTTCTGCCAAGTTTATATTTTATGAGCTCTCATCCGCGACAACAGTGGAGAACTCGAGCGGCTGCCGGTCCGTGCCAGTGTTGGGTCTGTTTGGTTTTAGTAATCCTCATGGCATGCACTGCGAAGCGGCGGCAAGTATGTTTTCACGTGTTTATTTGCCATCTGCACATCTTCGATGGAACAACCAAGTAACTCCCTGCTTTTAGAAATGTGCGTTTAAAATGTTTTTATTTTGTGTGCTCGCCTGCATGCATGTCTGTGCGCCATGTGTGTGCCTGTGGCCTTCAGAGGTCAGAAGACAGCATCTCATCCTTGGAACTGGAGTTATAGGTGGCTGTGGGCCTCCACGTGGGTGCTGGGAATCGACCCCAGGTCTTTTGCAAGAGCAGTCAAGGTTTTTAACTGCTAAGCCATTTCTCCAACCCCTAGAAGTGTGTTTTTTAGTTTTTATTTATTTTTTAAATACTGAGGCTTTTTAAAAATGTAGTCTGTGGATCCCCTTTGTTCTTTTTGGAATGGTCTTACCACAGGGCTCAGTCCACAGATGATTTGGCTGGGAAGACAGGGGTTTCACATCCTCTCCCTCCTTCTCCACTTTGTGTTCCCTAGGATCCTGTGCCAGTGCAGGGCACATGATCTGTAGTTTGTATTTCATGGTTTCGGACAGATGTGTAAACACCTGTGTCTCCCATTATATTACCATATGGAATACTTTGAACCACCCTAAACATCTGCCGCTCTCCTCCTGCCCTTCCGCCAAGCCCCAGAAGACACTCTCTCTACCACTTCCAGTTTTTCATTTCAGGAATGTTGTGTGGTTGGAATCCTGTCGAGGGAGACGTTTCTGATTGGCTTCCTCGGCCTAGATAAATGCACTTACGGTCCTTGAATGACTTTTAGGGCCGGACAGGTCATGCGCTTCATCACCACATTTCCCTTGTGTGGATGTGTGGCTTTGTGTATCTGGGCCCCGTCAGAAGGCTATCTTGGCTGCTTCCAAGTGTTTTACCCATAACACGGCAAATATCAGCATGTGCGCTTTTGTGTGGACATAAAACGTCAGCTCCTAGAGAGAAGTGTAACCGCTGAACTGTGTGGTGAAACCACCTTTGAGTTCTATAAGAATCCATACACCAAAACAAAACAAAACCCAACTGGGTCATGTTGACTCCCATGCAGCCTGCCCTTCCACTGGACTGTCTCCCCAGGCAGTTCTCACTGACTTTATGACATCCAATTTCCCAGTTTATTTATTCTTATGATTTAGCTGTCTATATAGAAAATATTTCCCATATTTGAAGCCACAAATACTCATATTTTTATATTTTGCCTTAGAAGTTTTACATTACAGGCTTTAGAGTCAGGTCTAAGATCCGTGTTGGTTTTTGTTTGTTTGTTTGGTCTGTAGTAAAAATGAATGGCTTGTCGTCTATTTTCTGCATGGACAGGAAGTTAATGGGTCAGGACCATTTGATGAGAAGGTCTTCCTTTCCTCACCGGATTTCCTCCACACCTGTGCAAGCACATCAATGATACATTACACAGGACTCTAATTCCGAAGTCACCATTTCAATCCATTGCGTCCCTCATTCTGACACCAATGCCACAGTCCTTTGGCTGTGATAGCCCCACAGTTAACAGGATCACTGTCCTTAATTTTAATAATTGCTCTATCCAGAGAATAGATCGTCACAGCCATATTTTCAGTTCAGATCAAGTATTTATAAAATATGCAGCAAGCAAAAACAAAAGAGCGAATAACAGGCAGGAGACAGCTAGCAAAAACCATCAAGCAGGACTTGCGGCTTTCACAGTCCTGCAGGACTGTCCAGAGAAGCCAGCTGAAAGTGTCCACTGAGACCGAGTCCAGGGGGTCCCTGAGAGATTCCTGCTTCCCATTTTCCTCTCCAATCCACAAGTCTCCAGTTGTAAGCAAGACTGCCCATTCATTTCCTGGCTACCCAGACCTGAAATAATTACACAGAAACTATATTATTTTAAATACTGCGTGGCCAATAGCTTAGGCATATTGCTAGCTAGCTCTTATATCTTAAATTAACTCATCTGTACTAATCTGTGCATCACCACAAGGTCGTGGCCTATTGGCAGGGTTCCATCCAGCGTCTGTCTCTTGTGGAGGCTACATGTCATCTCCCCGACTCTACCTTCTTTCCTCCTCTATCTGCTTGGAATTCCCACCTTGTTCTGTTCTGCTAATCCACTGGCAAAAGAGCTTTATTCATTAACCAACAAAAGCAACACATATATAGAAGGACTTCCCACACCATCTAGTTTTTCCCACCTTGTTACACTAGGCAGAGTTTCTTAGGCAATGTTGAACACAAGTATGGGATGGGGGAGGGGCATTCTTGGCTTGTGTTTGATCCCAAACATAAACATCAATCAAACACCAAGCTAACTGGAATTTTTGGTGATATTTTCATCAAATTGAGGCCATTTTCGCCTAGCCTTTATTGAGAATTGTTTTCTGGGATGGATATTATTCTGTTATCTGTTCATGGAGATGATCACATGTAAAGATTTTTAATACAATAAATTCATTATTTTATATGATTTCATTCCACATTTTGGACAAATCATACGTGGTCACAATGCATTATTGTTTTTATATAGCTTTGAATTTGAAGTTACATATTATTTTTAAGCTTTGTTTCTTTTCGGGGCCACAGAACGATTTCAGTGGGTAAAGGAGCTGCCACCAAGCCTGGGGACCCACTGCGTTTGGTCCCTGGGACCCAGATGCTGGGAAGAGAGAACTGACCACCATAAATGCCCTCTGACCTCACAAGGGTGTTGTGGCACACATGTAAGCCCCATGCATATAAGCTCACACAAATTAAAATGTAACAAAATTTTAAAAGCAGAAAAAAGCCTTTGCTCATTTGCTTGTGGCAGACCCTGGTTAATAATTTTATGTGGTGTTCTTGTCTGGTTTTAACAAGAGGGTGGCATCGGTAATCCCTGACTGTTTTGTTTGTGTGACTTTCACAGATGTTCTAGGGCAAACTTCCAGCTGTTTATATGTCCTCTCTTCTCAACCCATTGTCTTGTTGGCGTCTGGTCTTCCCCCACCTTTGTTGGGGTCTCAGTAGGAGACTTGGGGTTCTCTTAGCTGGAACTCAGAATCTTTATGAACAAAGAATCATAAACCAATGCAAGAAAACAGGAAGGCCGGGTTGGCCGGTGTGGTCCAGTCTACTGTGAGGCAGACGTTGGTCGGCCTTGTTTGTCAGGTGTATGATGCCCACGCAGTCCTCGTCCCCCGTGTTCCTTTTTTCCATAGCTCTGCTGATCAGGCAGTTATCACGAGACAGGAACATTTCAGTCTCTTATAACCCAGTGCTTCTTACTCTATTACGGCCATTAGAATTATCTGGAAGGTTTGTCGTTATTGGGAACCCCTTCTAGAATTTTCTCCTCTGTTTGGTCTCGGTTAGGGCCTTACCTGGGAGGGGGAAAAGGTGTAACAAATGCTCTACTTCTGAGAGAGCTGGCTGCCTCCACAAGCTAGAGCCACTCGGGAGCCTCATCTCAAGTAGATGAACCTGTGCAGGCTTTGGCCTGGTAACCATGGTTACCATGGGCAGCCCCTCCCCAACTCCACTCCACCAAAATAATGCACTGAGAGATTCCTCACTCCACTGAAGCGTGAGCAGGAAACAGGTAGGGAATGATTCTTCCCAGCCTTGATTTGAGGCTGGGCAAAGGGTTTGGTCTACAGGCTGAACTCGGAGAACTGGTGCCAAAGGTCTCTGATTCTGTCACCCCATTAATAACTCCCATAAAGGAAGGTGATGCCCCCTACATTCACGGTGCTTCCCCCCCCACCCCCCGTCTCCTGTAGACATGTTACACGGGAGTAAAAGCCTCCGGGCTGGAAGGAAGTTAGAAATTCTCTTTGAGGTGAGGATCTCCGGGAAGAGACTTGGCTTAGAAGTCTGAGGTCTCTGTTGTTACTTCTGGCTCTTGCTTGATCCTATCACAGGGGTAATGTGGGCAGACATGGGTACCTTGAGAGACTCAGGAAAGCTGCAGCCAGTGCCAGGCTGTGAGATCCTAGGAGGTCACTGCCAGCCCCGGGCCTCGGTTTCCTCACCTATGAAATGGAAATAATTTCTAGCATTTACTTCTGTGACCTTCCCGGTCTCAAATTTAGGTTTTGACCTCTCTTGGGAAAATCATAATAGATTCTCCCACAATCAATAAATAAATTATCTATTGATTGCTGGGCATGACACTTATGCTGTTGAGAGAAAACACTTGTGTGGCCAAAACCATGCAACTGCCTTGGGCAGATCATTAGAATACCTTGCCCTTCACCTTTCTGACAAGCTCCGACAAGGAACTAGGACAGCAAAGGCGTGGATCTGGACGGTAAACAGCCACTTGCTCAAAGTGACGGGCTGATGTACTGTGACCCACATCCCCACCAATCTGTGCCCTGTGCACAGGAAGATTGTATTTGACCACCAGCCTGGGGAGATTCAGAACAGGAATGCCAGAATTAGTCCTTTACCCCCTGCAGCGGCCAGAGGAGATCCTCACAGCAGCCATGACTGCACGCTGGAGTCAGTGACCTCGGAGCTTCATGTCACATGGAGCTCCATGGAAGACCCTGGACAAAGGCAAGTTCTGCCCTTCTGAGCTGGGGCAGATGGGAGTGAGGAGTGTCAATCACCGGGAAGGCGGTGAGTTCTGTGGACTTTCCTTTTAGGAGCATCAGACATCCTGGCCCTCCTGGGCTGGAGAGATTCCCTGCGGAGACCCCTGGAAAGCCTTCTCAGCAGCCAGGGTCAGCAGGACACACATTCCCTATAGGAAGAAAGCTTGTAGGTGTGGTCTGGATATTTTCACCATCTAAGTGGGGGTTCCTTCCTCTGAGCTCTGTTGTTTCTGACCTGGAAATAACATTGGGATTTAAAGGTGATAGGCTCCATTTTAGGGGATTAACAATTGTGCTATAATACTTCAAGTCCCTGGTTTATTGCGGATAGAGCCAGGTAGAGAAAGAGTAGAAAGATAAGTGTGTGCTTCCCAGTTGAATTTTGGTGAGCAATGACCAATTGCTTTCTTTGGTGCCATCTTATTCATGACATCTTTGGTTCACCCAAAAATCCCACCTCCTCCGTGTGTGGCTGTCAGATCTTTGTTGAGTTAATTTGGGGATATGATGTAAAAGCCACTGTTTTTACGTGTATAGTCCCTTGTCCCAGCATCACTTGGGGGAGATGAATACCCCTTTATTTCTTGTGAGAGCCCAGTGATCCTTTCTCGTAAGCCTAGCTCTTCTCTTTGAATTCTCTTCTGTGCAGAATTCTGTTTGTGTGTCTGATCGCACCCAACACGACATTGCATTGGTTGCTGTCATTTTTACCATGGCTACTGAAATGAAGGAGTGGCATTCTCCAGAGAAAGGAAGGGGCTGATGCCCTGGGGACAGGAGGGTGAAACTCCATCTGGTCCAGTGCTCCGCAGTCCTCACAATGGGACACTGAGAGACACAAGATCCCAAAAGACTTGAGTTGGTCCACAGATCGAGTGCATAACAGGGAAGGATCCAGGACCCTGCTTCCTTCCCACAACCTTAGCAATAGTCAGATCATGATGTTAACAAGACACTGACTTTTCCTGCTTCATGTGCCAGCTGTGTGGTTTGCAGTATTTCACGTAACCCTTTATGTATGTCTACAATGCAGCACTAGCTTGTCTATGTTTCTGTATTGGTTATGCTATAAGTGAGGAAACCGAGCACGGAGAGATGAAGGGATTGGGTGCCGTGTTGTGTAGTTACTAGGTCGCAGGGATGAAATATAAACTGAGGGTGGCGCATGACCAAGTCTGTGCTTGTGGTGGTCTGAAAGAAGGGAGTGGCCCTGTTAGGAGGTGTGGCCGTGTTGAAGGAAGTATGTCACTGTGCAACCAGGCTTTGAGGTCTTTTGCTCAAATTACGTTCAGCATGACACAGTTGCTCCTGCTGCCTGTGGGTCAAGATGCAGGACTCTCAGCTCCTTCTTCAGCACTGTGTCTGCCTGCACACCACCATCTCCCACCATGATGATAATGGACTAAACCTCTGAAACTGTAAGCCACCTAATTAAGTTTTCTTTCTAAGAGTTGCCATGGTGTCTCTTCACAGGAACAGAAACCCTAACTAAGACAATGCTTACTCCAACACAGCAGTGCTCAGTGTGGTCCTTAGGCTAAAGGTATCAGCAACATTTGGAGGCTTATGGGGTGCCAGGTTCATACCCCAGGTGATTCCCACAGGGCACGGCATCCGTGAACAGGGGTGGAACTCATCTTCCAGCCTCCTCTGCTCTCAGGGAGCCGCTTTGATGGAGGCGTGAGTCACTGACTCTCCTTCTGGACACACTCAACGTCTCCAGAGTAAGGTCCTATAGGTCAGACAAACGCATCACATTTAAGTGAAGGATAAGGGCTTGGGACAAGGGCCTAGCAGATGCTTACACAGGGATCTGATCTCTGAATGCCTTTTCTTTCCCCTGTAAAGCAGCAAAGACAAAAATGACTGCCTCCTGAGGCTAGGTGCTATGAGGATGAAGGAAACAAGGGAATGTTTTTGGCATGGGGTGAAGTCTATAAAAGTTAGATGTCAAATTATATACCTGTGCATAATGCAGACGTATGTTTTGTGAGTCTGTGGAATATCGATGTGTGAGTGTGTGTGAGTGTGTATGTGGGGTGTGTGTGTGTGTGTGTCTGTGTGTGTATGATGGTCATAGGCCAACCTCTAGTGTCTTCTATCTCACTTCATATTGCATTTTGAGGCAGGGTCTCTCACTGAGCCCAGAGCTCACCATTTCAGCTAGACTGGACAGCTGGTAAGCTCCAGGATTTGCCGATCTCTGCCTTCACAGTGCTGGGATTTATAGATGTGAGTCACCGTGCCTGGCTTTTACACGTGTGTTAGGGGATTTACACTCAGGTTCTCCAGCTCGCCAGGCAAGAACTTCACTGAACCATCTCCTGAGCCTTCAAATTGTATTTTTTATCACTCTGATTTAATTTCATGCAGACACTTCAAGATCATAGGCATTCCAAGGAATGTGGGTTAAGATTTCTGCCTGGCAAAGTTTCCAGATAAAATATAGAGATGCCTGGTTGCATTTAAACGGCAGATAAACAAGCAGTTTGTTGGTATAACTCATGCAATATTTGGGCTACAGCTACACGGAATTTTTTGTTGCGCTTTTTGATACCTGGGATTTAAATGTGAGTTCCCTGGAGTTGCATCTGGTTAATTATCTCCCGATGAGAGTGACCTTCCAGTAACAGGCTCCTGGCAGGAGAGGAGGGACCCCTGGCCCTGCCGTATGTCCTCCTACAGAGCTTTTGTGGTAGGCGTGCCCACTAATTTTGTGTTGTTTTGGAAGTTGGAGTCATTTTGGAAGAGGGAACTTCAGTTGAGAAGATGCCCCCACTAGACTGACTTGTGGGCAAACCTGTGGTACCTTTACTGATTGATGTGGGAGGGCCCGGCTCATCCTCAGGCTTCTGGTGCTGGAAGGGGGCAGGCTCAGCAAGTCAGGAGAAGCTGTCCAGCGAGCCTCTGCATCAGCCTGTCAATCTCGAGGTGCCCCCCTGGAGGTCCTGTCCCGTTGCTGATAAACAGTGCTGGAGAAGCGTCAGCCAAATGAACCCCTTCCTTCCCAAGCTGCTTTTGTCGTGGTATTTTATCCCAGCCATAGAAACTTTACCTAAGACCGTGGGGGTACAGAACGTGCCTGTGAAGCCTTGGCACAGCAAGCTTTCGCACCTGCCTCTGTATTTTGTCCCACGGAATGGAACCACGGAGACAGAAAGGAGCGGGGGTGATTCAGGGACCTGTTAAAATTACTCTCATCTGGCCGACTCAAGCTGGGAAACAAAAGGAGAAAATCAGGCTTCTTTGTTCTGGGAGAGGAGCAACAGGGAAAGCAACAAAACAAGCCACAGACGCATCCGAACGCCTGAGTGGGGCTGTGTTTATTTAGCCCTGGAAATGTCTTAATGTGGGGCTGGATGCTCTGCTTTATCAATCTGTAATTACAAGTAGCTTGTGTTGCCGTGATTATAAAATTGCTCTCTGCTTATTTAGGGACTAAATGGCATTAACTGGAGAGTGGAGAAGTGTGTATTACTTAATTAACCTGAGATGGTGGCCTCTGTTGAAAACCCACAGCTACCAGTGTAGGTGAGTGGGTGACCCTGGGACAGCCACGCTCTGCTATCGAATGGGCTTTTACAGGACACCCGTGATTGATGGCTCAGCTTCTCGCTGAATCTGGGGCTCACCGATTTGTCTAGACTGGCTGGGCAGCATCAAGGGGTCAGCCTGTGTCCCCAGACTCAGATCCTCGTGCCTGTGTAGCGAGAGCTTTATCCCGGTGTCACCTCTCTGGCCCCAGCCTTTTATACAGGGGGCAGCAGAGTAAGTGGGAGAAATCAGAGTTGCCGTAAAGCAGCGAGGATGTGTCGCGCTATGCCGTTCTAACGGCCATGACACAGCTGAGCGCTGAGTTCTTCCAGGCCCACCTTTGGGTGCCGTCTACGGGTGGTAGAATTGTGTTTCTGCGGTACATAACTGCACATTGCCTGATCTTCCTCTACAAACTTTCATACAGGTAGGTACTGTGTGTTGAACGTAAATCCCCCTGCCCTATTCCTGTGTCCTCACCCCAGAAGGGGTTTCTTGCCAGCCTTCCCACCTCCCCTGGCTCCCACTCCATCAACCCTGCACCCTTCCATTCATCCTGGTTATTAGACTCCCACCCTGACACAGAAGGAAGGTCTATGAGAAAGCACTGTAGTCTGCAGTGTTCCAAGGGCTTCTGAACAGAAGCCAGGAGACCTGCAAAGGAAAGGAGAGGAAGGGAAGCTTGGCTGTGTGGCCCTCACAGCCCTCCTTCCTCCTATTCAAATGGGGACTTCATTCTTAATGCTGATTTCTTTCTTCCTCTCTGGAATTGTCTTATATAATTCAAGCGAGGGAAGGAGCCAACTTAATTTGATGGTATAAAAAGAACTGTACCTTTGTTTTCTTAAAAAGAACTAATGTTTGCCTTTGTCTATTATTTATGAACACAATAAACCAAGCTCTACTGGGGAGAGACGGAAAATGCACTGGAAAAGGACGAAATATTTATAACACTGTGATTGGAACATTAGAAAAGGGGAAATTAAAACCATCTCTCAGCACAAGGGTTACACGCGTGTGCAGAAACTCCCATGTACGTGTTTCAGTCTCAACACAAGGAGCACACATGTATACAGAAACTCCTATGCGTGTGTTTCAGCCTCTTCTATGGGTTTGTTCTGCTGACAACCTTGGTCATGGGGGAGTCAGAACCTAAGCAGTTGGATTTAAAGAATCATGTGTCCTCATGTAAGAGGGAAAGCAAGCCAGAAAGCCTTGAAGCTTCTGGATTCTGGAAACTTCATGATCTGAAAATGCTGTCATACACCTGCCTCACAGGGCCTCACTGTCCCCAGAGAAGACATCATGGTGGTCAGCCTTCAAACGCCAAGTAGGACACCCAGAAGTTCCACTCATAGCTACTGCAGTAGCTTGTGGTAGAGTTTTCCTGTCTCGGCCTCTTGATCCCAAATAATCAATTCAGAGACTCAATATTAATTGTAAATGCTCAGCCAATAGCTCAGGCTGGTTACTAACCAGATCTTACAAATTAATCCATTTCTACTAATCTATGTGCTGCCCTGAGGCTTGTGCTTTTACCTCTGTCCCATTCTGTATGGCTGACTCCTTCTCTGTCCAGTCTGCTACAGCTCTGGCTCTGTCCTTCTTCCCCCTAGCATCCTCTTAGTCCTTTTTGTCCACCCTAAACTCCTCCTGCCCAGCTCTTTATTAGCCAATGAGAGTAATGCATATTCATAGTACACAAAGGATTGTTCCACAGCAATAGAGAGAAAAGGGCACATATTTCCTGGTTTGTGAGGCAGGATACTTTTCATTTTTGTTGAGAGAGAGAGAGAGAGAGAGAGAGAGAGAGAGAGAGAGAGGAGAGATCAAATGTAGAGAGAAAACTGAGTTGTCAGTAGGGTTCAGAAGTGGGATCTGGGGGAATCACAGGGAAATCTTTGCCTATCGCTTGTTTACGTTCCTGGAGAGGTTGTGTGTGGGTGCAGACCGAGGACAACCAAATTTTAATTTTTGGTTAATAAGAATTTTAGTTTCACTTGATTAGTAGAGACTTTCAGTTTCTCTGCTAAGTATGGATGAAGCAGAGGAAGGGTGGAGCCTTGTAAACGCAAGGCTCCTCTGAGCAGGGCTCTGTCCTGCAGAGAAGGGCAGGAAGCTGAGCTCGAACAGAATTCAGTCTGACACTGAAAGACTGTGTCACGAGAAAGATGGTAGAACAGAAAGCAGGGGAGAGGAAGCCGGGGCAGGAATGGGTGCAGCGGGGCAGTTGGCTGTGTTCGTCTTAGACCACCCAGGCTTCGGGAACAACGACGTTGGTGGGTTGGAAATAGCAGGTACTCACTGCTCACGGTCTTAGAGAGTGGACAGTCCAAGGTCATGGCACCATCAGATTTGGTGAGGCTTCCCTTCTGGCTCACAGAGGGCATCTTCTGGCTGAGTCCCCACATGGTTGAAGGGGTATGGGAGCTCTCTGGGTCCTCTTTTGCAAGCATACTAATCTCACTCAACAAGGCCTGTGGCCCAGTGACCTCCCCCTTACATCACACATCTCGGGAAAAGGGGAAATTTACAGATACCGTGCACACCAAAGCTCGATAGAACTGAATTAGGAAAGAAATGCCAGGTGGTTAGATGATCGTAGCTGTGAGCTCAGCAGGGGGCAGACAGATGAGAGCCTCTGCATCACAGCTCCATTGCTTAGGAGCCCAGAGGCAGGTGTCTGACAGCTGCTTATCCCGACTAAGCAGTGTTTTCCCCATTAGTGCCAACCTCCAAAGATTGGGAGCTTTAGCGGCATCCAACAAGTAAGGACAGGATAGCATTAACCAGTATTGCTTTCAGCTGTTTCTACACATTTCCATTCCCAGGTGTCTCCTGGGGAATGTAATAGAGCGGAGGGAGAATGAGATTTTGAGGTGGAAGGTTTGGGCTGGAGGTCGCCCACTTCATCGTTTGCAGCAGTAAAAGCATGGAGCTGGTATTGCTGCTCAGGGGTATCCCTTCACAACCCAGGTGTGAAAATCAAATGTGACAATAGAGGTGGAAATTTCCACAGTCTCGGAAGCAGGAACAAGCTAAGCGGATCATGCATGAGTCTCTCGTTCTTCTTTACATCTCTGGAGTTTCTGGTTGCAGAGAAGATGAATCATCCTCATTATACGTGAAAGAGTAAAGGAAACCACGGGTCTGAGATAAACGGTCGGGCATTGTTTCGAAGACCAGGTCTATGAATAGGGATGAGGGCCTAATTTATGTTCTGAGGAAAGGGGAAGAGAGAGCTGTCGCTAATTACAGAGTGACAGCTGCTCTTAGAGGGGACTATCTGGGCAACACAAGAAAACCGCTTATCTGTGTATAAGGGGTGTTTAGACCCATGCTCACCCGAGTGCATTTGAAGAATACATGACTCCACTCTGAGGACAGGGTTCAGTGGGTGGGGACTTGCTGAGGAGAGTGAGGATCTGAGTTTGGACCTTTAGAACCTTTGTAAAACCTGGGTGTGGTGACATGTGCCTAGAACCCTGGCACCGGTGTGGTGGCATGTGCCTATAACCCTGGCATCGGTGTGGTGACATGTGCCTAGAACCCTGGCACTGGTGTGTGTGGTGACATGTGCCTAGAACCCCAGCACTGGTGTGTGTGGTGGCATGTACCTAGAACCCTGGCACTGGTGTGTGTGGTGACATGTGCCTAGAACCCCAGCACTGATGTATGTGGTGACATGTGCCTAGAACCCCGGCACTGGTGTGTGTGGTGACATGTGCCTAGAACCCCAGCACTGGTGTGGTGACATGTACCTAGAACCCTGACACTGGTGTGTGTGGTGACATGTGCCTAGAACCCCAGCACTGGTGTGGTGACATGTACCTAGAACCCTGGCACTGGTGTGTGTGGTGACATGTGCCTAGAACCCCGGCACTGGTGCGTGTGGTGACATGTGCCTAGAACCCTGGCACTGGTGTGGTGACATGTGCCTAGAACCCTGGCACTGGTGTGGTGACATGTGCCTAGAACCCTGGCACTGGTGTGGTGACATGTGCCTAGAACCCTGGTACTGGAAGAGCAGGGAGAGGCAGTCCTGGGGTCTCACTGGCCAGCCAGTCTAGCTGAAAGAAATGGTGAGTTCCAGGTTCAGTGAGAGATTCTGTCTCATCATTTTTTTAAAAAAGGAAAGCATTGTAGGGGAAGACACCCAAAGTGTACAAGTTACCCACCCCCAATCTATACATGTATATGAACACCACACACACACTCAATCAATCATCTACTGCTGGACGGTGGTTTTTCAGGTATCTAATATGATTAGAACTCAGAGTTAATAAAATAGGTCACCTTTTGCCCCTGGACCTTGGAGTTCAGATGTCCATATTAAGCAAGGTCTGCTTAGGTGTGACAAATGCTTTTCTGTGGCTGGGGATAGAAACTCGTTCTGGATTTGGACAAAGTCGCTGCTTTCTCTTAAGGTTTCTCTACCTGAGAATGGCTCTCTCCAGGACTCTTCCTCCCTGTGACCATGAGGTCTGACTTTCATGTTGCAGAAATATTTCTTTGAAAGCAAAGAAACTCAGAAGAGGCAGGGTCTAGTGTCTTCCTTAGTTGTTAGGAACAGCAAGCGTTCAGCCTGAGGCTGTTGGTTAAAGGATGTTATTTTTAAAAACCCTGAAGCTCGTGCTTTTGATCATGCCAATAAAGACTTTTGGACCAATACTATCAACGGATGATAAATCTATGGTAGACCATAGTTTGAAATGTTTCCTTTTTGATCATTTATTAATTGCAAGGAGTTGGTTTATTAGTGTGCAGAGGAGAGGCCACATAATTCCTTGCCATGGTGACAAGTGAACACCTATAAGAAAGAATAGTGAACATAATATGCCTAGTGCATGGTGCCCACGGATAATCACCACCACAGAATCCAGCAGGGATGTGTTAGCTTAGTGCATGGTAACCATGGGTAATCACCACCACGGAATCAGGAATCAGGTGGGGATGTGTTAGCCTAGTGCATGGTGCCCACGGGTAATCACCACCATGGAATCCGGCAGAGATGTGTTAGCCTAGTGCATGGTGTCAACGGATAATCACACCACAGAATCCAGCAGGGATGTGTTAGCTTAGTGCATGGTGCCCATGGGTAATCACCACCAAGGAATCAGGAATCAGGTGGGGATGTGTTAGCCTAGTGCATGGTGCCCACGGATAATCACCACCACGGAATCCAGCAGGGATGTGCTAACCTGTATCTAATCACAGTGGAACATCAAAGAGACACATTTTGAACAATTATTAGAGAAAACATGACGTGATATTCTCCAGAAATGTCACAGCTATGATGACAATGAAATCATAGAGTCAGTAGCACAGGCAGATGACAGATAAATGCAGTTCATGATAGTCAGCTGGATCATGCATTGAGGGAACATTTTATAGAGGATGTGTTTTAAATTTGATAAATAGGAATATGATCTTTATTTAGACAGAAGTATTTTATTATTGTCAATTTTTCTGAACTGATAACTTCTTTTTAAAAAAATACCATGTTTTTAGGAAACATGTTGACAAGAGAGAAAGGACAAGGTATGATGTATGTACATCTGCTCTCAGTTGGTTCAGAAAACTCGAGATTTGAGTGAGCATGAATTCAGAGGTGACAGACCAGTTCATGGTGGAGTAAATTTCAAGTCAGTGTCGTAGCACTGAGGATGCAGTACTGTTTTACTTGCTCCTTTGGGCCAGGCTTGCAGTGAAAAGCCAGGGTGAGCAACAGCAAAGGAGCAGAAGATGAGCCCTGTGCAGTTTGGTGAAGGCAGGACCTTGAAAACATCGCAGTTGTGGGCAAGGTGGTGTGAGCAAGGCTTCAGCAATTTCTGAAGAGATTGGCACCTTACACAGAGATGTGCTTCATACTGGGATAGTACAAAAGGTGACTGGGGCACAAGACTCTGTCTGCAACAGGTCCCAGCATAATGGGCTCCTGTAAGCAAACAAACACTCATTTGAGGAGTGTGATTTGCACAGAAGTTTGTAAGAGTGTCCCTGCATGGAGCTCTGGAGTGCATTGTATCTTAGGTTATGAAAATGAAGCCCAAATCGCAATGCAGATTTTATAATACACTGTTGGGAGGCAATCTTCCCCAGGTAATCCTTCTGTTTTGGAGGGAAGCTTGTTAAGACACAGGCAGCTAAGAGGGAGGGGAGACATTGGGGTCCTTTAAGACAAGACATTTACAGGAGGCAAAACAACAGGATGGTCTAAGGGAAGTGAAAAACTTCATCTTATGGTAACTCAAATCCAGGAACAAGGCACTCTAAATAGCTCCAGGAGTCCCTGAAACAGATGATATTTACTATGTACCCCTTCCTAAGTGCATATAAGCAGTAAGGACTGAGGAGAGAAGCTCTCAAGTCCAGCTGTCCTGCAGAGAAGAGGCTTAGGATAAGTTGAACAGTCTGGAAAAACAGAGCAACTGAACTGCCTGGGCCAAACAAAGACCAGCTGAGCTGCCTGGTAAGGACTCACATTGACTAAGTCACCTGTAGAGGACCCTCTAATCTTCCCAGGAGCCTACAGATTTTGCAGTATGTCCTGAATTTCTGGTTTTCACAAGCCATCATCCACATTGGGCTTTGGTGATGCAGTTGTCTTTGAGGCAGTTCTCCTGTGAATAACCCCTTGGTCACATTCCTGTAAGTAACCACAATACAACTCATTAATTCACCAAATTAGACTGGCACTGTCTGGACTTAAGATTGCCAGTTCCCTATGTAAAATGAGCTGACATTCGTTCATGTCTCCAGGAACAGGGTAATGCCACACAACAACTAGAAATTCCAGTGATATGAGGTGTATGCTAAAGAAAACGGTAGGTACTGCATGAAGCTAGGTTAAGGGAGAGGCCATGCATACTGAAAATGGCAGCATCAGAGGATGTCTGGTGTGGGAGATTCTTCTATGTGTTGCTTTTCTTGGTTAATGAATAAAGAAACTGCTTTGGCCTGTTGATAGGGCAGGACTTAGGCAGGGAAGACAGAACTGAATGCTGGGAGAAAGAAGGGTGGAGTCAGGAGATGCTATGGAGCCATTGCTAGAGTCAGATATGCCAGAATTTTGTTGGTAGGCCACAACCTCGTGGTGATGCCCAGATTAATAGAAATGGGTTGGGTTAAAATGTAAGAGTTGGCCAATAAGAAGCTAGAGCTAATGGGCCAAGCAGTGATTTGATTAATACAGTTTCTGTGTGATTATTTTGGTTCTGGATGGCTGGGACATACAAGCAGCCCCTTCTTCCTACAGATGTCCAAGTCTGTTGATGCTCAGATAGCACCATGTGCCCTGGATACCAAGCATGAACACAGAGAATCTTGCTTTGAGCCAGTCTTCTCATCCTAGCCTCCTGTTCCTTCCTTCTCTCAGGGGAACGCAGACTCCGTGCCACCATAGGATGGGAGGGTGTACCTTGTTTCTTTGGATGCTACAGGGACTTGTGGCTAAGAGGTTTCCTTGAGTCTCAGAAGAAACTCAGGATTCTGAACAGTGTTAGTTTAAGGGACCACTGAAGCTGGACACCCTCCTCTCTCCTGTCGCTGTGGTTTGTAACTCGGACTTCTGACTTCGCCAGGCAGGGGAGGGTGAGAAACTCAGAGGCAGGTAAGTGACAGGGAAGTCTGCCTCTTGGGGGCCTGGGTTCCTCCAGGTGATTTGGGGTTGTTGAAGACAGAACCTTGGTGTTCTACAGATTGCAGCTCAAAATGACAATGGCAAATGTTTGGTACTGAGTAAGAGTCACCCTTGTACTACACTATGCTAAAACAATTGTCTCCCCAAAGCCATGTGAGTTCTGCGATCAGACCAAGCATTGAAACGTAAGAATGCTTCATCCTAAAGTGTCTGAGCCATCAGGTATCATGGTGAGCAGCTAACACAGTGCTGTGTAAACAAGAGACAGAAAAGTGAGGTGACAGCTCACCAGAGGTCCATTTCTCCCTAAAACACTGGAGTAAGGTCATGCAGGGTACATAACTAACCGGAGGAGACGCCGATAAAGGCTCTCCTCTGTGGCTCCAGGGACTGGAGCCAGAGGAGGACTGAGAGCCGGGAGTGGGGACATCATAAGAAGGGAGTGAGAGCTTCTTCCAGGATGTGGAGCAGGAGGTCTTGGTGAAGGTATGGCTGGCATCTAGGCATGCGGGTGTGGCTGAGTGGGCTAGACTGGCAGGGCCACAGTCCTTGGTGGTAGCCCCTCCACATTGTGGTAATTCTCCAGAGTCCCTCGCTGGATCTGGGGTCGAGAGGGACACTTCCCCAAGAAGCCCACCAGGCAAAGTCCTGTCATGTTGAATGTGACCATGCAGGGATTTTTATCTGGTTCTGTCTTAATATAATTTTTGATAAGAAAAATCTGAGCTTGTTCTGAGGTGGACGTCCTCCAGGAGAGACAAGCTGAGCACTTACAGTCAGGGATCTCACTATTAGAGTGTACACACTCAAGATTTTCTTACCCCCGGGCACTTGCACTATGGTATAGGGTGATGAGTGTGTTGGGCACCGTGTAACCACCCACCCAGCCCTACTGCTTGTGTGAGTGAGCATCTCCTGGTACTGTGCCTCATAAAGCTGGTGTTGGTGTACGTTTCTAGGGTCTTCATGCACCAATATGGCCACATTCCCATTCACGGTGGAGCCAGGACCACTGCCTGCTGTTAGGACTTTCAGTCGGCCCGAGTTGAAAGAAGATCTCACTGTGGTGAGGTACGGAAGAAAACACTGTGCTTTCCCAAGATCTGATTTAAATTCATCCTATAACAAGCAAGCCAGAGGTAGAGGTGGGGATTTGGCTCTAGAGCTCATGAAGGTAGTGGGCCACAGTCACAAAGCCGGCTCATGGTCCAGAGAAGGAGGCATGTCCTTGGCTGACCATGAAAAGACATGACAGTGTGAAGGTATGGGGACACAGAGAGCTGGTGTTAAAATTGGGCTATCAATCTTGTTCAGCTGCGTTGCTACCTCAGGTGAAGGACGACAAGGTGAGAGTTTCCTCGTTCGCAATTCTGTGGTTTTAGCAGGGCAGACTGTGGACTCTGCTAGAACATGGTTAAAAAGGGCCGTTTGGATCTCTTAAGAACATTCATTGTGCACCAGAAAGAAATATAAATGTTCATGCATGTGTGTTTGTTTATACACGCATGTTATACACTTGGGTATTATTATTCTATATAAATAAATTTATCTCACAAGTTTATTTATACATCCCGTTTTAATCACATATATAAAAGAGCATACCTATGTACATGCTGGAAGTGTGTATAAAGTCTCTGTGGAAGTGGGTTCTGACAGGGAGGCCTAGCAGATGACTTGGGCAAGATTTGAGAGGAGTTTTTCATTGAAAATGCACCATACGGTATCTGTATTAGAAGATGGCCACGTCACGGGAACTCATTCAGTTCACGTGCCATGGAGTCAAAGATGGAAACCGCCCTAATATCTAACATCTTCCCTGGGTCTGAATGTGAGGTATGGAAGGTTGTCACAGACTATGTTGCCAGCATTGTGTGTACGCACCTCGTGTATGTGTGTGTATGTGTGCGTGTATGCGTGCGTGTGTGTGTGCATGTGTGTGTATGCGTGCGCGTGTGCGTGCATGTGTGCCTGCGCGTGTGCGTGCATGTGTGCCTGCGCGTGTGTGTGCACATATGTGTGTGTGTGCGCACGTGTGTGTGCACACGTGTGTGTGTGTGTGCGTGTGTGTGTGCGTGTGTGTGTTGGGCAGGGACAGGGGCTACTTCCCTATCAGCTGTCTCTTGTCAACTGTTCTCTCTTTGCTGTCTCTTTTATGTTCTTCCCAAGCCTCCCTGCTCCCCACCATCCTTTGCTTGGGTTAGCCTATTGCCTCTATGGTACCTACATTTACTCTCTTTAGAGTTTAAAAAAATAGGAAGGAAAGTACTGTGTAGTGTAAAGGTTCTTTCCTGCTAGAAATATCTCTCTGTGCTCCAAAATAGTCTTGAAATGTGGGTCACGTGAAAGACGGAAGGATGTAGAGGGTTCTTTTGACTTACCTCTCGGAGAGTGAGGGCTCCATCCCCACCAGCTGCTGGACAGAGAAGTGAGGGTAGAAAGCCTTGGGGCTGCTGATCTCCATCAAGCAGGTATCAGCCACTGTCAGGGCAGGAACTTCCCTTAGGGCCCTTGGGCCAGGTCATTACATCCCCACACTTCCGCCAGGGTGGAAGTGTTCTCTGCCTGCCCTGTTCCAGCTCCTAAACATTTGAATCTTCCCTGGAACCCACCCTGGAGTGCTGGAGAGGCCCAGGCACTAGGAGAGGCCTCCACTTGCAGGAAGTTTTATGGAAACGGTTCTACACCAAGGATCCAAAATTAAACCTAGCGTGAGCCTGCACTGGCAGAGGTGAGAGAAATGTCGTTTGGTAGAGTGCTGGCCACAGAATGTTTCTTGAGGCTGGCGACCTGTAGAATGAGAGAGGACTGATTTTCAGCACGTGGTGCTCTTACGTCTGACACGGGCTTATTCGGAGCAAAGCGCTCCAAATGTGAGGTTTTGAAACATAAACATGAAGATAGGATGCAGGAAGGGGGACATGGAGAGGCGGAACCGGCCGTGCACTCCAGAAAACATACGCAACGGAAATGGACTCAATCACTCCGAGCTTCGAGTCTTCTTACTCTTTTGTGTTTCTGCAACCCCGACGACAAAGAAGCATGTCTGATGACGGACTTTGCTGCAGCCAAGAAGATGAAAATCGCTCTGCTCTCTCTTCCTGTTTACTCACTTCCTGCCATTCGCATGCTCAAACACTAATTTTAGAGTTCAGCGAATGTGACACTTAGTTCAGAATGGGATCCTGAGCATCACAGTTCCTGTTACGACTTCCGCAGTCCAGGCACAGTGCCCACTCCTCACAGCTCCGAGCAAAGAAACTGGTTATTCCGCGGGATAGGAGTGCCGCCATGTCCAGCGTGCTCACGGCAGTGCCCTTTCACATGTAGTATAACCTCAGACACTTACGTGTGGGAACGCATTTGAGACTCTTGATCACCTAGGCTTGCCTTCTCCTACCTTTCCTGAAATGTCCCTGAGTCCTGGGTAGGATGATGTTTGTTCTGCCGAGTGTGTGCTTTGAAATTTCCCTCATTCTTCTGTACACAGCTACTAAGTGAAGAGCAGACCATCAGTCGATACTTTATGGAATGTCTGGGCCAGGCATAGCCAGGGTTGTGCCGTTCTGGCCGCTGATTGGATGCTGGAGCTCTGATAATGTGCTCAAGTTGCTCAGAGGAGCTGGGCGGGTGCTACATTATCAAGGAGAATTTAAACAAGCCAGAGATTGGGAACCAGAAAAATGCACAGGACTGGAAAGCTCAGGCATTTATGATGAGGCATTTATGATGTGGTGAGCTCTCACTCCAAAGCCAGATGGACCATTAAGAGTGGGTCCTGAGATTGGGCGGGGAGCTTCTGACAAGCACACGCAGGTGGTAGCAGTAGCAGCCAGCTGTCCACATAAGGCCTACTGGGATTCCTAAGCCTGGGGTACATGTTCAGGGGCTGGCAGGGACGAATGTCCCTGGTCACCTGCAGCTCTGACAGTTATGCCAGCAATGCTGCCTGGGGATGATAACCTAACTCTGCCCAATCCAAATCTGACATTTCTAATCCGCATGTCTTGGTGTGCATGTTGCTTTTGAGTTGTCCAAGAAGGGTATACCACCTTCATAGCATGGCACCTTTTATTCTTTCTGAAAAATAGTTAACTTTACTGAGCGTGAGAGAGAAAGTAACAATAAGAGGACCACGTACATCAGTTCTCTGTTTCCGCCTTGTTGAACTGGCAGGAACTCTCCTGTTTCTGCCTTTTCTCATGGGGCCAAACTCAGGCTGTGTAGCAAGTGCTTTTCCCACTGATCCATCTCCGATCCCACCTTTCTTCCTTATAGTCATCACCAGCTAGGACTAGATGGTGGTATTTCATCAGCCCAACCTCAGACTCCTTCTCCTATTGGCCGTGGCCACTTCTTGGTCTGGACAATGTAGTCATGACAAGACTTGAATAGCCAAACGTCAACTTGTCGAAAATGTCAATTTATAATAGCATCTTGGATTACAGTTTCTGGTAGTAAATTTCCTGTAGATGTCATGGATGTTGACATAGTTTATTGCATATGACCCTGTTATCACTGCTGGCTGCACTTTTCCCCCTTAGACCATCCTTTAATGCCATAGAAGCTCTGACTAGGATTTGTTATGGTGTTGACCGTCCACACAGGGCAGGCCAGAGAAGGGCCGCTTTGCCTCTGCTGGTGTAGATGGGAGAGAGCATGTCGCTCCCCCATCATGCTAAGATACCCAATACTCTTTTGGATCATACAGCCGTTGTCCTTCCTCAAGCAGAGAAGATTCAAAATAAAAATATGGTACTGTCATCTTTCTCTTTCATGTTAAATGCTTCCTGCCCATTTAGGAACGGAATCTGAATCCACCTGGCATTTATGGTGAACCTTCTGAAGCCGGGGTGGCACGGAAACTTGGCTCCATGTTCTGCTACAGGACAAGATGATGCTAGGGGCTAGTATCTGAAAAGACAACTCACTCTGCTTGGTCCTTCCTGGGATCCTAAGAAGCAGTGTGGCCCAAGGAGGGTCTTGGGCATTGTTACCCATTAGGTGGGTTTGAACCCGTGTGAACTGTCTCTGTCAGAAGAAGAGAACCAGCCATGGGTTCTGCAGGGGAGAGAGGGAGTGCAGCAGACAGACATTCAGCTGGGACACACCTGGCTGCTCCTCTCTGAAGCACACTTGCTTCTTTATTTTGTTGTTTTTAATTGCGAAGGAGCTTGTTTTCGTTCAAGGAGGAGAGAGCTTAGGGACGTTGTGAGCATGGTTGCAAAGAAGATGGGTTGCATTGGGGAATTTGCCAGATCTGCAAGATCTGGGTTTAGAATAAGTGTGGCAGTGGTGTGTGTATATGTATGAATGTGTGTGTGTGTGTGTGTGTGTGTGTGTGAGTGCGAATGTTAAAAACCCAAGTAGAGTTGCCAGTGTTAATATGCATAATAAAAGTTAATGTCTGTGGGGTGCTAATGGTTCGGGCTCCCTTTTTATTGTTGACATCAATTTAACGCTGTTGGGGAACTTATTAGATGCTACGCTCCTCTGTTCTCGCTATGGAAATAGGAACAAGAGCCACTTTCCTCTGTTGTTAATTCAGCTTCTAAAACAGAGAGTGTTGGCAAGACCCTGGTGGTAAACAATTCCACACGTTCCCTGATCACCGCGGCAGCCGGGAAAATGAATATTAATGAAACCATGTCCTGCCATGGGTACAAACGCCCCGGGCTTCCTACAGAATGACTGGGGAGGGTACGGCTTGTCAGCTTGCCTTGGAAGTGAATAATTTTACTCCAAGGTCTCATCAAAGGCATCCTGAGGGCCAGCTTTCACTCTGCTTTGGATGCCCTGATGAAGAACACTGGACACGCGCCACCGTGCCCCATCAGCGACTGTCTTCTTGCTGTTTCAGTGTTCTGTGTTAGAGAGACTGATGTATCCGTGGGACAGGCAGAGCTCTCCAAGGGAAGCAGCGTCCTTGTTTTCTTTGGCACATATTCACTGTACTCAGGAGTGGATTTCATAAGGATATGATTATAGGGTATATCTTACACTTTGACCATGCTGCTCAACTGCTGCGTTTCCCTCCCCCTCCCAACTCCCACCAATCCCCTTTGTCAGAGAATTTCATTTCTGTTTTCAGATCATGTATGCATGATGACTATGTATAAAATCTAGGATCCACAGACAAGAGGAAATGAGATCTTTGTCGCGTCTGGCTTCATCTGCCTATGATATGATGCTTTTCGGTTGCACCCATTTTTGCGCCAGTGCCATAATTTCATTTGTTTCTATGGCTGAAAGAGCCATAAACGTATGTTTATATATACTATTTTCTCTCTCGGCCCTCTGTTGCTAGACAGTGAGGTTGACTCCGTACTTTTGCTCGTGTGATCACCACCGTCACGACTGTCAATGCAAGCCCCTCTGCAATGTGCTGGCTTGGAGTTCTCTGGAGAAATACCCGGCTGGTATAGCTCAGCCATATGCTGGACCCATTTTTAGTTGATTAGGGAACTCCAAACCAATTTCCACAGTGGTTGATCTAATTTTCAGTGTCTCTAACAGCATGGTAGGGTCTCCTTCCACAGGCGAAATGAGCTTTAAATGATCTTATGATGGCTTCCAATCCTAAACTGGCCTGGAGACCTGCTTCATTCCCCTGCATGCAGCCACTCTTTCCCGGGATGTCTACTTGTGAGTCGCTTGGGGGCCCTGGGTTAGCATCTTAGGTGTAGGCGTCCTTATTTGAGGGTAAGCTTGGTAATTCCAAACCCAAACATTTTAAACCATCTGTAGTTGGTTGCTTTTTGGCTCTTTGGGGGCCTGCCACCCAGCTGCCAAAATAAATACACAGAGTCTTATTCTTTCTTATGAATGCCTGGCCTTAGCTTGGATTATTTCTAGCCAGCTTTTCTTAACTAATTATCTACCATTTGCCTCTGAGCTTTTATCTTGCTCTATCCTATATACTGTTCTTTTTTTTTCTTATTCTGTGGCTTGCTGTGTAGCTGGATTGCTGGCCCCTTGTGTCCTCCTCTCCTCCTTTTCTTGTTCCTTGATATTTTCTTCCCATATTTCTCCTCTTGTTTCTTCTCTTTGCCTGCTAGCCTTACCTACCCTGCCTAGCTGTTGATCGGTCTGCTCTTTATCAGACCAATCAGGTGTTTTAGACAGGCAAGGTAACACAGCTTCACCAGGGTAAACAAATGCAACATAAAAGAACCCAATACATCTCTGCATCATAAACAAATGTTGCACAGCATAAACAATGTAACACATCTTCAGCCAACATTGAACAACCACCATCACAGCAGGCTTTCCAAGAAACAAAGTGTCTTGTCAACCCTGAGGAAGTTTTTTCTTCGTATTTTCTTATTAAAAATTTACTTTTCATTTTACATAACAACCGCAACTCCCCCTCTCCCTATACCCCACTTCCCATTGCCCCCTCCTCATGTAGGGGGGTAAAACCTTCCTTTGGGAGTCAACAAGGTCTGGCATACAAACTTGAGGCAGGACCAAGGCCCTCTCCCTCCCACATCAAGGATGAGCAACGTATCCCACCATAGGGAATGGGCTTCAAAAAACCAGCTCATGAACCTAGGCTAGGTCCTGGTGCTACTGCCAGGGGCTCCCCAACAGATCAGACCACATAATTGTTACCCACATTCAGAGGGTCTAATTCGGTCCCAAGTGGGTTCCCCAGCTGTCAGTCCATAGTCCATCTGTGAGCTCCCACTAGCTTGGGTCAGGGTCTCTGCGGTTTTTCCTGTCATGGCTAAGATCAAAAACACTGATGACAGCTTATGCTAGAAAGGATGTGGAATAAGGGGAACACTCCTCCATTGCTGGTGGGATTACAAACTTGTACAGTCACTTTGAAAATCAGTATGGAGATTTCTCAGAAAATTGGGAATTAATCTACCACAAGACCCAGCAATGCCACTCTTGGTCATATACCCAAAGGATGCACAATCATACCACAAGGACATTTTCTCAGATATGTTCATAGCAGCATTGTTTGTAATAGCCAGAATGTGGAAACAACAACCTAGATGCCCATCCACTAAAGAATGGATAAAGAAAATGTGGTACTTCCACACAATGGAGCACTACTACTCGGTGGAAAACAATGACATCTTGAGATTTGCAGGCAAATGGATGGAACGGAAAAAAAAAAAAAAAACCATCCTGAGTGAGGTTACGTAGACTCAGAAAGACAAACGTGGTATGTATTCACTCAAAGGTGAATATCAGATATAAAGCAAAATAACCAAGCTACAAAACTACAATCCATAGTCTCAAAGAAGTGAGGTAAAAGGGGGAGCCCCTAAGAAGGACACACATGGAGAACTCAAGGCAGGAAAATAGTTAAGCTCTCTTGGGTAAACTGGGAGGGGTATAGAAGGGGTGAATGGGAGAAGGGAACATAGGGGATCAAGAAGACGGAATTGGGGGAGGGATGGAAAGGGAGAGCAATGAGAGAGACATCTTGGTAGAGGGGCTAGGGAGGAACCTGGTGTTAGAGAAATTCTTAGAAATGCACAGGATGACCCCGGTTAAGACTCCTAGCAACAGTGGAGAGGGTGTCTGAAAGGACCTTCCCCTTTATTCAGATTAGTGACTGCCCTAATTGTCATCATAGACCCTACATCTAGTAACTGATGGAGGCAGATGCAGTGGCCCACAGCCAAGCACTGGGCTGAGCTCCTGGAGTTCAGCTGAAGAGAGGGAGGAGGGATCATATGAACAAGGGGGGTCAAGACAATGATAGAAAACCTGAGGATGTTTCTAAAGGGGACTCTTGCTCCTTTTGCTCCAAACAGGATCCCTCAGATGGCAGAGACGAGTACTTATATTCTTTGTTACTGTCTGGTTAAGAAATTGTCTTTGTAGGCCGGGCGGTGGTGGCGCACGCCTTTAATCCCAGCACTCGGGAGGCAGAGGCAGGCGGATCTCTGAGTTCGAGGCCAGCCTGGTCTACAAGAGCTAGCTCCAGGACAGGCTCTAGAAACTACAGGGAAACCCTGTCTTGAAAAACCAAAAAAAAAAAAAAAAAAAAAAAGAAAAGAAAAAAAAAAAGAAATTGTCTTTGTAGGTGTGATTGGAACTGAGGGACGCCTGCTACGGTTTTGAACTGGTGGTTGTAAATGATTGCAAATAAAGAAAAATCACTTGCGGCTTTCCCCTAAGTTTCAGAGAAATACTGTGTTTTCTGTGTAGCAGAACAAGCAAGCAATCCTCTAGAGATTGTATCTCAGAGTGTACAGTGGCAATTAACTGCTTACAGGAGAGAGAGAGAAAGAGAGAGAGAGAGAGAGAGAGAGAGAGAGAGAGAGAGAGAGAGAGAGAGAGAGAGAGAGAGAGAGAGAGAGAGAGAAGAGTCAGTATGTATATGGCACAGATCAGAAACCTTGGGGACCATAGGGAAGTCTGATGGAGGGTCTTCTGGCACATTGTGCCAACATCTGAATCAGCCTGGGTCCTTGGCAAGTGTGTGGCACTGGGATTCAATATGCACAAGGTTCAATTCAGGACTTGGGTATGAGAGCTCAGGGAGAGGGGTCAGGAAAGGCCAGAGTCGTGTGCATCTTAGCCTGTGAGAGGAGACGGGGAGGAAGGGAAAGGAGGGTACTATCAAGTCCCTGTCAGTTACACCTCCCAGATGTTAGGGGACTTGAGGCACATTCTGGTGGCGGCCACCACAGACTTCTTGGAGTTCCTGTCTCTTCAATAAAACAGAAAACGTTCCTTCACTCAATACCTGTCTCATGCCACACGTTAGCTGTATCCTGAGCATCGAAAGCTATAGAAGGATGTGCGAAGAGGAGGGTAGGTTCCAAGCGCTGCGGGTGCATGCTCATCCTGCATCCTGTGCAGTTGATGAGTTCACAGCGGCGGAGTGAGAGTTAGAGCCCAGAGCTTTTCCACCGTGTGTGCATTGGTCAAGATCAGAGAATGTGGCCAGATCGTAGGCTGCAGCTGGCCATTTGAAATTCATGTCATTCCAGAATGCCAGTCCCCCAGTTTCTTCCTTTCTAGAGTATCCTCCTTTGACTAGGCATGACATGGGATTTCTCTGCTGTGCCTGCCAAGTTCGCAACAGGCAGACATTGACTTCCACATTCCTGTTTAGTGAAGACGAAGTCTTCCATCTCCTTTTGACTTTCTGCGTGGGAATCTGAGTGTTCACATCTTTGTGTAATGAGGAGTCTGCCTGTATTTCAAGAGATAACGCCATGCTCATGGGGACACTGGAGCAAAACTGGTGCCCACAGCTGTCCAAGGCTAGGTCAGTTCTTCCAGCTTTCCGAACCTGGTTCCTATCTGCAAACAAAGGCAACACACCTTCTGTTAACCACTCTGAGTGTTGCCGAGTGCTCTGTGATAACACAAGGGAGCTTCCAGTGTAAAATTTTATAGACATCAGCTACATCGACATTCTGCCACACACAAGTGCCATTTTTACTAATTGAAAACAAACTAGGTTTTGGCAGCTTCATGTCATATAACCAAAAATTAAGACATAAGTGAAGTTTTTCGGTTGGAAAACTCCCTTATGCTCTGTGGGGTCAGTAGACTGGGAGTTATGTCTCCCAAAAAAAGAGTGAAGGGCCTGTTAGTTAACAATAGTGATCAGCTGGGATGTCTATAGGCACAGCAATGCTGTTAACAGGGTATTTGAGATTATTTCTAATGAACACAGTTTGTTGCAGTGTGTGGCTTCACAGGCTTCTGCCCGTGGTCTCGGGTTTTACTGCTTTGTGGCTGTGGTGTGGCGCAGTATTTGACGCTGGTGACCAAACTCAAGTGGACCCTAGAAGCACCCAGACCAAAGTACTGGGCAGTGACAGAGCCCAATGAGATGAGACTCAAACCTGTCTCTGGAAGAGAAAGAGAGACTCCAGTGACAAGGGAACAATCAAGTCCAGTACTGGGGGTAGATGATGTTTGTCCCAGGTCCCAATGCAAGCATAATATGGTTCAAAAGAGAAGATCCAATATTAACGGCAAAGAACAGAACAGAAAAAGAAGAGAAACCGATCCATACATATTGATCTGCAGAAATGTTTGAGGCTGACTGCTGAGTGGGGAAGGGAGCGCGCTGTGATGCTGTCAGGGTGCTCATGTTCCTTTTCTTCTGTCAATAATAAATGTGTAGATTAATGAGGCGGTCTCGGAACCGCAGCTGTGCACCTCTTCCCGTGGGGGCTCCTAGGGGAACCTCGGGTCCCATTTTCCCTTTCTACAGCATCAAGCAGGATGAAAGCCATTTTTGTGTGACACTGCCTGGATTCCATTCCCACACCTGCTGTCTGTGCACAGCGGCCAAGCCTGAGCTTTCTAAGCCTCTATTTTTCTGTGCACATGAATGTTAAGTAATATGTACCCTGTGAGCTGTGAGGATGACATAGCAAACCGTATGTGAAGTGTAGCGTCAGAACAAAGGGATGGTTCAGTTGGTAAGTGTGTAGGGTAAGGGGACAACTGGAGCAGGAAACCAACCAATCATTGAGCACCCCGACTCTGAACCCAGAGCCAGCGAAAGAAACACACCCTGGATCTGAGACCTGGGCCAGGAAAAGAAACATCCTTATCCCTGAACCCAGAACTAAAGAAACATGCCCTGACTCTGAAACCAGTGTCAAAGAAACACACTTTGTCCCTAGAATCACAACCAGAGAAAGAAATATACCCTGGTCCTAAGATTAGAGTCAAAGAGCTAAAAAGGACCAGTGAAGGAAACACAGTTTGGTCATGAAATTGAAGCCATCACTGCCCCTGACCAACTAAACTAACCAATTCCTGAGCAGGGAAAAACTAGCCAATCCCTCTTCTCCCTGGAAAAACTCTGCCCCTAAGAAGCCCTATATAAATCTTTTTGTTTGTTCAGTTCAGCCTTTGTTAATCCTTCCCTGGCAATGGCAGCCACTCCCCTGGACTCCTACTCCCCAAATAAATCTTTTTTCTCAGAAAGAGTCTTAGGTGATGACCTTCATTCACTGGTGCAGAATAGAAGAACCAGCTGGGACACCCTTTAAGGGACTGAGCTTAAAAACCTTGCTGAGACGCTCCCTAGGGGGCCTCAGAAAGGCAGAGCAGAAAAAGTAACAACTTTTCCCTGGATCTGAAAGAGATTGCTACATTTCTGCAGGGGCTTGTAGCAGAGGGGAAAAAAGTAACATCTTGGGCCAGAGAAGAAGGGGATAGCTTTGCTAGAACGTTCCCTAGGGGAACAGAGCAGAGCTCAGCTGAAGCTGCTCTTCAGGAGAGCAGGATTGCTATATCCTGCAGGAGATCATCCCCCACCGCACTCCAGCTTCAGGTAGCCTGGCTTCCGGATAGTCAGGACACCTTTCAACCAGGGCTGAGCTGTCCTATGGTGGCTCCACTCCTCCAGGGCTGTCCTATGGTGCTCTAAGTATAGCCTGGCTTCCAGATAAGTCAGGATGTCTCTGCAACTCTACAGCTGTAACACATTCCCCTATAAAGAGATTGCTGTCTCACAGTTGGCTGGAGTTCAGATCTAGTACCCACAAGGGGAGGCTCACAGCTGCTGGTGGTTCCCAGCTCCAGGGGTCTCACGCCATCTTCTGGCCTCAGCAATCCATCTCATCATTGTGCCCAGGCTCCTGAGCACACACACAGGAGCACACATATGAACACGCATTAGAAAGTCTTTAAGAAAGAGAAATACTATAATAAGACACAGATGGTGTCCAAGCTAATACCTATAATCACTGCTAGTATGTTACTATGCTTTGTGTAACTAATTGCTTTATACTCAGAAAAAAAAAAACATTTCAGAGGAACTTGTTTGGGACATGCCTAGAGAGACAACAAGTGAAATTAATAAAAGGATGCCCGAAATGATCAATGCAAGGAGAAACCCAGACGAAATCCTGTGACTATTAACTGACTCACACCTAAAACCCACAGAGTTTCCTTCTGCTTCCGGGGAGCCGTAAAACCAGCTGTACTCATTTTATCTTGCTTTCTGTTAAGCTCTGTTGACTGATAGGCTGCAGCCCATGCCTTGCGTTATAGAAGACAGGTAGCCTGCACATGTCTGCCTGTTGTACTTGACCACTAATCACTGAGGGGAGTGGCAGGGCTCTTGGCTTTGAGAGAGGACACAGGTGACAACCAGAACTCTGGTAAGTCTTGTCCTTAGAGATGACCAGGCCGTCAGGTGGGCAAGATGATGACCCAATGGAGATCAGGTGAGAGTCAAAGGCATTGCCTGAGGTGTACAACATGTAAACCCAGTGAACCAACAGCATGTTTTCATGTCAGCCCCACTGTATAAGAATGTGTGGATGTGCAATTAGATTCTTCTCGTCGGGATTGCAGAAGAGAACACGGCCCACCCATCATCTCCAGGTCAGCCAAGGGTACCTGGAGGAGGAACCTACCTGCACCTCATGGAAAATCACAACCCCTAGAAACTGCAAGCTAAGTTGCTAATGTATGTTATTGGAGCCATGATGTTGACGGTAACTTACTAGGCACCAGGAGACATCTAACACATCTGTAATGGTTTGTGGAGGCTTTGGAGAACCTCAGTGGCCGAGAGGCAGCCCGGTGGCTAAGAGCGTTTGCTGCTCTTGCAGGAAATCTAGGTTTCGTCCCCAGCACCCACATGGCATTTCACAACCCTTGTAACTCTTGTTCCAGGGAACCCATAACCCTCTTCTGGTCTCTGCAGGGCCTACATGCACACAGCGTATACATATACACAGGTAGACACTCAAATAAATCATACCTTTAATAGTTTAAATCGTTTATCTCCTCACGGTTGTCTGCAGAACATAAGGATAAGGATTGTGGTTGTGTTTGGAGTGTCTGAGCATATCAAATGAGGACCATTATTTAAAAATGAAGCTGGCCATGGCCTTAGCGCCTGCAGCAGGCTGTTTTCTGGAGGCTGCCAGCTCCTGGTCAGGTTTGCCTGTGATGCCCACATTCTCACGACTCGGCTATGGGGTAGGCAGTTGGAGAGTCTGACCTTCTTTTTGGGTCCACAGATGTCAGGAACATTTCTTTTTACAATGAGAAGCTCCTGTTAAAGAATTGGGGTGTACTTATTGTGTATGAATCAGGATTTCACGGGGGATATTTGGCAAAAGTGTGATGTACTTTGAGTATATACCCCAGCCTCTGTATCCCTTGCTTATCTCTCTTCAATAGTTGGTCCCCTTAAATGATTTGATTCTACTTTCAGGTTATACATACATACATACATGCATACATACATGATTTTTAACATACATATAGATATAATATCTATATAAAATTTATGAACTAAAACAAGAGGAAAACACAGTATTTGTCTTTCTGAGAAAGGCTTAATTAGTCTGCTGTGATAATCTCCAGCGCCTGTGTTTTCTGGTAGATAATAATTCTGTTCATCTTTACAGTTGGAAAAATCAAATTCACATTCCATGGTGAATACACACAACATTTTCTTTATTCCTCAGTCAGTGGGCATCAAGTTTGGTTCTGTAGCTTAGCTGTTATGAATCAGACTCTTTCAAATCACACAGTGTCTGCTGGATCTGTGGCTAGCCTTGCAACTTGTAAATTCTATCAGAACCCAGCCTCCAAGATCCATCTCCAGGTGTAATACACACTATAAAACTTGGCCAAAATTTGCTTGGCTTTGACTTCTTTCCCTGTAGCTGGCTATTGGACGGGTAACAGCTACACAAGCCTTTGCCCTCCAGTTTGTGAGCACAGAGCTCATCCCTCACCTCTCCCTGTAAAGAACATTTCGTTTAGAGACCATCTCTTCTTTACCTTCTGGCACAACCCCGAGGCAAGAACCCAGGGCAGTCTCAAGTCCTGTGCTTGTTTATGGGTGAGTCACTTGCTCCAGCTGCCTTCCAGGCTGCCTTAGGCAGGAGTATGAATCCGGGAAGAAGCCATAGTGAGTGCTTCTTTGTTTGAAGACTCCTCTCTGGGCAGATAGCAAGCCCTTTCTTTCCTGACCTGGTTTCCAGTTTCCAATGGCAGAGCCTTTGCCAGTTTGGCCATTGAGAGTTGACTCTCCCAAGGCCTTCTCATTGTCTGTGTAGACAGTTGCCTTGTTTCTGTGCTCTAGCGTGGTCTGTGGTCTTGCGTGGTCTGTGCTCTAGTGTGGTCTGTGCTCTAGCGTGGTCTGTGGTCTTCCGTGGTCTGTGCTCTATCGTGGTCTGTGCTCTAGTGTGGTTTGTGTTCTTGCGTGGTCTGTGCTCTAGTGTGGTCTGTGCTCTAGCGTGGTCTGTGGTCTTCCATGGTCTGTGCTCTTGAGTGGTCTGTGCTCTTGCGTGGTCATTCCTCTTTATGTGTCTTTGTCCCACTCTCCTCCTACAAGTACATAAATCAGAGTGGACAAGAACCCACCCTTACCACCTCCCTTACCCTGCTGCCTCTTTAAAGACTATCAAAACATAATCAAATTCAGATGTTCTAGATAGAGACATAAATCAGCCCATAGTAACATAGTTGAGATCAACACAGAAGGCAGAAGAACCCTCGAAAATGTCAGGAGAGACAGCCGCACAGCTAGCTGTTTCCAGGGCCTTTATTGAGTCTCTTGGGTGAGGCAAGAGCAGTCCATGGTCATTCATCATAGGTTAGAGGAGGAGACACAGAACACTGCTGATTTCCTAAGACCCAAGGAGACAGAGCAGACCTGGAGTTAGCATCTTCCTCCAGACACTTCTAGCTAAGGCAATGTTCCAGAGAAAGCAAGGAAGACCTTCACGCCTTGGTGATGGCTAGATCTCAAAAGGGATGGAAGCAGGGCCAGAGCCAGGACAGGGCCTCCATGTGTCCCAGCACTTGCACAGAGTCACACACAAGGCCTTCAAAAATCTGTGGACAAAAGGAACTGTGGACAAAAGGGTCAGAAGCTAAACAATAGGAACGTGAAACTTTGTCGTGAGACACAGCATTTTTCTGTCCTCCAAAGTCTGGAGCATCCCTAAGCCCAAGTATTGATGTGCTTAGAAATGGGATGACATCATTTCAGGGTGCCCCTGAAAAGTTTATGTTATACATTTAATCCCCAGATTCATATGTTAATGGCATTTGGAAGTGGGGCTTTGGGAGATAGAACTAAAATATCTTAATATTTTAGCTATCTAAATATCTAATATATATTACATAATGTGTGAATTTATAATATATAAATATATAATATCTAAAATATGTTAGATGAAGTGATGAGGGAAGGGCTCGCACGCTGACATTAGCGGCTTAATAAATAAAGAACACAGACTTAGCTACTTACTAAGATGGGCATAGTCACCTCAGAGAACATCATCAAGGCAGTTCCCCAGACAGATGCTGAGACCCGTCTCCCGCATGATTCCAGAGGCCGTGAAGCTGGTGGTCGACACCAAGCATCCCAATTCTACTCTTTGTCGGCATGACAACCACAGGAATTGCTTTGAACCATAGTCTTCTACCCCTTATCCCCACAGGCTGACGACCATGCTAGAAGGTAAAATGCATTCAATTCCGATATTTTCTCATCTGGGAATTTATCACACAGGGACAACTGTGTTCCAAGCTCAGCTTGTGAGGACAGGAAACTATTTTATTCACGGCTGTATTCTTAGCACATAGGGTGGTACCTGACTCACAGTAAATGTTACATTAATACTTGCTGAGCTAGTAAGAGGACAGATATGAAAACTAGATTGTCAGTTCAGACAGGGATGTGCCTGTGAGCCCAGTGTGGGGACAGAGACAGAAGGGGCAGCTTCGCTACAGAGTGGGGTGGAAGGCTGCATGGATTCAAAGACTTTCTCACAAAACACAGGTCCAACTTCAAAAGACCTCTACCATCTCCAGCAATCCCAACGCTTTAAAAATTTGAATTATCTTAACTGAGCACCTATAAATAAAATAAAAATAAAAACAAGATGCATACTTCCAACACTCAGTGGCCCAGGATAAACACCCCGCTCCAAAAAGAAGAACCGGAGCGCACTGAGAAATAATCACACCAAAGCAAACCAAAACCTACCAAGAAAATACCAAATTCTGTAGTTCTACATCAGAGGCTGGAGTTCATGATGTCATATTCTCAGGTCCAAAAGCCTCGCCTGCCAGAGACCTGCTTGGGCAGGGGTTCAGGTGCCGAAGAGGATGTGTGGAGTTAGTGGAGGGGAGCGACCGAGGACAGGCAGGATCTGAGGGTGAATCAGGACGGCTGTCTGCGCATTTATTGAAACAAAAAAGACTACGCCTTTCATACTTTATTGTTGCACGTAGGATTAAACTGGAGAAAAGGGGTGTGGGAGCTGGGGCGTGGCTTGAGATCAGTCAGTGTTCACGGAAGGGCCACAGGTTCCTCCTGCCAGACAAAAGAATGTCTCCCTTTTAAGCAAGCAGAAACTTTCCTCAAGCCCCTGAACAAACAGGGGCTTGTCTAAATGCCTGACTTGAGAAAAGGACTCCCTTGGGGAATCAGACGGTTCATTATAGAATATTGTAGTTTTGCTGGGTAGTGGAGGCACACACCTTTAATCCCAGCACTTGGGAGGCAGAGGTAGGCGGATCTCCGTGGGTTTGAGGCCAGCCTGGTCACCAGAGTAAGAACATAGATGTCTATTGATCAAGATCCCCAGTCTATAGTGTTTTGTTAGGTAGACATAGACTGAGAAAGTGACACGGGGTGAGAGGTGCCTCATGGCTGTCTCGGGAGAGCTGCCTGAGTGTCCAAGACAGCAAGTCTGGGCTGCAGACCCCAACCGGACATGCTTCTCTTCACGTATTTGATAACAAACTCAGCTTTGTTTGATCAACAGTAGCCAGGATTGTTTTTCTGGTGAGCCAGCTGCTGAAAGTCCTCAGCATTGGCTTCTGATGGGAGGTCAGGTTTGGGTTCATGTCTTAGAGCAGACCTGTAGGAAGTACCGTCCATGCTAAGCAACACATATGATCTTTCACTGCAGGTGGGATTATCTTTTCAGAAAACCAAGGAGATTGAACACCATCCTCAGCTCTTTGAGTCCTGCCCTCATCTCCACACAGCGCTTGGCAGGGTGAGAAACCTGAAGCCACGGACTGAGGGGATTGTGAGGGTGAGCAGATGGGATTTCTGAAGGTCTGTTGCCGTCTGTGAGAGCGGATTTCAAATTTGGTGCTGGCCACGTGGGGATTTAGATTTTCATTGGTCTTGTGATATCAAAAGATGCATGAATCTCCTAAATATCTCATCCCTGACCCCATCATTTCTAACTAAATGTGATTTCAGTTAAGTCAGGGCATTTACTGTCTCAGCAGGGTTTGGAGAATGGCAGTTCAGTAGTTCACGGATGCTCTGAGAACTCTTGCTTTATGTCTTTCTCCACTGTCGTCTTTGTGGTGATAGCAATGCTGTTCCCTGCAGCGCCAAACGTCATGTGGAAGGCAAATGTGGACAAGCAAGGCTCCCCTGGGCTTCTCAGTGTTGGTATACAAAGCCTGGTCTCAAGATCTTCAGGAAATTCATGCCTGTAGCTTCCAGTCTGTGGGATTCAGGAGGAACTGAGTTTCTTCTCTTCTCTTCCAAAGAGTCAAGTGATTACAGCAGAATGGGACCCCTGGTTCAGCCCCTGAGAGGTAGAAAGCACGGGAAAGCTGTCTTAGGTAGAGTCACATGTTGACTAGCAACAAGAATGTTCTGTGACGCTCATCATCGGGCAATTTCTTATGTAAACATTATGGAACATGCTTAATCAAACAACGTTATTCAATGCTATAATCTTATGGGACACTGTCCTATACATCATGGTTATATCCACATTATGTTTGTAAAGCTGCCGTGTGTTCCACGTGACTATGTTAAAATGGGAACAGAGTGATGACCGCCCTCTACCTCCACCCCCAGTTTTAAAAGCTGATTTATATGGATTGCCTGTGTTTCCAGATGCAATTGCATTTTTTTCATATAATTTCTGGAGTAAAGAAAGACCCTTTGGGATGGGGAAATGCCTCACTCCCTTTTATACACAGTGCACGATCATGTATTATTTTGTCTCTTTCCTAGAGAGTATCAGGCCACTTGTGCAGGACAGACTCTCACTGTGCTGTCTCTTGTATCAACCCTAGGGCAATGAGGACAGGGGCTAGGCCCATGCTTCTCTATCAGCCCCTATTTAATGAGAAATCTGTGTCTGGCCCATACCCCGTGCTGTGGTTTGAGTGCTCGCTCTGAGGTGCACATGAGACTCAACCTGCAAATCCACACTGATGGATTTTAGAGGGCTGTGTGTCTTTGAGCGCCAGCAGGATGAGATGAGGTCAGAAGAGTGGGGCCCCACGGTGGGTCCAGCAGCCCATATGAGGAGGAAGAGCCATGTGAGCTAGTGCCTTTGGTTATTTTCTCACTGTGTGATGCCTTCTGCCCTGATGCAGGAAGATGCCGGGGTCCAGGCTGTGGACTTGCTACCTCCAGAACTGTGAGCGAAGCAGACCTCTAGTCTTTATAAACAGTGCCAGATGTTTGCAATGGCTCCAGTGGATGAATTAAATCACACTGTGCTCACAGTTATGGTAAAATGAGTAAATATGGCTATGAAAACCCAACAGTAAGGCAAAGTCTCTCTCTTTTCAGATCTTTAAATATGGAGGAAAAGTGTTTTCTAGAAACGGCTCTAAGTTTCTATCATAGCTATCACATCACTGGCCAGAACATGTGGGTTATAAACCCCCTCCTAACTAAGGAGAAGCATGGCTTGTGTTTTAGCCTCCAGCTTTATGCAAGACTGGTCAAAAGAGGACAAGGACTGAAGAGCAGCCAGCATACAGGCAATGAGTGTCTGGACCACTGATTGTTCATATTAATAGTGGCAGACGGGGTCTTGCAGTAGAGCCTGTAGTTCCAGAAAGTTTTTGAAATTTATGTTTTTCAGCAGTGTAATAATGTGAAATTTTATTACCCATTCCAATCTAATTTTTATTATACTAAAATTATATGAGAACAAAAGTTGAGTATTGATGGAAAGTGCAGTGAGTCAGCCTCCCGAGAATATCCAGGCTGGCGGAGAGTTCTTCCCGTCACGGCGCTTGCGCGCCCAGGCCAGCAATATGCATCCTCTCCTGACAGCTGAGTTCTGCCACGTCAGTTCACTAACCCAAGATTAAGCAGGCAATTAAAGTGTCATTAATGTACGTATGATACATGTTTCCCTGTCGGCCTGAAATTGCTCGCCAATTAGAGTATTTAGATCACAGCTGCTGGGGATCTGGGTGCTCGCATGCTTCAGGAGCCCCTTGTCTTTCAGCAACCCCCATGCTTCAGTGACCCCATCCTTCAGTGACCCCATCCTTCAGTGACCCCGTCCTTCAGTGACCCCATCCTCCAGTGACCCCATCCTTCAGTGACCCCATCCTTCAGTGACCCCATCCATCCTTCAGTGACCCCATCCTTCAGTGACCCCATCCATTCTTCAGTGACCCCATCCTTCAGTGACCCCATCCTTCAGTGACCCCATCCTTCAGTGACCCCATCCTTCAGTGACCCCATCCTTCAGTGACCCCATCCATCCTTCAGTGACCCCATCCTTCAGTGACCCCATCCATCCTTCAGTGACCCCATCCTTCAGTGACCCCATCCTCAGTGACCCCATCCTTCAGTGACCCCATCCTTCAGTGACCCCATCCTTCAGTGACCCCATCCATCCTTCAGTGACCCCATCCTTCAGTGACCCCATCCTTCAGTGACCCCATCCTTCAGTGACCCCGTCCTTCAGCGAACCCATCCTTCAGCGACCCCATCCTTCAGTGACCCCATCCTTCAGTGACCCCATCCTCAGTGACCCCATCCTTCAGTGACCCCATCCTTCAGTGACCCCATCCTTCAGTGACCCCATCCATCCTTCAGTGTCCCCATCCTTCAGTGACCCCATCCATCCTTCAGTGACCACCATCCTTCAGTGACCCCATCCATCCTTCAGTGACCCCATCCTTCAGTGACCCCATCCTTCCGTGACCCCATCCATCCTTCAGTGACCCCATCCTTCAGTGACCACCATCCTTCAGTGACCCCCATCCTTCAGTGACCCCATCCTTCAGTGACCCCATCCATCCTTCAGTGTTCCCATCCTTCAGTGACCCCATCCATCCTTCAGTGACCCCATCCATCCTTCAGTGACCCCATCCTTCAGTGACCCCATCCATCCTTCAGTATCCCCATCCTTCAGTGACCCCATCCATCCTTCAGTGACCCCATCCATCCTTCAGTGACCCCCATCCATCAGTGACCCCCACCCTTCAGTGACCCCCATCCATCAGTGACCCCCATCCTTCAGTGACCCCATCCTTCAGTGGTGACAGGAAGTATGCCCCTATTGCTAGGCATCCTTTACCCATGGAAAGTCAGGTATTTCCTGGGAAGGAACAAGGGTGATTTTATACTCTTTGAAGCAAGACACAGATGCTAACAACTTAGGAAAAGCATACACACATACGCACACACGCACTTTCCCACACAATCTCTTGCACACACCATCTCTCATTACATTTTCTTTTATTGGTACACACCCATATTCATATGTATTCTCATATGCACCCTCAGATCCACTTATACATACTTATACTCACACATATGCATACACACACTCACATATATACATACACACAGATACACACATGTGCATGCACTCAGAAATACACACACAAACATATAGAGACATACAAACATACACATATGTTCATATACACATTCACACACATACAATACATATGTACAGACATGTACAACGCACATGCAAACACACATAGACACACATGTACACATACATATATCCATACACATGCATACACATATACATGCAAACATACATATGGACATGCAAGACATGTGTGCACATGCTTATGTGTGCATGCACATGTATACGAGTGTGTTTTTGCACACACACACACACACACACACACACACACACACTACATTCTGAGTTTCTGGGATATAGGTCATGCACTTATTTTATATATATTCTAGAATCCACCAGCTTATTTTCCTGTCATCATTCAGATTTGAAAATAATATCCTAACTATAACTTGGGTGTCTGAGAAGCAAATGGAGCTATCTCCTGCTTTTGTTGAGAGCACAGTTCTCCTCTCATAACTTAATATGCAAGTGATCCATGATGGCTCATATTTGTTTGTCTGGTTTCCTGAATGTCTTCCTGTACGTAGCTGGGCTTGAGGGCTTTGGGGCAGCCGTCTCTAAAGACTTTCTCCCCCACTCTAAACTGATCTCTTGCTGACCTCTTCCATGTCTAGACTGAAACTCACTTGCTATGGCCACGACAGCTTCTCATCTCACACTGGTACCCACAGCACTACATGGTGGGATATTCGCTCACCGCTGTGCACGGGTGCATGCGGCCAAAGGCCCTGAGCAGTGTGCTGATGGAGGGACTGTGGGCATGAGCGTCATGGGCGTGAGCGTCGTGGGCGTGAGCATCGTGGGCGTGAGCATCGTGGGCGTGAGCATCGTGGGCGTGAGCGTCAGAGCGAGGCATCTAAGAGCAGGATCTAGTCCCTGGATCCCTTTATGGCTACTGTGGCTGCAGTCTCCCAGTGGAACTTTGTATGCATATGTCAGAGGCTCAAAGAGTGAGCACGCAATGCTCATCACTTGAATAATGACTTTTCTTCAGCAAAATATGCAGAGATGCTCTAAATTATATCCATCTCTCTGTTTCTAATATTTTTAAAATTTGATTTGGTCTTATGGTATTTTGAATGTTAATATCTAATTAGTATCAATGGATATTATTTTTTTCTCAAAATTAAGAGTCGGGCAAATACAATTTCTTTGCTATGTGTTTGGATCCCTTCCATTGCCGTCACATTTCTGTCTGTTATAGGAGCCCTCATTAGAGGAACTCAACAGTTAGCTTTTATGAGTTACCAGTACACATGACTCCAGGCTTCCTGGCTCGGTTGCTACCACATAGCCAGCTGCCTTACTCTGATTCTTCTCCACTGTGCTGTGTGCTATAGCATCCTGCTTGGGTAGCGAATAGGTGACTTCAAATGCTTTCTTTCTATGTTGTTTGAGGAAAAGCTACAAAGAACAGAAACTCATAGTTATTTGGATCCAAAGTGGTGTTCGAAATCTGTTTCCAGTTGTGTGTGTGCTAGAACTTGGCTGACGGGCACAGGATTGAAGCCTAAAGCTTCTGTTGTGAGCTCATTTCCTCCAATTAAATGGCTTCCACCTGGAGGGAGACTCTTAAGACCCAAGAAGTCGACAACGCTTCCAAGGTTCAGGGAGTTTCTGAAAATTACAAAATTAAAGAACCCCCCCCCCCCAACATCATGCAAATAGTAAGGATTCCTGGAGAAGAGACCCCAAAGGACCCAGCTTTCAGGCAGGGAGCTCCAGAGATGCATCTTCCGTGAGTGTTCACTCACACTAGGGTGGGCTTTCGGGTGATGCGGTCATGCATGCTTTGTGAAAAACCCATGATGCTGGCTCAGTAAGTAATCCCAGTCAACCGTTGTTTCACCAAGCCTGATTGGTGGGGTGTTCCTTCTGGTCTGTTGTTGGTGCTGTATCTGGGGTGAGTAGAGTTGTTCATGTCTCCTCAGGTGAAGTCTACAATACCTTCACCGTCACCCAAAGCTGTTTTCACCGCACATCCCTGGAAATCATTGTTATGTACAGGCAATGGGAGCAAGCTGCGTTCCTCACAGTCTGTCAAGGACAAATTCTTTCTTACTGTGTGAGATTGAATTCATCCACGTGTTGGCTCAGGTAAGAAGAACAGATGCTTTTTGAGTGTTACCTATTTATCTCAGGTGGGAAGTCTTATTCTCGGTTAAGCTATCTGGCCCTGTGCTAGTTCAGCCCCACACAGCTGTGTCTTGCTCTCCCTCCTCCCGATGCTAAATCTTTGTTTAGTGGGCTGTCTCTGTCTCCCTTCCTGCTGCAGGAAAGAGCTGAGTTATTGTTATAGCAAGTGCCTAGTCCCAAAGTCCTAAAGCACTTACTGCCTTGTCCTCTACATGAAATGCTTGTCAGCTCCAGTTTAGGTAAAATTCACGATGGGGTCTGGGATGGAGATAGGTATTTATTAAACTCACTCCGTTCTCCAGTTTCCTCGGGATGAGCAAAGCTCCCCCTGTGTTGTCTTTCACATCCATAAATCTCCTTCCCAAACAAGGACTGCTCCTTGACACAGAGCATGGTGCTTCCTAGGCATTCAACTTGTCTTCAAATTGAGCAAAGAGAGAGATGGCTATTACCGTTGTGATGGACATCGTAGGAACTCTTGAAACACAGCAGAGATGACCTCAGATGGTGAGGAGGGCTTTAACCCTGCCTGCATCAGAACAGGGAGGAGGTGTTGTGAGACCTGGAGGTGGAAGAGCAGGGTGAGCGTCGCTGGGCTGGAGAGGCAGGTTCTCCTGTGCTTCCTTTATTGGAGACCAGACAGCACAGCTTGTCCAACAGACTTCTCACCTCATGTGCTGGCCAGATTTATGTCAACCTGACTCAAGCTGAAGTCATCTGGGAGGAGGGAACCTCAATTAAGAAGTGCCTCCATAAGATCAGGCTGTAGGCCAGCCTGTAAGGTGTTTTCTTAATTAGTGATTGATGGGGGAGAGCCCAGCACATTATAAGTGGTGTCAGTCACCCATGGGCTGGTGGTCCTGGGTTCTATAAGAAGGCAGGCTAACCAAGCCCTGATGACCAAGCCAGTAAGCAGCACGGCCCCATGGCCTCTGCATCAGCTCCTCATTCCAGGTTCCTGCCCTGTTGGAGTTCCTGTCCCAGCTTCCTTCAGAGATGAACAGCACTATGGAAGTGTAAATCAAGTAAACCCTTTCCTCCCTAAGTTGCTTTTGGATCATGGTGCTTCATCACAGCAATAGAAGCCCTAAGTAAGACACGCCGGAAACCTGAGCTTGACCCACGTGGCCAGGCTGCACACTTGCATACTTGTGGCTGCCAGCTTTCTTTTTTATCTTGTGAAATAAGAGCAGGGATTCCTTTGCTACTGCTTTAAAGATGATTCTGATGACTCTAAAATCAAAATGCGCTTCCTTTCCTTAAAATCATTTCTAAATTATCCAGCATGGTGATCACACATTATATATTATGTTAGGATAAGCACAGCATATGCAATTCAAAGGGGGTCTGGCAAGCCAAGACATCCCGGGGACGTCCACCACCTTGACAGAAGGGACAGATGGTTGGGCCAGGAGGCTGGAGCCTGTTCAGGTTGGAGAAGTAGCTCCTGCCATGCAGTGCCCGCAGAAAGCCTGTGAGATGGGCATGAGCCATGGACTTAAGGAGGAACGAGCCTGAAGGGTGGTATCTGTCTGGGAAGGATAGCCAAGAGCAAGAATGGGGAGATGGAGAGGCAGCTGCAGGGACTGTCAGCCAGCCTTTAACCTTGGCGGGTTCCTCGGAAGCATTAGAAGATACAGGTCTAGGCTTCCTCCTAGAGAGAATGCAGCTGGAGTGGGGGTGGGGGGGCTCAGTGTGGATGGAGTGGGGAGCTCAGTGTGGATGCAGTGAGGGGGACTCAGTGTGGAGTGGGGTGGTCTCAGTGTGACTCTCTGCTGTGCCATTGACAATAAACTCAGCTACTGGGGTGACCTGACCTTTCAGTCGGAGCACAGATGCTACTGAAGCCATCACCAGTGGTCCCTGAACTGGAAGGTCACAGACTGGGCTAAACTTAAGTAGTCCTTAGAAAGTCCTATTTCTACAAACAGAATAACATAAAACCCATGGGCATTTATTGCTATAGCTCTGGAGGCCTAACGTTTAAAATAAAGGTGTCAGGAGGAGGGCTGGTCAGTTTGGGGACCTTTGTGGGGGAGTTGGACCATATGCCTTCTCGCATCTTGTGGTTATCGTCAGTCCTACCAATCCTTGGCTTGTAGATGCATCGCTGTGGCTGCTGCCTTTGCCTCACGCTGCGTCTACACCTCATCCAGGATGGCTTCACCCTCGTTGTGTTGCACCACAAAGCAGCATTTCCCAAGAAGGTCACATTTGCAGGTGTCAGGGTTAGCTCTCGGGCGTCTCTTCCCAGAATGCATTTCTATTCAACACCAAGCATGGCTTTCTCAGATGTCGTGAGAGTGTTTCCTCTCACGCATATCCACATACGAGCCTCCTTCACCTCAACACAGACTTTCTGTGATCTGTACGTAGTTCTACTTCTGGAAGGCGTCTCCATCTGAGAAGTTCCTGTCCCTCCCGTCATGGCATGCTCTGAGCACTCTGGCTTCAGTTCTCACACGTGCTATTCTGAGGCCTTGACTAAGAAACACCTAAGAATGCCAGAAGCTGGAGAAATATCGGACTACAGCTTCAATGCAAAGACAGACTCTGAAAAGACCACTCAGCTACCCAGGCTTGCTCCGTGTGCCATGGACTGGACACCGCGTTAGCCTCCTGTGTTAACTGCATCAGCCATTGGCCACATTACATCCATTTTCCAGTACACCATCAGGAAAACATGTCAGTTTGACAAATCCATTATCATTAACTGGTACAAAATCAGCTAAACAAACATTACAACAAACAGCCAGAGATGTGGAAGATAAAACTCCAGATATTTCAGGTTTCTCCAAGAGTCTGCTCTGACATGAGCCAGTGCCCGGATGCCATACAGAAGGTCTTTGAGTTTTTCAGTCTTTTTTTTTTTTTTTTTTTTTGCTGTCTGTATGTTGCCTGTCTATTGATGGGTTTATTTCTGGATTCTTGACCTTTTATTGGCAACATTTAAGTCTCATTTTGAAACCTTTAGTCACTGGTGTATAGATTTATTATTGAATGTGTACATACGTGTAAAATATATTGAATGTACATGTCTAATTGGCTTCTCTATACACGGTATATAAGTGCACATTAAGCAGTCTTTGAAAGAATTCCTTGCTCTCGGTCACTACAACTGTACAACGGAAACTGATATGGATAGAAGTGGTGAGTTGGAGGTTTCAAAGGAAGAGCCTGGCATTAAAAACGAGTTCTGAGCTTGGTTGGTACAGTGCTTGCCTAGCGTGTGCAATGCTATGGCCTGAAACCCTAGCACTGCATACAATGAATAGACAAAAATGTGTATGGAGGTGCAAGCCTATAATCCCAGCACTTGGGAGTCAGAGTCAGGAGGATCAGTAATTCAGGGTCCTCTGCAGCTACCTTACGAGTCTGAGGCTGGTCTGGAATATGTGAGGCCCCGTCTCATCCACACCCCAAAAGAGTCTTAACATCGAGTCATAGATACAGTTTATCAGAAAAATAGTCTCTTCTACCGCTGATGTGTTCAGAGAGGTATAAATTGACATCAAGTTTTTCCCTGTAATAGGGGGAGCGGGCTGCTTGTCGACCTGACCACCCGGCTAGCTTACACCTGAAATAACCACATAGAAATTGTATTCATTTAAATACTGCTTGGCCATTAGCTCTAACTTCTTATTGGCTAACTCTTACATCTTACTTTAACCCATTTCTATTCATCTGTGTATCGCCATGTGACTGTGGCTCACCGGCAAGATTCTAACCAGCCTCTGTCTCAGGCAGGAGATCCATGGCGTCTCTCACTCTGCCCTTCTTCCCAGCATTCAGTTCTGTCTTCCCCGCCTACCTAAGTTCTGCCCTATCAGGCCAAGCAGTTTCTTTATTGATTAACCAATGAAAGCAACACATAAACAGAAGGATCTTCTACACCATTTCCCTGTGTTTTCTTCCTGTAGAGATGATTATAGTTCTCATTTTAGTTTACTGATGTGATCAGTTACATTAATAAAAGTTAAGCCAGAGTGACATTATTTAGATAAGAGAATGTACATGAGAAGCAGTCTAGAAACTCCCCATCTCCCTTGTGGCATGGCAGTGCACTGCCTGGATCAGCAGACCTGGGTGTGGCCGAGAGTGATCTAATCCACATGCTCCTGGGCATGGTCTGTGACTGAGATTCTACATGGAGGTCACAGTTGTAGTGATGAGCAGCGGTCTGTGTTCCTGCCGCCCAGCTTCCAGCCACCTGGCTAGCTTATGCCCCAAAATAGCAACACACAAATTGTAAATTGTATTCATTTAAACACTGCCTGGCCCATTAGTTTCAGCCTCTTATTGGATAATTCTCACATCTTGCTTTAACCTGTATTTAAAAATCTGTGTAACACCACGAGTGCTGTCTTACTGGGAAAGATTCAGCATGTCTGACCTGGCGGCTGGCTGCATCGCATCTGACCCAGAGAAGAGAGGCATGGTGATTGCCCGAGGCATCTGCCTCACTCCCAGCATCCTGTTCTGTCTATTCCACCCACCTAAGGGCTGGCCTTATCAAATGGGCCAAGGCAGTTTCTTTATTAACCAATGAAATCAACACAAACAGAAGACTCTCCCACATCACACAGTCTCAGTGCTGGCCCACGGGTACCACACTGAGAAGTGAGACTACAGATGTAGCAACAGGTGACTTCTTTGACATCTGTTTGGTGGACCAAAGAGACTTCACGTTGGCAGCAGAATGCTCAGAAAGGGTGTGCATATGCAGGACCTCTCCAACAGTATGGAGAACTTGTCTACCCAACAGTGTGGAGAACTAGTCTACCCAACAGTGTGGAGAACTAGTCTACCCAACAGTGTGGAGAACTAGTCTACCCAACAGTGTGGAGAACTAGTCTACCCAACAGTGTGGAGAACTAGTCTACCCAACAGTATGGAGAACTTGTCTACCCAACAGAATGGAGAACTCGTCTACCAAACAGTATGGAGAACTTGTCTACCCAACAATACAAAAAATTGTCTATCCAGCAACTGGAAATTCTTGGGTGGAGGGTGGGGGAATGGTTTAAATCTGTTGCTAAATCCCCAGTGGCACCATCTATATTAGCTTTCAATTGCTGCCTAACAAAGAGACATGTATTTATGGTTTCAAATGGCACCCATTTATCAGCTCCTTGCTCTATAGGTCAGAGTTAGAAGTGTGACTGACTCAGTGTGCCTGATCTTCTGGTTGGAGTTGCCCAGTTCCAAAATCAAGGTGTCAGCAGGACAAGGTCCTCGGAACGTCTGGAGAGGAACGTGCCTTCTGTGCATTCCTTGGTTGTTATTAGATCTTGTTCCTTGTGATTCTAGGACAGAGCTCTCCAGTTCCTTGCTAGAGGTGAGGTGGGAGCTTTCTGTAACTTCCCTAACTTACCGTTGCTCGAGAATGCTTGTGGAGTTTAGCCCACTCTGTGTCCCTCGGTCTTCTGATTGCAGCTGGAAAAGTTCTCCATTTTTAGGGGTCATGAAGTTTCACTGGGCTCTCTTATTAGCTCATGGTCACCTAATGTTAAGCCCCCCCAGTGCTATAAATAACATATACATATATGTATCATAACATGGCCACAGGAGTGAGCTCTCGTAATAGGCACAGATTTTGTGTTCTGGGAGTTGGACATCTCTGGGGCTCGTGTGGAAACTGTGACTACAATACATCCAAGTCATGCTTCCTCTTGCCATCTTGCATCTCCTGTGCAATCATTCCATGGCTCTCCATTCTTGTGCTCTCACCCCTTGGTTTGTTATTTAGGATATCTGTTGCAGTTTATGACATCCCTAAATTGATATTCTTATTGATATTCAAAATCGAACTGAATTCAGTAGATTATAATCTAAAAACTGACTGATGATCATGACTATCTCTGTTCTGTATGTGTTAGCATCTGTAGGAGGGGCTCTGTTGATGCACTTTGCCTCTGAGGTCTATGTTTTTTCTCTTTAAAGATTTCTCAAGGTAAAAGGATAGAGTATTTTCCTAGTGTGCTTGGCATCTGACTGTTCCACACAAATGGACATTTCCAAGGCCAAAATAGTGGGCATGGGAGAGGGAGAAGAGAGAGAGAGAGAGAGAGAGAGAGAGAGAGAGAGAGAGAGAGAGAGCCGGTGACATCCTTTAGTTCTGTGGGCAAACTCAAACTCTCTGATCTCCAGACAAGGGGGGAAAGGCTCACAATTTTTGGTGGGTCTCCACCGGAGCCAAGTTTACACAGGCCGTGTAGTAAGAGAAAAACACAGAGACCTTAACGTGTTTATATGCATTTGGGAATCTCCACAAGAGCCGAGGGCTGAAGAAGGGAGCACACAAATTGATTATACAAAAACCACAAGAAATGTGAATGGCAGGACAATGGCTCCCAAAACAAAGACATATATTTTAGGGACATCGTTAAGAGATATTAACATACTGGGGTTATATCATTGAGGTAGAAGATAAGGGCTACCCCAGTGAAATTATTATCAGGCAGTACAACTCCAGTGGCCAAATCTGGCAGCTAAAGCTGTTTTTCAGCTTGGTAAGGAAGGGATGCCCCACCTAGAAGAACCTCCAGAGTGTATCTCAGGTGGGAAGATGGACCACATGGCCCTTGTATCAGACACAGCTGCTCAGGTGGCTTCAGCCTGAAATGCTCAACGCGCCGATCTCACCTCTAACTCCCCAAAGAGCAAACTGCTGCTTTCTACACGAGACCCTGCTCTGGCCAGAGTCATGCTCTCCACTGCTTTATTAGAAAACTTGCGTGAGTTCAAAGCGTCCATATAAAGGGGAACCTTTTCACATGACTAATGGTCACTGAAATTATTATTGGAAGAGAATTTAATTTGATGGATGAAAGGTAATATCTTGATTTGAGAAACTGAGCATTTCAGGCTAATTGGACATGATTCTTGTTCATTTCTATTGGGTTGTAAATATTTTATATATTCAGACTCTGAACATTTTATCTGTAATATTTCTGATGCATATCTTGTCTCATTTTGTCCTTTAACATCTTTTCTTTATTTTTTTGATGTATGGACATTTCCATTTTTATGACTTTTCTTCCTTCATTGGTGATTCCTTTATTATGTTTTAGGCTCAGACATTTGCTTTTTCATCTCTAGATCAAAAGCATTTTTCTGAAGGCTTTTCATTATTGACTTTTTTTGAATCCACTAGGAATTTGCTCTGGAGGATGGTATGAAGTTGGAGTTCCAATCTTTCCCCACTAAATATTTAACCAGTTATTCTACTCTACTTCAAAAATTATTATTTTTCATTTTGCAATGAATTTTTCAACCTTCTTGTATAATATATGGACTGTCATTCTTATGTTCCGGACTGTTCCCTGGATCTGCTCTGCTCCACTTCTGTCTCCCCTGGTTCTTCAGACCAAATGATTGCTTGGTAAATTATTATTACTTAACTAATAGTCTCAGATATTTGATAGAATATGTCACTCATTTTAAACTGATTTTTTTCAAGATCTTTTGCTATAGAACCAGTTTCATTTAAAAATACAAGCAACAGTAATTAAACTCAGTGGGTCCCCTCCCGATAGGTAGTAAATCAGGAGAGGGCTCCTTATGAAGAGAAGAGGGTGGAGGGTGGACGTGACTAAATACCTTAAGAATACTCATGAAACAGTTCAGAAATAAATTTTAAAAAGCATCTCAGTATAGGGCATTTTAAAATCTTTAACATGAATATTTTGGTCTGGGGAAAAAGACTTTGTTGGATTGAACATCTGGTTCAGAAAGGGAATTACATCTTTGTTATATTGAGTCTTCCCACCCAGAAGGATGGAAGTCTATGCTTAGGTCATTGTATGGAGTTTCAAATATTTCCCCACAATGGTTAGTGTTGTCAGCGTGGCAGGGTGTGGAGCCCTTGGGTGGCCAACCACTGGGAAGAGCTGCCTGATTCTGTCAGAGCCCACACTGGCTACCTGGCTACCTGCATTCCTTACTGTCTGCTCCCCAACTGTGGGCTGGGTGTTGAGCTGCCTCGCACTCCTCCTGCGTGTGCCTTCCCCACCATGATGGACTGTATCCCTTCCAACTGTGAATATAAATAAGCCCTTCCTCCCTACAGGGCTTCTTGCTAAGTATTTTGTCATATACCAACAAGGAAAATTGCGTGTATTTATTAGTGTATTTCTCAATGCTGACGACTGTAAGTTTTATTACTATTTTGATCCAAAGCTTCCCCCAAGCTTGGTTTTTAACTGATGGTCAATGAGTCATGGGAAACAACTGATTCTTTGCTTTAATGTGCTTTCTTGTTATATATCTAGTTCTTCGCCAACAAAAGGTGAATCCCACTGCTGTTTTAACCATACATGAAGCCAATGGCTAGTGATTGTCTTCTGCTTGGGGGTAGAAAGACCCCACACAGGCTGTCTGCTTCCCAGCCCATCCTATTGCCTTATCACAGCTCGTGAGCTCTGCCTTGTGAGGAACACAGATCCTCGTGCACTCTACAGTGAGCACAGAAGCATGTGGGATGCAGTGAAGCCATACGGTCCAGGGATCAAATGCCCCATCGTCTGAGAAGCCACACTGAAGGACAGAGTCTGATGTCCATGTTCCTCCTGTCACTCCCTCTCGGGGTTTCCTTGAGAGAATAATCTAGCACCAGGGACAACTTGTTATCAAAGCTGAACACCATATAGTTAATTTCTCAGCAGCCTGAGCAACCAACTAAGAGAAGGAGAGACTTGCAGTTTGCAGACTGAAGGGAGCCTCTTTACCAGGATGCCCTGCATCTGCAGTAAGTGGCCTCTGAGGCTGCCAAATTGCCAGCAGGGGAACACTTGGAGGGCTCTGAAAAATAAAAAAAAAAAATGCTAGTGGATTCTTGAGTCAGCCTCTGTCTGATGCAGCTCAAAATCCATCCTCAGGCAATGGTGCAATGGTAGCCTGGTCTTAGGGAGACAGACCTGTGATTTGAAATAAGGTTCTTGCCATAAAAGTTCCCTCCAGAGAGGTGACAGAGTCAAGTGATTCTTCTCTTGTTGGCGAGATGTCTGAAATACCAATTCATTAGCAGGGTGCCATCTTGAGTTTGCATGTCATGTGACCACCTGAGCATGCACTTCTGTTTGGAAAATCACCCAGCAAAGGGACTTCTCACTCCTTGGTTTTCTCACCTTTGGATGCATTCCCTTCTTTGGCTTTGCCACACGGGGTCACTGCAAAGGGGCAGTTGGGGACAAAATGAGCCCCCTCAGACATTCTACTGACATCCGAAAGCAATATGGCTGCCAGCCAGCTTCCAGGGCCCCAAAGCACAGTCTGCTCCATGGAAACCATTGCCAGCTTTCCACATAGTCTGAGGACAAGTTCCCGGGGTTACTAGGCTTTCAGGAATACTTAGATCTGACAGGAGGTTTTAAAATATTCATCATTGATCAGGCGGTCAATTCAAGGACTCAAGTACAGTGTAAGCCCCCAAGAAATAAAATTGGAAGTTGTGTCCAATAGGCAAGACAAATAAGTTTGAAGGGCACCGAAGGAGACAAATGAATCCTAAAGACATCTGCTTCCTTTGATCTGCCAAGGGCTGAGATCATCATCACGGACATGAGGGGGGTTTGTGCCCACCTGTCATGGAAAATTTGTAAGTTCTCATGGACTTCTGCTTCGCCACATCTCCCCAAGGTTTCATGTGCTCACCGTGTTTATTGAGGTCACTCCATGGGTCTAATGAGAAGACCGCAGACCAGAAGGCAAAGTGTTATTAGTACAGAGAGGAAAGAGCCAGCCTTTGAAGAACAAAGGGGAACTTCTGAAATGGATAAAAAGGCTATTTAAAGCCTATTTTAAAATGATTATAGCCCGAGTTTCTAAGCTTGAAGGAGGTGAAAACTGTGTTAGCCTCACAAGGAAGGTGTCTTAGGACATTAATAAATACCCAAATGTCTCTGGGTCTCATATTCGTGTGTTTAAAGGCAAGGAGGAGGGAGCATGTCCTTTTAGCATCTGGAGGTGGGTGGATGCTTAGAAGTGTCTAGATACAGCTGCACGGATCAGCTGAAAGTACACAGCCTGCTCCAAATAAATAACCCACTGTCTCCAGTTCCCTCTCATTGCCATACACCATGTTCTAAGAGCTGTGTGCATCCCTGCTGAGCCTCATGTCCCCGCTGAGCCTCACGTCCCTGCTGAGCCTCACGTCCTTCTGCCACAGGTGTACAAAGCCCGAGAGATCACACCTGTGTTCAGTGCACCGGGAGTCCCTCTGACATCCATCAGGAGGTGGAGGGCTCAGTGGGCCCTGGAGGAAAAACCAGAGAGTAAGGTGGAGTTCACTCCCTTGAAAAGATTTTAAAATTATTTGCACTTTTCATGTATATGTATGGATGGGTGCATGTGTGTGTGAAGGTGCACATACACACGTGTGCACATGTATGTGGAGGCAAGAGGCTGCTAATGGGAATTAGTCTCCATCACTTTTCATTGGACCCTTTGTCCCCCACCTGGTGATGCTGCTCAGGAAGGCTGTGAGAGACAGCGGGGCGTCCTTAGGAGGGGGGTTGCTGGCGGGTGGTTCTTGAGCTTTGTAGCCCACTCCCCCTTCCTGTCTGCTTCTCTCTTCTTTCTGACGGAGTAAAGTGTGACCTCCCACCATGATGGACTACACCCTGGAATTCTGACTCAGAAAGAGCTCTCTCCTGTTAAATTGCTTTTGGCGGGGAATTTTATCACAGCAACATGGAAAGACATTAAGCCAGAATCAGTCTACAAGATCTTCAAAAGAAGACACACAGACTCAGCATATGAACCCAAGTGAATCCTGTTCCTAGGTGCACACCCAAGACAAGTGAAGACACATCCTCCTGGGGTTATAGTGTCACCCATGTGGGCAGCTAGCATGGGTACCGTCACTTAACTCATCCATTCAACAGATATGAGTATGTACGGTTGTGAGGCACTGGGCCATAATGAACAGAACAGATAAAGATTCCAGTTTTGCTGAGGGGTTAGAGTTGCAGCTCAGCGGTAGATTCTTATATAGAGAACCTAAAGTACTGGGCTTGGTCCCCAGCACTGAAAAAAGAACAAGACCAAACAAACAGAATGAAGGAAAGAAGGGAGGAAGGAAGGAAGGAATGAAGGAAGGGAGGGAGGGAGGGAGGGAGGGAGGGAGGGAGGGAGGGAGGGAGGAAGGAAGGAAGGAAGGAAGGAAGGAAGGAAGGAAGGAAGGAAATTTGCTTAACTTACAGCACAGCGAGGGCATAGGTAAGACCATCGACCGCATGGGTAGACTGTAGACTACATCAGAGGAGAGCATTGACCAGTGACACTGTGATTTTAACTGTGGTGGCTACAGAAGGCCTCTCAGGAGAGCATAGACTTTGAGTGACTGATGATATGAAGGAGGTACTGGAGATGGGCAGTCACCTGGGATAGATAGAAGGCCATCAAGTGCAGCCATCTTGAGATGTAGGTATCGGGTCCAGGGTCCACAAAACTAAGGTACAGATGTGTGGATGCAGAAGAGTGAGGCTTCTCTCTGAGAGAGCTGGAGGCTGTCGACACAGAGTGGGCTGCCCTGGTGAGACTTAGGCTTTGTAGGAGACTAGAGATGCTTGGTGCTTTCTAAGCACAGTGACGGGGTGCTTAGGAGACCCCTGTAATAATCATCCAGCCAGGAATGAAAACACTTTGGTGTCTTGAGTGATAGGTGTGGAAGTGTTGTCTCAAAAGATGCCTTCCAAGCGAGAGAGGGGTGGGTAGAGGGAAGGGAAGCTGAGAGGTGGGGAAGAGAACAAGAGTTAAGTCTGAGGAAATAAAACCGCGATGATCAAAGAAAGGCGAGGAGAAGAGATACAGACAACCAAAGGAAGTGGCGGGTGCCTCAGTCAAAGGACTATTGCTGTCAATCAATCTGTCATTCAGTAACAGAAAAGACTCAGCTGCTGGGCTCAGTGTGGATAATGGCCATGAACATCATGAGTAATTTGAGAGGATTAAATTGCCTTATTGATTTGGCTTCCAAATAATGGAAGGAAAAACCCCACATCAATTCAGGGAACAAACATGGGGGAGGGCTTCCAAACCCAAGCAGAAAGCCTCTTAGGTTTGCTTTCATAACCGAAAGTCAGGATTGGCCAAGGATGTGGTGCTGTCTTTCCCTTCTGTAGCACAAACGGAACTTAGAATCGTTCCCCCCCCTCTTTTTCATATGCTCATTTTCTTTTCCCTCCACTTTTTTTTTCAGTTGTTATAATTGCCTTTGCATGGCTTAAAATCGCAGTCTGTTGAAAATAAAGCCAAGAAATTCTACGGAAAAATATAAAATGGATAAATTTGGAAATATGCTTCTAAGATACATGATCAAATGTGCATATGCGCTTTAGGAAATGTGTGTCTTGGCTAAATTTAAAGTGTTATGCTGGTTGACGTTCAGGAGAACAATTCTAATTAGTGCTCAAAACTGAGTTCACTGTAGATGCTGAGAACATGGTGGTGGACAGGACATAAATCCCCGACTTTACCTCGTCATCATCTGGTTGGAGAGGAAGGGCATGGAGAGGTTAAATGAGTAAGGTTTCAGACTCGAAGCGTGGTGTGGGGAGGGGTCAAATTCAGAGACAACACAAAATGATGTGAAGACTGGTCTGGCGGTCGTAGCTGCCTGATGTGGGCAGGGGCGTGTCCTCTGAGAGACTTTCATTTGCGAAAAGGTGTTGAAGTTTGGGGGCCGAGCAGATATCTGAGGGAAGAGGGCACAGCAGAAGCAAAGGTCCGGAGTCAGGAGACCATTCCGGCCTTGTTGCTGGGATGAGTCGGTAAATTTGGAGTAATTAAAGATGAGGCCAGGGCCTTGTGTGGTGGCACTTGGGAGACAGAAGAGGTGAGCTGGGGCTAACTGGTGAGTTCCAGGCCAGACGAGGCTACAGAGCGAGACCTTATCCCAAGACAAACATATCCACACCCACACACCCACAAACAACAAAGAGATCAGGTTGGGCAGCACACTGGATAATTTTTACTGTCAACTTGATTTAGATTTATAACTCCCTACAAATTAGTGTAGGGAGTGCATGCCTGAGAGATTATTTCCAGGGAGGGCTGACCGAGGAGGAGAGACCGACCTAGAAAGTGGGTAGAACCATTCTCCACAGAACACAAAGTGGGGAAGAAGAAAGCTAACACTATACTGGAATCTACTTCCTTTGCTCTCTGTCTGCCATGACGACTGAACGCTCTGAAACCATGGGCCATCCTTAAGTTGTTTCCAACCATTTGATTCCTGGGTGACAGAGGTGACTAACACAGGGGTTGGGTATTCATGGAAGCAGAGATGGTCTAAGACCTATTGTGATGGTTACTGCACAGCTCTGTATGTCCTAAGACCCCTGAACCATAGACTTAATCTATCTGTTAGTTTTTGGTGTCTAATGCATGGAGGGGCTGCACATGTCTGTGGCTTTGGCAACCAGAGGTTGCTGTCAGGTGACTCCCTCAACTGCTTCTCCACCTTAATTTTTGAGGTAGGGTCTCTCACAGAATCTGGAACTCAACTGACCAGACCGGCTGGCCCACCAATCCCAGGGATTCTCCTGTCTCTGCCTCTCAGTTCTGGGGTTACAGAGTGTACCGCCATGCTTGCTTTTCTGTTGTGTGGGCTCTGGGGTGCCTGACTCAGGCCAGCATGCTTGCATGACAAGCACTGTCTTCTACTGAGCCAGCTCCTCAGCCCTGGATTACATTATTTCTAATGAGTGAGATGTAAGGTATTTGAATTCTATTTCCACGCTATTGTTAAACAATAGCGATCAACCCAAGGAGCAGCCTGGCTATTCTAGGAGACTCTTGTTTAGGGCTGGCAGGACTCTTCCTGACAAGGGACTGCAGGAGGAGAAGGGAGGGGAGATATTCTGCGTGCACTGTGACGGCAAAGTTAGAACCAGCTTCTGAGTTGGAGCTTGGTGCTGGGATGGCCATTCTTGGTTGCCAACTTGACTGCATTTAGAATTCATTAAAGCCCAAGGGACTGGACACACCTGTAAGGAATTTCATTCTTAATTAAGTCATTGAAGTGGGAAGATCCGCTTTTAATCCGGAGCTTCTGAGGTGGGAAGCTGCACCTTTAATCTGGGCCACACTTTCAGGTGACAGCCTAGATAAAGGACATGGAAGGAAGCTTGCTTTCTTTGCTTGCTCTTGCTGGCAAGTCCATTCCTTCACTGGCTTTAGATCCTACTTTTTCAGATTTCTGGTGTAAACTGAAGACCGGCCGAGGCATCCTGCCTTGTGGACTGAACAACTTCTGGATTCTTAAATCTCCTGTTGGTAGACAGCCATTGTTGGATCATAGCCTGTAAGTCAGTCTAATACACACACACACACACACACACACACACACACACACACACACACACACACATGATAGATTTACTCTATCAGTTCTCTTCCTCTAGAGAACCCCGGCTAATACAGTGATACAGGTGGGAAGGGGCTCCCTGTACTCTTAGCACATTGGGAAGACTGAAGTGTCTGAGACAGGGGAATAGGAGATGAGGTACCATGAAAACTGTGGAATGAAAACTGTGGAGAAGCTGAGGTCAGTCCTTATCTCGGGAAGATGGCAACTGAAGTGTGGGTTTCAGCACAGGGATAACAGCGAACTTTAAACCAGGCCGTGATGTTAATAAGAGCCTGCGGCAAGCTCACAGGAACTGCTTCAGGAACATGCATGTCTGGCCGCAGAGATTCAAATGTTACTGCAGGGTGAACAGAGGAAGAGAAGGGGGACCAGTGGGAGCAGTAACAGGAAACCCCTGTGCTGGGGGAGCTCAGAGAGAGACCTCCTTGGCCCAGGCCAATTTTACACAGGAATACCAGGGGAGGTGGGGCTGTGGAGAGCAGAGAACAGCCAACTCCCTTCTCAGACGCAGAGGGGAAAACCCTTCCTATTATTTGATTCATCGTGAGAGTGAGATGAACAAATCGGCCTCCTGCGGAAGACTAAATGCCGGACAGGCCCACTGGTTTGCTCTGAACGGGAGAATAAGCAGGGATCCCGACAGATTGCCCAGAGAAGGAGTCAAACAGCCACGGGATCCCTGTGGAGAGGGAGCCAGGAGGGGAACCAGCTGCTGCTTCCTGTCCTGGCACAGAACCGTGAGGCGGGTGGGGGTGAAGCTTTTTGTCTTTTAAACAGGTATTACCTTCAATTTACATAGCTGTGGAAGAAGCTCATTCATGTCGGTGAGTTCAGCGAACTGGCTGCCAACTCCTCTCTGGAAAGTAAATAAGAAGGTGTCATGTGATACTTTCAGTGACTAGAAATGCCGCTTTGACCTTTGGGCATTTGACTTTTCTGGGAGTAAGAGATGTGTCCCAGGTCAGGTATTGTGGCGTTAGAAACGGCCGTGGGGCTACCTGGAGATGGGTCAGTCTGTAGAGTGTGGGTTATACATTCGTGAGGACCTGGGCTCAACCCCAGAACACACTTACAAAGCTGGCTTACTTGCTCTTGTGATTCCAGGCCTGGGGAGGTGGACACAAGAGGATCTCTGCCATTCGCAGGCTGACTGGTCTCAGGTACGGGGCAAGTTCCAGGTTAGTGAGAGGCGCTGAGGAGTGATACCTGGTGCTGACCTTGGCCTCTGCACACATATACACATGCACACACACACGTACACATAAGCACACACTCATATGCACATACACGCACACACACACACATGTGCACACGCACACACACCACACACGGGGAGGGGGATTTTTGTATTCTACAAGTCAGGAATCTGCTGCCTCTGTTCAAATCTCCTTTTTTTTGAGTCTCTATGTGCCCTGGTTTCTTCATTCGTAGGATATGGAAAATGGTAATTGAAAGCTCTTTGGGGTAGAGTTTCCTGGGAACACCGACTTCTTTCTGGTGTCACACTTCCAGGAAGCAGTTCAGAGACACTCTGGAAACATTAGCCGGGAAGAAAAACCATTTCTTTTTCTATATGTCCTGGTCTTCTTTACTGCAGCTAAGTGATGTGTTTATTCTTCATTGTTATTGTCCTTATGCTTCCGGTTGAAAGGTCAGCGGCCTTCCCTGGAGAAAGGACTGCTCTTCTCACGGAGGGATGCAGGCCCTGAGTATGAGACACTTGGAAGTGGGGCCCTGAGGGACTGGAGGTCAGGGAGGGAACTCCCTGAATGCTGGGGAAACTGAGAGCTGCCTACCTGACATGAAGCTTTCTGGTACCAAGCCAAGATCACTCCTATCAAATGAAAGGTCAGCCGGGGTTGGATGGAGGACAACATGAAGCACACGCGTCTCCACAGAAATCATAAAAAACAACAGTTAAATCTAAAGTGGATTTATTACATATGATTCTCAGATATAAAATATTACACATGAAGTATACTGTCTGTTCAGTATAATGTTGAGGCAGTCTGTTACAGATGATTCTGATGAAATAAATTCCATTATTTTCTTATAAAACAATGCAGGCTTGTTGAGGAAAGCCTCGAATCAGACAGGTAATAAAGACGGAGACAATATCCCCGGTGGGAGCAGCGGCTGCTGAGTGCACACCTCCTAGAATGCAATTCTGTCCTGATATTAGGGTTTGTTTGTAGATATCAGGGAACGTGAGTGTGTTGGCATGGATTTACATGTTTCAGGGAACATGAGTGAGTGTGTTGGCATGCATTTACATGTTTCAGGGAACATGAGTGAGTGTGTTGGCATGCATTTACATGTTTCAGGGAACATGAGTGAGTGTGTTGGCATGGATTTACATGTTTCAGGGAACATGAGTGAGTGTGTTGGCATGGATTTACATGTTTCAGGGAACATGAGTGAGTGTGTTGGCATGCATTTACATGTTTCAGGGAACATGAGTGAGTGTGTTGGCATGCATTTACATGTTTCTGCTCTGTTGCTGACTCTGAGGCTTTTGTACTGTATTAGGTTCCTAAAGGGATAAGAAAAAATTAAACTAAAATGTGGGATAATTTTAGATCTTCCAAAGGGTTCATAGAGCTTCCTTGTGTATTCCTCATGCACGGGCTTCAGTGTCCCCTAATGTCACCATATCATGTTACCATGGTAACAAGTTTAGGAAGCCTATGCTGGTCTGTTTCTCTGTTTGTCTTATACTTATTTCTGCAGCCACCACTGAGATAATCAGCTCACTCAGAGAGCACACTTTATTTTGGACGACGATTCTGGAGGCTGACTATTTTGACTGGTTGTCCTTACGGCCATGGGCCCATGACGACATCTCATGGTAGGAGATCCTAGTGCAGCCAAGGTGTTCACCTCATGACTGGGACACTGTGGCTTCCTCAGGACCCCAGGACTAGAAGACCCCCCCACACACACACAAGACTCTATCCTTCAAAGTTTTCATCATCTCCCTTTACAGCCACAGGCTGGAGACTCCTGCTACACAGTGCCCTGCAGGACTCTTACGATCCCAACACACAGGTGCTTGTCACTAAACTCCACAGCCTTATTTAGACTGAGGTTTCTTTCTGGATAACTGCCACCACCACCCCTCTTTCTTGACCCTTTCTCAGAGCAGGAGTGGTGGTTAGTGTTGAGTGTCATTGTGACTGGATTGAGAGGCCTTGAAGGGAAGGGCAGAGTTGTGGGTGTGTCCCCAAGGCTCAGCAGACTGACTGGGGAAGACCCACCCACCTCAGACACTGCCTCAGACACTTAGCTTACAGGAGAAAGCTAAGTGATCCACCTCACCTCTCTCCTTCACTCCTCCTGCCTTTACACCGGAATTCAGGTTCTTCAGCCTGTGGTGTGGCCTTTGGCCTTGACCTGGAGTTGCTGTCGTCTCCTCTGGGAATGGGGTTTCTGGACTGGGACTGAGCCATGCTGCCTTCTTGAGTTCTCCAGTCTGTACCTGTAGGTGTCACTTAAGGTAGATTTTCTAATAACCCCATTTATCGTATCATGCCTGACCAATGCAATAGCTGTTAAAGACATTTGTTGTGCTGTATTTCCTTCTTAAATGCGGTAAATTGTTTGATATAAATCACCTGCCTTAATGGAACCTCGTTTACATTAATAAAGAACATGGCTGGATGTTATCAAATGCATGCTCGTGGGAGTACTATCGTAGGCAGAACAGTGTAGGGACGGTGCAGCCAGTGACCAGGGCCCTGCTGGTGACAGCCACCTTTGCTAAGCAAATCACACACTGAAGCTCCCATCTGTTTTCCTTACTGTTCTGTGGCTGGGATAGAATACCATGGCCAGAAGCAACACAGGGGAGAAAGGGTTTATCTTGGCTCACGGTTCCAGAGGGATGGGGTCAATCACGGTGGGGAGAACACAGTGCTGCCTGGCAGGGTGGCAGAAACAAGATGGATGATCATGATTTTGATCTGCACACAGATAACAGGAAAAGGGGTGCAGCTTTAAAACCTTAAAGCCCACCACAGGGCTATACTTCCCCTACACGGCTTTGCCAACTACAGGTTCCAAACCTTCCTAAACAGTGTCGACAAGGGGGACCAAGTGTTCAAAGATGTGAGCCCTTGGGGGCATTTCTCACTCAAACCAGAACACCAACTCTACCACGTATGAAGGTGATTCCATATGGTTGCTTCTACTTTGTTCTCTTTCCTGTCGGAAAGCCGGTAAGTAAGAATCCTGGTCAAAAGAGATGATGCAACTCAAACGGGGCAGCAGAGGACCCTGGGAGAGAGCTCTTAGCCAAGCTGTTTTACAGAGCAAGAGAAGACTTCCACACTGTCCCGAGCACTGCAACAGCAGAGCTGGGGGTGAGGCTCTAGGGATGACGTCTCTGCCACCAAGAAGTCCGCCGCTGGGGGTCTGCAGTGAAGCTTGTTTAAAAGCAATTAGTTCAATGGCTCACGCATGTGCCTCTCTAGACTCTATTCTCATCAACTGTATGGAGATTACACCGAAAAAAACAGGGGGTGACGGGATCTATCTCATTCAACTTTGACCTCTAATTCCCTGGTTGCTCCTTGGAACTGCTTAGCCTGACCAAATCTGGGCAGAGTTTTGCTTGCCTTCAGAGAGTAGAAGAGCGTCTCGGCTGCGGGGTTTGGACGTCCTGCTTGGTTGTGGGAGCTAGGCTGTGGACGGAAGCTGCTCTTTACTGTACTGCTCCTTCGGCATCTCAGGCTTGGTACGGTGCACTCACTGCCTCATAGAGAGCTCCCAGGTTCATCACTTTCCTCTGTTGCTGCAAAAAAAAAAAAAATACCTGAGAAAAGGCACAAAAGGGAGGGTGGGTTTGTTTTGGTTCATGGTCCATCACACACAAAAAAGATTTGGAAATTGGAGAGGACCCCACAAGAAGGTTGCCAGTGGAAGATGGACAGGCATGAGGGAGAGGAATGGGCGACAGAAATAACTAAACTTCATAATATAAATGCATGAAACTGTCAAACAATTAAAAGTAGAGAAAAGAGTACGCTACTAGGCTTAGATTTTAGAGAAACATAAACATATGCAGGATATTCAAAGCAAGTCAGGGGTCTAACTCTCACATTTACACTAAGTAAACTGATGTCTGTATGGCCGTGAGCTTGTTCTTGGTATGCCAAGGCATTGTCTTCAAGATTATAAACAAGTCCACAGGGAATGGATGTCCGCGATGCTCAGACATCACTGCCAGCAACAACAATAATTGTTGAAGGGTCAACTGTGTTCTAGAAACCAGAGAGCAAAGGTCTTGTGATGAACCCATTATTATGCAGGAGTTTCAGGCAAATGGCACAGATATGCTGTGGTCACAAAAGGTTAGAGCCAAAATTTGAGATTGACTTCTATGATTCCTTTGCCAAAACCCTGGTGATTCTGAACTCTCCCTGCTGTCTCACAGTGATCCAAAGTGGGTAGGCTTTGAAGCTGGCATGGGCAGGGGACATGTAAGAGAGCCTTGCTGATACACCATGAAATGACAAACCCATGGGGTTGCCATCCTGGAACTCACCATGAAAAGGCAGAAAAGGGAAGTTTTCCAAAAATGATATTGCAAAACCAAACCAAATCTGGAGATTTTATTTGTTGGTATTTTGAAGGGTCTGTTGTGTGGCTACAACGCTCGACAACACACGGACCCCACAAGAAGGGTGGGGTGTTTTGTCGACATTTGTAAGTCACGTGTTCATACCTGCTCCACGGGTGATCTTGTCTGAACCATGAAGCTAGAGAGATGACTTATTGGAAAGGGCACTTTACCCCACACACATCCCACAATATTCTGTGTGCGTCCTCAGGAGGTTGCAGGGTTTGCAGTAACTCTCCTCAGAGGGTCTCTCTGAGAGAAGCACCGAGACATTGGTGTGACCCTCGGCACAGTGACAGGAAGAAAAAGATGCTGAGGTGGACCCTGTGAGCTGCCCTCCTGCCTTCAGGCCTGGGCAGCAGGTCGGACTGGTGGACTGTACCTGTTTAGACATGATTCTCTGAGGTTGTTTGCTTAGGGGTCCAGTCTAGCCTCACGCCTCATTGATGAGTCTTTCAGAAGACCCCAGGAGCTGCAACCTTTGTGGCTTCCATGCATACAACAAGGCTTAAGAGACCAACACACTCAGGTCTGTAACACCCCACTTATTAGGAGGGCATACACGGGAAAACACACATTTGAAGACTCTGGGCACAGCAGGATAGACCTTTGCACGTCTGAGATGTCTCGCGTGAATAAGGGAAGGGTACCATGCAGACGGGTTCCGGTGGGACACAGGCGGCTGGTGGTGGTGGGGGAACCAGATTTCGCAGTGAGACCCTCACAATGTCCGAGGGAGGGAACCCTAGACAGGCTTAGTATGCACATGTGTGAGGCACAAAGGGAAGAGGCAGGGCAAAGCTTGACAGCTGTCAGTTAGACACTAAGCCTGGGTTCAGACGTCATGGCCAGTAGGTTCTAGCAGGGAACATGCTGCCAAATGGGTCCATAGGGGTCTTCCATGCAAGTCCCCGTTAGGCTACTGATAGATATCAACACGATCACCTCATCTTAGAGTGTTCTAGAAGAGGCAAACCACGCTCTTAGAAGTCTCAAGGGCAGTCACACATACATTCCCCATCTTCTTTGGCCTTTTTCTCAGGCTGAAGGCTCTCTCCATAGCTGTTCTAGGTCCCAAAAATCTCCATGTGTGGTGCACTTCAGTAACAAAGGCTGGCGAGTGTGGTGCCTACTCTTAGCTATTGTAATAAGCCCACTAAGACTTGCTTCTTGACCTGGAATTCCAGTCTAGAGCTGTATCTGTAGTGTCTCGGTACACTTTAATATCCCGCCACGGTTGTTTGCTCATAATCTGTCCTTCTTTTGCTTCTCAAAGGGGGGCATGATTGAAAATAATACAAATTCCTATTCCGTCTGCCAGTTTCAAATGAAGGCTAAGACGTTGCTGCCTAAAACCTTAATTCCTGGAAAGCACACTTGTGGCTTATTCCCTCGTGAGGTGACTCCAGCGTTCCTCAAAGCCCATCAGTGACACCAATCCATGTGCTCAACAGAGTGGAAATTCTGCTTATAAAAAAAATGTGTGTTTCAATCAGTGAAGCTTCTCCCGGTTCTCTCTTTGGAACGGATATGAGGATGTACTTCTGAGGACCCCTTCATGCTGAGGATCTGATGGTTGGGGTATCTGACTCATGGTAGAAGCTATTCAGATGCTGCTGGTTCCTGCTAGCGTGCCAGCGCCTGCTCCATTCCCTCTGTCTAGGACTGCTTGCTTAGGAAAGGGCCCCACCCACAGGGGGCAGCCTTCCCACTTCCATTGACTCACACCTGGTTAACACCAACTCTCAGAGGCTATCAGGACATCAGAGAGATACAGGGTCTAAATGAAGGCAGAGGAGAAGGCGGGTCCTCCCATAGCTCCAGCGAAGGCCCACTTGGGTGAGTACTGATGTACTTGATTCATCCCCTGGCGTGAGCTCTCCAGGTAGTGAGCCAGTGTGGAAGAGACTCTATCTATACCTTTGTATTCCATGGAGAGTGGAAAATGACTTACTTGCTTTTTCAAGATAATTATTTCATTTATTATATAATAAATCGCACTATATATACAATATATAATACTTATTAAAATTTAGGTGGGGAAAGTCTAGAGACTGAATATAACTTAGGCTCTTTCGTTGCGGTGGGATAGATCTAAAGGGAGACCACCAAGTCCAGTTGTAATGGGACTGATGGAACAGGGGACCAAACCGGACTCTCTGAATGTGGCTGACCGTGGAGGAGGACTGAGAAACCACCTGCCCATTCTAACGCAATACCATGGACTATTTCATTCCCATGTTTCACTGGCCTGATTTTTTTTCTTAATCTTCATTTTTCATTCACTCATTTATTTTGTCTTGAGAGCTTAATTAAGCCCCGAGGTGGGCAGGCATTTCTGAACACAGAGAGTGCTTTTTAACGCTAGGCTGCAGTTGGAGGCCTGCCTCTCAGGAAGCACAAGGTGGGAGAAGGAGTTATTTGTCTTTCTTCCACTTGCGAAAGGGGTTCAAGGACCAGTTCAAAGGCTGCTGAAATTATGACAGCATTTTAGAAAGCGACACTTAAAGGCGAATTGTGCGCACAAGAGCGAGCTTTAGCGTAGAGGAGCCTTGACCGCCGCAAATGTCCCTCAGATGAAGTGTGTGTTTCTGTGAGTGATGCAGACAGCATTAATGATTTAGAATGCCACTGACTGTTAGATTAACATCCAGAAGCTTCTGGATATTTTAAAATACAACGACTTCGAACACAGTATTTTCCTGCCTGTGGTTTTTACTACACTACAAATTGTACCATATGGGTCTCACTGTAGAAAAAAAAAATCAGGTAACATTAAAGGGCCACAAAAGGGGACACTGGCACCGGTCTGCATCCCTGTGGTCCTGGCTACTCCAGAGGCTGAGGCCACACTGTATAATTTAGCAAGGTCTTGCCTGAGAACAAAATTTAAAAGGTGTGGGTGGGGCTCCATGGTCAGCACTTGCCTAGCCTCTGAGAGACTCTGAGTTTTATTTCTAGCACCACACACCCATCACCAACCGCCAATCACCTTAGAAGTAATTGGTTTACAGTCCTATGTATGCTCGAAGGGTAGCTACCCTAAGTTCAGGGGGTATCATATGGTAATATCTGTGTATGTGGCTAGAAGACCTCACAGAACATTCTTTTTAGAATAGATACTACTTCATGATTTACTGTTGGTTATGTGCCACGTGGCAGACGTGAGTTACTAGGGTTACACCAGGGTGTAAAAAATATTCTCACGGCACTGTGACCTGTCGTATTAGAGGAGATTCACTCACAAAGCAGCCTGTCATGGGGTGAGAGCTGGGTGGGAGTTTGTGTCATTTGGAAGGTCAAGAGGTCCTTGAAGAAGGGACCTTTGCTGGGACTTAGCTAGGGAGAGCAGGTCCCCTAGACGAGACAGCTGCAGTATCTTCTTTCTGGCCCCAAAGATTCTGCTGTGCATATTCACCCATTTTCCTAAGCCATTCCTCCACCATTTGCCACTGAGGCTTCTTCTGCGACTGACCCTGTGACTGGGCTGTGGTGAGCACTGGAAGGCAGGTGTCTCTGTGCTGACTTGGAGTCACTACATCAACATCCAGGACGTGTTCTGTTCGTATCAGTAATTGCCAAGTTCACCCGGAGGCACTGGTCTTACGCTCTCCTTTTGGCATTAGTTTTAATTGGGTTTCCATCAACTTGAACTTTTAAAAGTCCCTTAAATTAATTCTACTTCAGAGAGTTGTTGGAATTCAATAGATTATTGTGCGTGCTTAATTACCAGAGTGTCTTTAAAATAGAAAATACTCACTAAAAATGGTCAACATCATTGATTCTGTATTTCTAGGTTCCTGCACCTAAGACATAGGCCATAAAAGCTCAAAACAGACAAGTTAGAATCCATCATAACTCCAGTGCATCAAAGGGCGCTGTCCCTAGAATGAGAAGGGAAATTAGGTAATGGGTAATGGGTTAATTTTCAGAATGTGTAAATAACTCCTACAACTCAATGACAGTGAACTCAAATTTAAAACAAAATAGGGCAAAGGATGTAAACAACCATTTCTCCAAAGATGGCACGCAAATGACCAGCACACATGAAAATCTACTTAATGTTGCTAATTGTTAGGGAATTCACATGAAAATCACAGCAAAGTTTCTCCTCTAATAGTCAGAATAATGACTCCCTGTAAAACAAAAGCAAATTCAAACCCAAAGAAAACAGCGATTGCTGGTGAGGATGTGGAGAAATTAGAATCCTCTTACCCTCTTGGTGGAACTATAAAGTTGAGCAACTGCTCTACAGACCCAGTATGGTGATTCCTCAAAACAAAACCTAAAACTGAAACCACAGTATGATTCAGATAATCCACTCCTAGGAATAAGTAACCAAAGGACCTGAAATAAGGAAATAATTACCCAACTGTCTTCATAGCGGTGCTTCCCATAACAGTTGAGGAGGGAGCAATACAGGGTTCATCAGCAGGAAGTGTGGAGATATAGTGAACACACCTGAAGTTATCCAGCTCTACTATGGATGCTCTGACACATGGCACAGCATGGAGGAAGCTGGTGGCATCGTCTATAAAGTCAGCCGGTCACAAATGTTGTAAGGTCTTTGTGCAGAGTGGTCAAGGGAGTTTGTCTCAGGGGCAGATGGGTGCCAAGGCTAGGCAGAGTCTCATGGGCAGAGTTTCAGTTTGCAAGGTGAGCACAACGGGGGGCTTGTTCTAGAACAGCACGGCTGACTGACCGACTACACTCATCGCCGCTGAGAGACGCCTTTTGAAATAACCAAGGCGGTAAATTTGATTTTGTGCATTTTTTAATGAAAATATTGAAAGAATAATACAGAATAGTTGTGACTGACAGATTGGGAATTATTTGCTGAAAACGTCATGAGAAATGGTGTGCTACGTACGTCCTCCTTGCTCCGAACGGAGGCCCTTAGATGCAGCTACCAAACAGATCAGGCGAAGGAGGGCTTCACCGGCAAGATAAAAGCGTTGGTGTCAGCGTGCCGCTCACAGAGGCTTCACAACCAGTCTGTCACTTGGCTTTCGCAGAGCTTCAAAAAGAGCTTCATAACTTAAGTCAGGCTTGGCTGTATGAGAGCTGCCACTGTGTTCCTCATGGTTAATGCAGTCAGAGCTATTTTATGCTAACTAGGTCAAGACTTTCTGGAATAGACATAGCTCCCCAAATATGGAAGAGGTCTGTTCCAGAAAGAATCATTTCTAAGTCAGGTTGAACAAAAAAAAAAAAAATGAACTCATTTATAGTCTGAAAACAGTGCTGAGAATGGTCTCTAGGTTATCAAGGGGAGAGACATATTAACCTTATAAAAGGATTAACAAACTGAAAACACTAGAATCAAGTTTACCCACAACCAGTGACCGTATCTGCGATGACTAGCTTTAATTCTCATCATGACACAACCTGGGGTCACCTGGGAAGAGAATTCCAGTAGGGACTGTCTACTGTTTGAGTTGGAATTCCTATCGCTGTGATAAAAGACTATGATTGAAGGCAACTGAGGAGAGAAGGGTTTGTTTCTGCTTTGAGCTCCACGTCACTGAGGGAAGTCAGGGCAGGAACTCAAACGAGGTAGGACTCTGGAGCCAGAATGGAAGCAGAGGCCGTGGAGGAGTGCTCCTCACTGGCTTTGGTCCCCAGGGCTTGCTCAGCCTGCTAACACCCAGGACCACCAGTCCAGGGGGTGCCCACGCTGAGCTGGGCCTTCCCGTAGTGGCCGTCACTCAAGAAGGTTGGCCGCAGGTTTGCCCACAGGCCAGTCTGGTGGAATCATTGTCTTAGCTAAGGTCCCCTCTTCTGAAATGACTGGAGCTTATGTCGAGATGACACAGCATGAGCCAGCTTATTTAGATTGTGCTTGTCTGTGGGTGCCTGCATGTCTAGACTGGGCTGGTCTGTGGGTGCCTGCGTGTCTACACTGGGCTGGTCTATGGGTGCCTGCATGTCTACACTGGGCTGGTCTGTGGGTGCCTGCATGTCTACACTGGGCTGGTCTGTGGGTGCCTGCATGTCTAGACTGGGCTGGTCTGTGGGTGCCTGCATGTCTAGACTGGGCTGGTCTGTGGGTGTCAGACTATTTAGACTGGGCTGGTCTGTGGGTGCCTGCATGTCTAGACTGGGTTGGTCTGTGGGTGCCTGCATGTCTAGACCGGGCTGGTCTGTGGGTGCCTGCATGTCTGGATTGGGCTGGTCTGTGGGTGTCAGTGAGGGACTAATTTAAGTCAGCTGATATGGGAAAGCCCAGCACACTGTGGGAAGGGGTCCTGAACTAGAAGAGTGGAAACGCTGAGCTGAGCTCAAGGAAGCAGACAGTGAGCTATTCATTCACGGCTCTCTGCGCTTTCCCGTGGATATAATGTGGCTGCTCCAAGTTCCTGCTTTGACTTCCCCATGGTTGTGGAGCAGAGCCTGGAGCTGGGAGTGGAGTGGAGATGGAGACACGTCTTTCTCCCTTAGGTTATTTATGTCAAGGATTCCTTTTAATTTATTTTTTATCACAGCAGAAGAAGTGAAATTAGGATAGAATCTAACTGTTTACTCTCCTGAAGTCCTTGACTGGAGCCTGGATACAGACTTTACTTGAAAGTCTTGAAAGAACAGTCTTTGGCTATTGTGGGTCTGCCAAAAGGCCCATAGGAGACCTAACATGGTGAGTTCTCCAGGACAGGTGACATTTGGTTCTCGACTCTGCTCCAGTAGCGTAAGAAACATTATGGATGTAATAGGAGTCTTGGGGCCAGGAAGAAACACTATGGATGTAATAGGAGACTTGGGGGCCGGGAAGGGCCACCCTTCTCCTCAGCCAATATAGCACAGATGATAATGCTGCTACACAAGGAAATGGGAAACAGACAAGAGAAGTGGATCGGCTTAGATGACATCAGGGCTGGGAAGAGGGAGCTATTTCTGTCATTGCTGTCTCCTTATGGGGCACAGGCTCAGCCACAGCCATTGGAAACATAAGCCCTTCATACAATTGACTGGCAACGTCTCAGTAACACTCTTTCCTTCTCACCCTTTGTTTCAAGCTGATGTTGTTTCCTGAACTCTGAAAAGTACCAGAGGGGGCGCCGCTCATTGCCACTCTGACGGACCTCACTGGATGCTGTCATTGTCACATGGGACCTAGCTCCTCAGTATTGTCTGTCGAGCTCGAAACCTGCTTTTCTGAGGACCGGGCTTGACATCCCTCTGCTCTTCACCACTGCAAATAGTAGTCACATTTTACTCCAGAGCCGACCATTTCAGAACACATCCTGTGAGCTCCAAACCAAGCCTCCTTTCCTCAGCTGTCTTTCTCATGGCTTCCCCATCGGGACTTTGGGCAGTGAAGTCTGAACAGCTGTATTCACGCTTCCCTTGACAGCTGCCAGAAATAAACAGGGACCCTGGGCTTCTGTCAGGGCAGGTCACTGTGGACATCACCATCACCCTCGTTTCCTGGAGTTCCAAATGCCAGCAAGTCTCAAAGTGACTATCTTTGCTCCGAGAGATTGAGTGTTGTCAACTGAACGGAGCTGGCTCTTTTCTTTCTTTCCTCTTTCTGTTTTTCTTCTAGAATACATGCATTTGTTCCTCATTTCAGAAAATGTGGTTGACTTATTTGTATGCACATGCACGTGTATGTGTGTGTGTGTGTGTGTGTGTGTGTGTGTGAGAGAGAGAGAGAGAGAGAGAGAGAGAGAGAGAGAGAGAGAGGGAGAGAGAGAGAGAGGGAGAGAGCAGGCTGGAGGACAACCTTGTGTGTCATCCACAGGAGCACTGTCTACTCTTGTTGGGACAGGGTCTCTCCTTGGTCTGGAGCTCACCAATTAGACCAGACTGATTGTCCAATATGCTCTAGGGATCCTCCTGCCTCTGCCCCTTCCATGTGAGATTGCTGTCTCCAGAAATCTGAGGAACAACATGTGTTAGTATTCAGGCACACCCTGGCACAGAGCATCATGCCTGTCTGCATAGCAGATGGTACCCCGTCTCCTTTTGGTGATGTTCGCTCTCTCTTCCCTCACTGCCTCTTCTCAGGGAGTAGATGAGCAGGCAACAGAAGGCTGGAGGCTCACACCCGAGAAGGTCATGTTTCGTGAATATCCTGGGTGTTACTGGATCTTATCACACTGACTGTTGAAGCTAACTGTCTCTGGAATGCAGTGAGGTCTCAGGGTCTCAGAAAGTAGTGTGTTCCTTGGCAGAATCAGCCTGTTGTGCTGTCTAAGTGGGAAATGCTGAGAGCTAGCTACATCTTTCCTCTGCAATGCAGGTCCTGCCATCCTCACTTCTGAAGGTGCATCCTCTCCCCGTGCGGGTCTGTGGGGCGCCTTGAAGGTGACCACTCCGTTCAGTCAGCCATGGGTCTGTATAAGATGCTACAGTTGTAACCACCATGATATCCCCTTAGTGCTGTCTGCAGTGACTTTGCCTCTGAGAGTGAAATCACAGCTGCCAGGGGTTTTGCACAAGGGACTTCTGAGAAGGCCTGTGGATGTGTTCAGGGTCCACTTATCGGGGGGGGGGGCGGGGTTTGTGGCAGAATTGGCCACTGTCTAAGCAACCCAGCCTCTCTAATATGCCTTCATTTGCTTATGCAGAACAATTCTGGGTTGAGCCCGCTCATCTGTGATGACAGTTGCTACATCTGTCCTGTGCAGTAACTATAGAAGTTGAGGGGTCCATCTCTTAAGGAAGTTTTCTACCAGCTCCTAACTGCCCCCCACTTCCATGCCACCTTGTTATATTTCTGTAATTTTAACTTCTTTGGCACTGCTGGGACCATTTTGTCCTGTTTCTATTTTCGGTTCCCCCCCTTAAATAACTCCAGGCGCTTCCACCTGGGAAACCATAATAAATACTTATCTACAGAGGTTCTGGACACTTCCGGAAGCCTCGGCAAGCAAGAACTGGATAAACAAAGCCTCACTTCCTGTTAATTATACTCAGATATTTGACTCATCCAGGAGGAGAACAAATCAATTAGGGTAAAAATTAAAAGTAAAATTAGGAGAAGACAGGGCAGAAAAAAGTCATGCAAATGTAAGGAGAAAATGGCCACAATTATGAGGTCGAGCGTATGGGGGTGACGCACACAGGAAGCAATTGCAGAGGGTGAGAAACCAGGTGAGCTAAGCATCCACAGCTGAGTCACACATGGATGGAATAATAAGCCTCCATCTTTGGAGATGACGGTGTCCAGCCAGCCTAGGCCGCTGTCCGGCTTTACCGACTTGCTATCGTTGTTGCTTTGAGTCAACTCACAGCTGTCAAATTCCTCTTATTAAATTGTCTTGTTTTCTTTAAAACGATGCTTTCCCATATCTAGAGATGATGGGGAAACAGGTGGAGAAGGGGAAGCATCCGTTAGGGGTGAGACAGTTTGGATATGAACCGCCCACATAGGTTTCCGGGTCTGAACACTTGGTCCCCAGCTGGTGCCGCTATGTAAGGAGTTGTGAGATGAATGGGAAAATAACTGAGAAAGTGGGCTGCTGGGCGTGGGAGTTGGGTTACTGTATATATATTACAGCCCTAGTTCCCTTTGCTTCCTGACCCTCTGAGATGTGATCAGCATTTCAATTCTCCTGCCACCACACAGCTTCCACTGCCGTGCCTTCTCTGCATTGATGGACTCTGTCCCCCCAAACAGTGAGCAGGACTAAATCCCTCTTGTCAGGTATTGGCCACGGTGGTGAGGAAAGCAGTGGGTACAGCTAGGTGGGCAGAGGAACTTCCAGCAGTGTAGGTGAAGGAAAAGGAACAATGCAGAGTGTTGAGAGATTTAGGAGTCTCTTGTAGCAAGGGCAAAGTCCTTGTTGCTCATGCCTAGGGGCCTAATTTCAGATCCCCAGGGGTTATATGAGAAAGCGGTGGGAGCAGAGACAGACGATCCGATCCGAGGAGCTGGTTGGCCTAACGGTCTATCTGGGTCTATCTGACATGGGGAGCTTAAAGTTCAGCCAGAGGCCCTGTCTCAAAAACAAAGCTAAGAGGGATCGGGGAGGGTATCCTACCGGGTCCTCTGCGTCTCAGACGCAGCCTTGCCTGACCGCATGTGTGGGCTCGCAGCTTTCTACCGATCTCTAACAGTCTTTTTTTTTTTTTTTTAAATAAATCTTTCCCTTTTTATTTATTTATTTATTTATTTATTTATTTATTTATTTATTATATATACAATGGTCTGCCTGCATGTGTCCCTGCAGACAGAAGTTGGCACCAGATCTTATTACAGGTGGTTGTAAGCCACCATATGGTTGCTGGGAATTGAACTCAGGACCTCTGGAACAGTCTTTTAAAACAGTTGGAAGAACTCCAGAAATGACTTCAGTTTGTCGTTTCTGGGTGTTCTCCTTTCTGTGGGATACCCGGGTGGGGCGAGTGACTGCCGGGGTACGATCCAGACCTCTCGGTTCCATGGCTCACTCATCACGACATCACCCACCGCCTGGCTCTCACCAGAGAAGCCACCATCTTTATTTCTCTATGAGTACTTACGATGTATGTTCTTGGCATCTGTATCTTCAGCACCATTCTGTTCTAAAGGTCATGTTGCTGCTCCCTGGTGGCATCCTCATGGCATGAGACACTAATGGCCTGAGTTTGCCAATCTGGAAAATTGTGACAGAAAAGTCATTGAATCAGTTTCCTGAAGTTTGGACACTCAGTCAGTGACCACAAATGACTTCAAGCTGAAGTAAGAAAAACTTCCCATTATATTTCAGAAAAGGACAATAGCACCTGCCTCAAGTCCTCCAACTGAGATCAAGTGCTAGCTGAAGAAGGAGCCTGCTGACTGCCTCCCCTTATCTGCACGGTGTTCCACAAATTAGATACCATAAAGAAATGTAAAAGATCAATTTCCTGGCTATGCCTCAGGGCCACTGGCTGTGCCTGAATAAGAAGGGATTATGCTCCTGGCTCTGGAAGGGTTCTCAGGGAGGAGTCTTTGCCTGCAGATACATGCTGCTCGTGAGTCTACCAGACCCCTCTGGTGAGTTTCATAACCTTGGTCACATGGACAGTTCTATTTAATCCCAGCAGGTCACAAAGCAAAACAAAGAGACGTAAACATAAGAAAGGGAACTTTAAAGGGTTGGGGGAGTGCAAGGGGTGGGCTGTATATGAAAGGGGGTGGGGCCAGCATGATCAACATGTATTATATACAGGGATGAAAATGTCAAAGAGCAAATTTAATTAATAAATAATTATGCTCAATAAAAGATGAAATCTTGAAAAACTGCATATATGTATATTTATTATATTTTATGAAGTAAGATTTTATGGTGACATAAATCTGTTATGTTGTAAATGATAGCACTTCTGCCCGCTGCTTTAAACAAATCCACAGCTCAGGAAAGTACTCTAGATTTAATTTTTATATTGTATACAAACTCCTGAGAGGAACATATATTTTTTTTAAAACAAGAGCACTCCCTGATGCTAGTCTGCCTCCCCAGGCTCTACGCCATGCTTTGTGCCCTTCGACAAGAATAATGCTTAGGCTATTAGCCCCATAAATCCCTTAGGAGACAAGATGTGAGTGGCCTGAAAGATAAATCGAGTGGAATTGAGCAAATGAGGACCGTGGCTGTTGTTGCCTTTATTTATTAACTGCCGTAACTCCGTCCTAACCTCCACACAGCACGTAGTCCATTATGGGCTTGGAAGTTCTTCAAGGGTTTTAGTTGACTTCCCTCCTCCCCCACACAGGCAGGTATAAGAGGCTCTGGGGAGTCAAGAGATCACAAGCCGCTGTGGTTTTTATTGCAGGCCTGTCACCCTCCCCCAGATGAGAGCTGGCGCAGTAAGCAATAGGCGGATCACAGCATCCGCAGATAGAGTCACTTGGAAGAGACGAGTGTTCAGGTGTACTGGTCAGTTGCAGTAGCTTTGTTGAAACTCTGATTGTGTGCAAAAACAAAACAAAACAAACTGGGTCTGTCTATGTCACTGGGGCCAGGTATTCCTGTAACAGAGGAGACTTCAGGGTGCTACCCATGGAAGCTGCTCCCTGGGGAGGAGCCAGTCACATTTTCGGTGGTCTTTCCCACTGACCTGGACACAGCCTTCGAGGAGATGGAGGAAAGGGATAAGACTCAACAAACACACTAGAGACACCACATCTTTCGAGCATTTTGCTCATGCTCCCCCCTTCTCTCCAGCAGGACACCACGGCCACCTTTCTAAACAGTAGGTGACTTTCTCCACTCGTCTTCCTGCAGTTAGTAACTTCCTATAGTGGTTGGGTCATCTGATATTTGAGTTTCAAGGTTTTTATTATTTAAATTACTTTTACCCTAGTGAAACACATATAACTTGTGACTTTCTACTGTAACTGTCTTTGTAACTTGCTACTGTAACTTTGTAATTTGCTATTGTAACTCTTTATAACTTGCTACTGTAACTGTCTTTGTAACTTGCTATTGTAACTTTGTAACTTGCTATTGTAACTCTTTGTAACTGTCTTTGTGACTTGCTACTGTGACTGTCTTTGTAATTTGCTACTGTAACTGTCTTTGTAACTTGCTACTGTAACTTTGTAATTTGCTACTGTAACTATCTTTGTAACTTGCTACTGTAACTGTCTTTGTGACTTGCTACTGTGACTGTCTTTGTAATTTGCTACTGTAACTGTCTTTGTAACTTGCTACTGTAACTTTGTAATTTGCTACTGTAACTATCTTTGTAACTTGCTACTGTAACTGTCTTTGTGACTTGCTACTGTGACTGTCTTTGTAATTTGCTACTGTAACTTTGTAATTTGCTACTGTAACTGTCTTTGTGACTTGCTACTGTAACTTTGTAATTTGCTACTGTAACTGTCTTTGTAACTTGCTACTGTAACTTTGTAATTTGCTACTGTAACTGTCTTTGTAACTCGCTATTTTAACTGTCTTGTTCCATGCCAAGCCAGAGTGGCACTAAGTACATTCATCACCGCTTTGTGTGGATAAGTGATGATTCTCTTACAGTCTCTGCACAGCAGCTTTGCCCAGCTGTCATGATTCTGTTTTCTGCTTCTGCAACTTTACCTGTTCTAGAGACCACATCTCATGGGCTAAAAGCATCCACTGTTTTGTCTCTGTCTCCTTGCGTTTAGCTCAGGGCTTTCAATGTGCGTTTGTGTTGTGCACACGGTAGATTCCCCCCCCCCTTTATGGAGCTGGCTGATACTTATTTGGGTGTGCCAGGAAGGGAAGAAAGAGATGAAAGCCATCCTTCCAGGGACCATATGAGGCATATGAACATCACTGTAGCTGTCCCCTTTGAGGCAGAGGCACAACTGGCAGTGTGAACGTAGGAGAGTGGCAGAAGAAAGGGAAGGGAAGAGTGAAAGAGAAAGCTGTTCCTGGGAGCTAGAGCTGAAAACTCCCCAAACTGTGTGTAACTTGTGTCCAAGCCCTGGCCTTGCATGACGGGATTAAAACCTAGCCAGCCCCACTCTGTCAGCAGAGATAAAGATCACTGGCCGCTTGCAAGCACTTGTCAGGTTAAAGGTGAACCAGCGGCAGGCGCTTTAAACCGGCCGGAAAGCAAAGGGGTAAAAGGATGACAATAAATTAGCTGTTCCCTTCTAGCCCAAAATCAACAGAACTGAAAGGTAGATGCTATCGCTATTAGCTTCCAGACCACAAAGCCAAAAGGCAAGCTGAGAACAATTAACATAGTTTGTTATTATTTCTTCTTAGATTGAACACAAGTCTTGGACCACACCGAGCCCGCTCTGTTCACTGCAAGGTTAAACCAGTATCACCACAGGTAAAGATATTGGCTCCTTGGTTGGTCTGAAGGCTGGGAGGATGCTTTTGTGCTCAAGGCTCAGGTCACACCTAGTTGTGATTTTGTTCCCCTTTGAAAATGGGCGTCTGGGTGAAGAGATGGCTCAGAGTGTAAGAGCATCAGCTGCCATTCCAGGGGAGCCAGGTTTGACTCCCAGCCCACATGGTGGCTCACAACCACCTGTAACTCCAGTTCCGGGGATTCGAAGCCCTCTTCTGGACTCTTTGAGCACTGCATGTGTGGTGTACAGACATACATGCAGATGAAACACCAATACACATAACAATAATAATCACACTAACAGTAATAGTAATAATAATAGTGAAGATGATAAATAAACTACAAGGAATAAGACCTGGGTTATAACCCAGTTTTTTCCTGCTTCCTGGTGTGGATGCCTCATGTCTCCAACTTTTATTGTTTATATTTACTTTATTCAAAGTGTTTCTCTTTCTAGTTCCCTTCTGGAAAATTCTCCAACTTCCCTAATTGATTTTCTCTCTTTTTTAATAGATGAATTAAATCTTAAAACATATTGGATTTGTCCTACTATGACAAAACCATTATTTTGAAATGTATCTAATACAAGCAGCCACTATCAAGGTGTTTTTACACTGTTTTTGTGCAGTCTTAGAATCTGTCACGTCAGCCGGGCGGTGGTGGCGCACGCCTTTAATCCCAGCACTCGGGAGGCAGAGGCAGGCGGATCTCTGTGAGTTCGAGGCCAGCCTGGTCTACAGAGTGAGTTCCAGGACAGGCTCTAAAAAAGCTGCAGAGAAACCCTGTCTCGAAAACCAAAAAAAAAAAAAAAGAAAAAAAATAGAATCTGTCACGTATTATGATTATAAAAAAATCTTCATTTGCATCAGTCTTCATTATAAATATTTAAATAATAGTTTGAGTTCATAAAATTTAGTTGTAAAATATATTCACAGATACAAAGTTGCTAAAAATATTCCAAGTTTTCTTCTACTGTCCGGAGAGATGGCTCAGTTATCAAGAGAGCATCCTGCTTTTGCAGAGGGCTCCACTTCATTTTCCAGCATCCATAGTGGGTGGCTCACAAATGCCTAAAATTCCAGCTGCAGGAGATGCAATGCCCCCTCTGACTTCTGCAGGCACGTGTGTACACACACAGAAAGACACACACAGAAAGACACACACAATTACACACACAGACACACACATACACACAGAGATACACAGACACACACAAGTGCACACATGCATGCATATGCAGAGTGGTGGTTGAAAAATAAAATAAATCTTATTTTTTAAATTTTCCATTATTTGGATCAAGTACCAATTTTCATTCCTCATGGGTTGCTGTCTTATGTCTGAGTGTTCCCATAGCTTATGTGTATAAGTCTCAAGGCAGATTCTACCATTCCCCAGAATGTGTTCTACAGAACCTGAATCTTCTGGGAAGTCAAGCCATGCTACTACAAATGTTGGTGTCTTGACAATTATCCCTTTAGTTAAGCCATTGTATCAGCCCAGCCTCCAGCTGTCTGTTCTTGTGGCTCATTGTAATGAGTGGTGATATTTTATTTGTGCTTCAACAAATAAAGCTTGCCTGAAGATGAGCATGCTTAGCTAAGTCATTATTTAGCCTTAGAGGCCAGGCAGTGGTGGCACACACCTTTAATCCCAGCACTCAGGAGACAGAGCAGAAGGATCTCTGTGAGTTCAAGGCCACCCTGGGCCACACAGGACTGAATCAGTCTGAAAGAGTCAAGTGGTGGTGGCTAATATCTTCAACCCCAGCACGAGGGAGGTGGAGATGGGAAGTGATACAGCTGGGTGGAGAGAGGTGATGTGGGATTTCTCCTCTGCGTGCTGTGAATACCATTGGTTAATAAAGGAACTGCTTTGGGCCTATAGCAGAGCTATAGGGGAACAGAGCTAGGCAGGAAAAAACTAAAGTGAGTGCTGGGAGAGAGGAGGCGGAGTCAAAGAGAAGCCATGGAGCTACCACTGGAGACAGACACATTGGAACTTTCCTGGTAGGGCACGACTTCATGGTGATGCACAGATTAATAGAGATGGGTTAAATTAAGATGTAAAAGTTGGCTAATAACAAGCTAGAGCTAATGGGCCAAGCAGTGATTTAAATAATACCAGTTTCTGTGTGATTATTTCAGTCTGAACAGCTGGTAACCAACAAGCGGACTCTCCCTCCAACAAAGAGGAATATAACACTGCCAGAGTCAGGATCAGTCTAAGGGTTCCTAGAGACAGGATCGCCCATTTCGGTCTGAGGATTTGGTAGATGTAAGAACTAGTAGCTGGCTGCTCTGCTTCTTTGGTCTTTCAGCATTTACCCTTATATCTGACTTGGGATTTTTACTATTAATACCAATTAGAATTCACGCTACAGTCATGGGTCCCATTTTACTCCATAGATCCCTATCTGCGTGTACATGGAGGCCATGCAAGGCCATGCAAGGTCATACAACCCTCAACACGCAGAGGGAGCATGCTACATCAGCGTTCTGGTTCCCTAGCCATGGTCCGGATTGGGACTTGCTTGATGATCACTATTGATTGCCTTTGACTTGGCCTCGGGTCCTTACTCTCCTATTGGCATTTGCTTTCATCACTTTCTAGGTGGCTGTGTTGTTCTGCAACCATCCCAGGAACCTGCCTGAGGGCATTCCTCTGTTGAGAGACATATTTCAGGCTCCACTCTTAGGAAGCTGCCACATTAAAGAGAAGAAGGTAGGTTCGTGAAAGCAAGGCTTCAGAGGCCATCTGGCTAGTGACTTAGAGAATCCCCAGGGATGAGAAAAGGGGCAGCCCAACCAACGTTACTTGGCAACATGGAAATCAGTAGACACCTGCATGCAGGAAAACACACCTGGGCATTCTTCTCAGAACACAGCACAGAGTAGGTGGATATTGGCGCCTGAACCAAGTGCTCTAGGCAAGGCAAGGTCCGTGTTTCTCCATTTACCTCCCATGGTATCATTCCTAATGAAATGTATAAACATTGCCAATTCAAGGTTACAAACACACCTGATGAGTTAGTGAGCTTCACTTGCTCTGTGTTCTTTGGTGACTGGGCCTTTGAGGTGTCTAGGGAATGGGCTGGAGGCCCAAGGCTCAAGCCTGGTCCTCACAGAGCTTCATAGTAGACCTGTGCTGTAGCTAATCGAGCAGTTCTCCTTGCTCTCCAAGGAGGAAAAATATTACTTGGAAGTGACTTACAATCTCCCAATTAATCTAGCTATGCATAGGCCTCTATACAACTCACTTTTCCATCACCAGGGGGACAAAAGGTGCAGTGTGACCTGCAACTAATTTATCACGGCAGATATTTAAAATGTAGGGGAAATTGAATATTTAAGCTCATTTCAAGCCGAGAGCCAATTTACCTCGGGTCCTGAGACTCTTGGACTCCCTAAGGGCCACCTGGGCACAGGGAGTCACCCCTGAGAGCTGTGACATCAGGTCACTTAGGTAGGGATTTCAAGATGGTTCTCCCAGGTCCATCTCTGCCTTTATCTCCACTGTGCCAACAAAAGCGGTGAGCTACAAACTTGCGGGTCAAATTCAGCCATGATATGTGAGCCATGAGAGCACAGGTAAATGCACTCCTCTCACGATGGATAAGGAAGGTGGGAGAAGGGGAAGGACGGGAGGACAGAGCATCTCAGAGAAGAGGGAGGAGGAATCACCTCCTTCCCTCAATTCACATCTAAAAGTTAAGCCATAAATACACATGTAAAGACTTGCGTGTGCTGTGTGCACATATGGAGGTCAGAGGACACGCTAAGGGAATTGGTTCTTCTCCTTCATGGGGTGGGTTCTGGGGATCACACTCAGTTTGTCAGTGTTGGTAACAAGTGCCTTTATGCACGAGGACACCCCTCCAGCCCTAGGTATTGAGGTTTTACAGGTGGCGTATTTGGATCAGGGAGTGGAGAAGTCTGCAGGCTTCCATCTAGAAGATGCTTGCTCCATGAACACTATGAGCTGAATGTTTGGGCCTCTTTGGATTTGTGTGCTGGATTCTACACTGTCATGTGGTAGCCTTAGGAGCTGGGCTGTTGGGAGGTAGTTAAGTCACGAGGGTAGAGTTCTAGTGAGCAGGGGGAGTGAATCTAGCAGAGGAGATACCGATCCTTTCCTCTTGGTCCTGTGAGAGCAGCAAAGACCGGCATCACGAACTAGGCTGTGGGTCCACCCCGGCGCATGTCTGCTGCTACCTTCAACTCTCCAACCCCTAGAACCATGATATTTTTTTCTGATGCAGTGTGTTGGTTATTTTTCTTATTATTCTGAAAAAATGCCCAACCAAAGCAACTTTTAAGAGGGAAATGCTTTTGTTTGCTCACACTACGGGTCAGTATACCATGGCAGGGAAGGCATGACGGCAGGGCGTGGGGAGGCTGCTCACATCACGCCTGCAGTAGGGAAGCAGAGGGATGGATGTTTGCTGCTTTTCTGCTTTCTGTTCAGTTAGAGACTCCACCTCTGGAATGGTGTCGCAGTTTCTGGGTGGTTCTTCCCACATCACTCACCTGAATTTAGAAACTTCCTCATAGACATGCCTGGACGTTTGTCTCCTAAGTGATCCCATGTCCTATAGCATCAGGGCTGGTCTGGGACTTACTGTGTAACCTAGGCTGGCCTCAGACTCAGGCTGCTTCTGCCTCAGCCTCTGTGTGTCGGGTGATAACATGGGTTTGCTCTCATGCCTGGATTCACTTTGATTATTAAAGTATCACTTCTATTTTGAGAGGGAACATTAACTGTTCTTTTTAAAATATTTGAAGGGTAGTCTATTATTGTCATTTGTTTTTCTGAAATGCTTGTCATTTTTATAAAGGGAAACATAATGATTTTTTTTAAAAAATGGCACACCTCTTTTAAGTAATTTGTCAAAAAAGTAATTGGAACTCCTTTGGGGGGAAAAAAGTTCCTGCTCATTCCAGCATGATTACAAGACAGGTAGATTATCAACAACACTCCACAGGCTGTGACAGACTGCCTCTAAGTTGCCAGACACTCCCACCTCCTGCCATTTATGGGCCTATGTAGTTAAACCTCCTTTGCCTGCATGGGGGGTGGCAAGAGCAGTGTGCTTGACCCAGCCGGATATGCATGTCATGCCTATGATTATGTGAGCCAGCTTCCCACCAAGCTCCCCACCTTCCTGGTATAGGTCAATTAAGAGGTTTATTAAAAAGACCCATGTCACTGGGAGCCAGAGATGGCTCTAATCGACAGCGAACATCCAGAGAAGACCCAAATCTTGCCAGCAGTTCCATGAGTATAGAAACTGGTCTCCTCAAATCAGGTTTTAAATGAGACCTCTACTCCCATCCCTGCCCTGAATGCTGCCTCTACAAGTACTGATCAAAAGCTGCAGGTTATCCAGACCTGGAAAGAAACCAGGGAGATAAATGTGCGCCCAGTGAAGCCACCGTCTTAGGGTTTCTATTGCTATGAAGGGACACCGTGACCACAGCAACTCCTATAAAAGCAATCATTTAATTGGGATAGCTTGTTACAGTGTCAGAGGTTCAGTCCATTATCTTCATGATGGGGAGCATGGTGTGCAGGAAGATGTGGTACTGGAGGCAAGAGTCCTATATCTTATGGCAACAGGAAGTGAACTGAAAGTCCACGCTGAGGGAAGCTTGAGTGAAAGAGACCTTAAGGCCCGCCCCACAGTGGCGCACTTCCTCCAACCAGGCCACACCTCCTCATAGTGCCACTCCTTCTGGGCCATCTTCTTTCAAACCACCATAGCCACTAATAGAATGATTTTCTGAACAGAATTTTGTCTTCACGTATGCAAGTGTGTATGCAGCCCATGGCTGGTCTCTGAAGGAAACAAACATTTCATGTATGGTTCTTTCTTTTCTCTTTACCCAGAATTTTCAGAATTCACAGTAGACTCTATGTCAGAGGCGTAAGAGATTTCCAATACTGTCTCACATCCAAAATAGTTTTTGTCTCTTAACGTTATTCTTGTGGGGATGTCTTCTTTAGTGAGTCTCCAGTTGGGACTCTTTAAAAATGTTTATAATCATGTGACTATTTAGAAGAGAAATAGAAACTTAGCAGAACACAGTCCCCCCCCCCCCCAACCGACAGTTCAGTATTGCTCACTGAAAGACATAGTCTGGTGTTTTTATCTTTAATATTGTAGTTTCTGTCTTCCACGCTTGTCAACAAAGACTGTTGTTTGAGGCTTGTAGGAATCTAGTGCTCCCAGAAGTTGAGCTCAGGTGTACTGCATTGGAGTGAGCAAGCGTTTTCCCTAGTAAGGGTTTTTCCTCAGTAAAATACTTAAAGAGTCAGAGAGGAGCTTCTAAAGCAATGAGGAAGCCAGCTGCTTTAAACCTTAAGGGAATAAAGAGATGAATAAATGAATAAATGTTTGTCTTCAGGTTTTGGATTTTCAGCGTCTTACCTTTCCGAAGCTTCTGGGCCTCACTGGATGGCACCAATAAACACTAGCTCAGGGCGGAACCAGAGTGACTAGGTAGATGTCCACACAAGTGGCAGATGCTGTGAATACTGCCCCTCCGACTGTAACAACCACTATTGTCTTAATCAGCAGCCATGCTAACTGACTCTTTTTTTTTGTTGTTTGTTTTTCGAGACAGGGTTTCTCTGTAGCTTTGGAGCCGTCCTGGAACTAGCTCTTGTAGACCAGGCTGGTCTTGCACTCACAGAGATCCGCCTGCCTCTGCCTCCCGAGTGCTGGGATTAAAGGCGTGCGCCACCACCGCCCGGCTGCTAACTGACTCTTGAGCTTCAACAAGACCAAACTTGTTGAGGTTCTTCTGTAGAAAGAGGGAGCAGAGAGAGAGGGTCTTTAGACCCTTGACTGAGGTACCAGCCACTCCCTCCTATGTGTCATTATCTCTTCCCACCCATGGAATTCTACCCCAGATGCATTTGTGCTGGGAGGTGCAAGAGTAGGGAAAGGCTTGAAGTCTAAACTGGAGGGAGCGCTCTATCACCTAAGCCAGCGTTAAGACTTCTCAGTGACCGCTGTTAGGAGGGCCAGCCATGCTCCTGTAATTAAGCCCCTAGCCAGGCACCTGTAAGTAATCAACTCATTGCTTCATCAAGCTAAGACTTGGGTGCATAGTCCCTTTGTTTTTTCATTAGCAACCCTCTCTGGTCCTCCCAAAATAGTGAATGCCAAAGCAGGTGGTGGTTTGGTCTCTCTGATGCCCCCTTTCCTCTTTCACCTTCAGGCCATAGTCCACACACCCTCAAGCAGACCTCTGGCACCTTCTCACCCTATTCATCATGGAAACGAATGTCCTCTCAGGCCCTCAAGTGGCTTCACCTTCATCAGTGTCCGATGCTGAGCTTGCACCGCCCTCCCCATCCTTTAGCTGAGCTCAGCTGAGCAAAGTGGCTCCTCTCCAGGCCTTGCAACTGTCCATCCATTTTCCCGGAAGCATCTCCCTTCAGCACTCATAAGACCCTTGCTCTTCTTCAGTGTCTGTTCTGCTGCGCCATGTTAGAAAGGCCACCCAGCACTGTGTGCCAGGACAAGCCTATCATGAGTACCCAGCGTCCCCGTGATTTGCCATCTCTGCGCGGAGACCAGAGCTACGCTCAATGCTATCCCAGCCTAGCTCTTGTATTCTGCCTAGAATGTCAGAGAATAAATACTCATCAATGAAACATTGCATTTTCAAATAGGCTTCTTGGAAATAATGACCTTTCCGGCGTTTCCGTCTTGGTTTGGCTGAAGCTTGCCGTCACGCGATGTGATTGAACGCCTTGCCCTGCCCGTTATTCTGTAGAGGCAACTGTAATGGCAAACTTAGCTATTTCTTCAGCCCGTGAGTTTTTAGCATTGTTGCATACTTTTACTGAGACATCAGTAGCCGTGCAGTTTATTGAATATGTGGTAATTAAATACCTGTGTGTATTGTGTGATGAGCAAATAGTACCAACACTTCTGTGTGTCTGTGTGTGTGTGTGTGTGTGTGCGCGCGCGTGCGCGCGCGCGTGCGTGCGTGATGCGTGCTTGTATTTCCGGAGGCCACTGGTCGGTGTTGGTTGTCTACCTGCCACCCTCTGCCTACTTTTTTTTTTTTTTTTTTTTTTTTGGTTTTTTCGAGACAGGGTTTCTCTGTGGCTTTAGAGCCTGTCCTGGAACTAGCTCTATAGATCAAACTAGCATCAAACTCACAGAGATCCACCTACCTCTGCCTCCCGAGTGCTGGGATTAAAGGCGTGTGCCACCACGCCCCGGTTGTCTGCCTTACTTTTTGAGGCATGATCTCTCCACTGAATCTGGGACTCAATGGTTTTGCCAGACCAGCTGGTCACAGGCTCCACAGATCCTCCTACCTCCACCTCCCCAGAACTGGGACTACAGGTATGAATCAACCACATTCTGCTTTTTTTGTGGGTGCTGGGGACCAAACTCAGACCTGTGTTTGCTGAGCAGGCACATTGTACACTAGGCACTCTCCTGGCCACAAAAGCAGCTTTGTCTTCCCCAACATGGGCTGCTTTCGTGTGTTGGGGATTCATCCTCATCTAGTTACTTTGAAATATATCACACATTAGTTTAATCAATAGTCACCCATTAAACTATAGGAAAACAGCTAATCTTTATTTGGTTTCTTGCTAAGCTTCCTCCCTGCTAATCTTGTTAGTTTCTAGGGACCATTATTCTGTGCTGCTCTCCTAGGAGTTCAGCTTTCTAGTTTCTATGATGGAGAGTTTGTGGGACTTCCTCTCTACAGCTGACTTATTACACTTAACACAATAAAGTCAAGTCCTACCCTGTGTTCCTAGAAATTGACAGATTTTGTTTCTGTGGTGATGGGGAACCTCCTTCAGTCAATGGCCTTTAGAGGCTGGACCAGGTGTGTGCCTGCAGCTGCTCCTATTCCATTCACCTCTGGATGCTGGATCCCATTCCTGTTCCCTGTTGTGATCTGTGAGTTCCCCCTTTAAATAAAGAACCTCTTATTATGCCCCTATTCAGAGCTAGTGTAGGATTACTTCATCTGGCGCATTCACATTTGTCTGGCAAGTTCTTCTTCACTGTGTGTGAATAATGCTCTTAATATTTTCTTTCTGTAATTTTTTTTGCATGTGTGTATATGCGCATGTGAACCTGTGCATTGGTGGAGGAAAAGAAAGTCAGAGTGTGTCCTGCATTACTCCTCTGGCTCAGGATCTCTCACTGAAGCTAGAGACAGGCTGGAGGCCAGAGGGCCCCAGAAGCTTTCTGTTTCCACATAGCTCGGCTCCAAACCCAGCTCCTCACGTTTGTGCATCAAGTGCTCATGACCTCAGAGCCACCTCTCCAGCCCATCACACATTCCCCTTAAACGGGAGAGGTTTGCTCTTCCATGTTTGAGCTACTGCTCAATAGGCAGAGTGGAGCAAGGGTCTCTGTTGTGGTGACTTCATCTCCTTTTTCTCTGTCCATCTGGAAACAGGACTGCCGGATTTACGTCAGTTCTGCTTTTAGTTTTTTTTTTTTTGAATCTCTAGTCTTCCCTTATTATTTCATTTTATTATACATATGGGTGCTTTGCTTGCATTTATGTACGTGTGGTGCCCTAGGAGGCTACAAGGAAGCGTTGGATCCCCTGAAATTAAAGTTACAGATGACTGTGAGATGCCTGGTAGTGCTGGAAACCGATCCTGGGTCCTTCTGTGAGGGCAGCCAGTGCTCTGAACCACCGAGTCATTTCTTAAGACCCCCCTGCCCTTAAGAGAGATTTTTTTTTTACTATTTAAGTTATGTGAATGTGTGTGTGCCTGTGGCTGTGGTGCATGTAAATGTGTAGCATGAATTCTAATGGTATTAATAATAAAAAAAAAACCCCAGGAGTCAGATATAGGGGCTAATGCTGAAGATTCAGAAAAGCAGAACGGCCACACTCTCGAGATTCCTTTACCTCTACCAGTTCTCAGATTGTCTCAGACTTCATTCTCTGGACTGCAGGGATGATCCTCAGACAGTTGCACCGTCTCCACTACACCTCACGCTGCCTGAGTTCCTCTCTCCGCCCCGCCATATCACTCCTGTCTCCACCTCCCGAGTGCTGGGATTAAAGATACATGATCACCTTTGTGTGAGCTTTGTTTCTCTTTTAGACTGATTTTGTGTGGTCCAGGGTGGCCTTGAACTCACAGAGATCCCTCTGTTTCTGTCTCCCAAGTCCTGGGATTAAAGTGTGTGCCACCACTCCCTGGCCTCTAATGACTTAGTTCTGTACTCTGACCTTCAGGCATGCCTTATTTGTTAAAACTAGATAAAACTTACAGAGAAATCTAAAATGACTGAAAGGACATAAGGAAATGCTCAGCATCCTTAGCCATCAGAGAAATGCAATCAAAACAACTCTGAGATTCCATCTTACACCTGTCAGAATGGTCAAGATCAAAAGCACTGATGACAACTTATGCTAGAGAGGATGTGAAGTTAGGGGAATGCTCCTCCATTGCTGCTGGGAGTGCAAACTTGTACAGTTGCTTTGGAAATCACTATGGCAATTTCTCATAAAATTAGGAAATATCACTTTTGGGTATATACCCAAAGGATGCTCAATCATACCACAAGGACATGTGCCCACCCATGTTCATAACGGCATTATTGTCATAGCCAGAACCTGGAAACAACCTAAATGTCCCTTGACAGAAGAATGGTATAAAGAAGATGTGGTACATTTGCACAATGGAAAAATAATGACATCTTGAAATTTGCAGGCAAATGGATGGAGCTAGAAAACATCATATTAAGTGAGGGTAACCCAGATCCATAAAAACAAATAAAATATGTACTCACTCATAAATGGCTTTTAGACCTAAGCTAATAAAAACTAACCTACAATTCACAATCCCAGAGAACCTAGACAACAATGAGGACCCTAAAAGAGACACACATGGATCTAATCTACACGGGAAGTAGAACAAGACAAAATCTCCTGAGTAAATTGGGAGAATGGGGATCATGGAGAGGGAAGGAAAGAGGAAGGGAGGGGAGCGAGAAAATATATAGCTCAATAAAAACAATAAAAAACGAGAAAGGAAAAAAATAAACAAAATATCACTATATGAATACATGTGCATGTGAAGCCCAGGGCTATCAGATTCTATTGGAACTGGAGTGTTAGAGGGTTTGTAACCACCGGGCATGGGCTGGGAACTGCACTTGGGTCCTCTGCAAAGCTGTGTATGTGGTTAGCCACTGGACCGTCTCTCCAGTCCCCACTCTAATGTTAGTAGTTAATTGATTTTTATTCGTTTTTACGTGCCACCACATGTGTGCCTGGTGCCCATGAAAGCCAGGAGACAGCATCAGATCTCCTAGAGCTAGAGCTCCAGGCAGTTAGGAGCTGGGGAACTGAACGTGAGCCTCTGTAAGAGCAGCCAGTGCTCGTCACTGCTGAGCCACGTCGCGAGGCCCTCGAGCCTTCTCCAGCCGTGCTCACACTAACTGTGCTCTCACCCAGCACTGCACCCGAGCCCCCTTCTCCAGCCGTGCTCACACTAACTGTGCTCTCACCCAGCACTGCACCCCGAGCCCCCCTTTCTCCAGCCGTGCTCACACTAACTGTGCTCTCACCAGCACTGCACCGAGCCCCCTTCTCCAGCCGTGCTCACACTAACTGTGCTCTCACCAGCACTGCACCCGAGCCCCCTTCTCCAGCCGTGCTCACACTAACTGTGCTCTCACCAGCACTGCACCCGAGCCCCCTTTCTCCAGCCGTGCTCACACTAACTGTGCTCTCACCAGCACTGCACCCGAGCCCCCTTTCTCCAGCCGAGCTCACACTAACTGTGCTCTCACCAGCACTGCACCCGAGCCCCCCTTTCTCCAGCCGTGCTCACACTAACTGTGCTCTCACCAGCACTGAGCCCGAGCCCCCTTTCTCCTCCTCACAGTGTTTGCAGCTTTTTATCTTCCTAGTGGTCTATCCGTGGTGAAATCTTCCCTTATTATAGTCTTACTTGACTCTCCCTGACAATTAGCAGTTTTGAACACTTAAAATATGTCTGTCGCCATTTGTACGTCTTCTTTGAGACGTGTGTGTTCAGATCATTAGCCCCATTTTTTTCAAACTGATTATTTTTGGGGTATTTTTATTCTCATTTAAAAAAAATCCTTTATGTATTATGTCGAGGAATCCATCTTCAGAGGAACAACTTACAAATGCCTTGCCCACTCTGCAGGATGTCTCTTGGCTTTCTTGGCTGATTTTTCTGCTTTCTAAAAGCTCATATTTGATGTAATTTTATTTACTTTTTTAATTAAAAAATTAGCCTGTGCCTTTTTCATTCCCCCCCCCCCCCCCCCGACACACACACACAGAGAAAAGAACTCCTTAGTCACTTGAACGTTTTCAAGCCTTTCCCTCTGCTGTCTTTCAGGGATTCCATGGTGTCAGGACTTTGGTTCTGGTCAGTGGTATGTTTGAGTTGACGTGTGTGTGGTGGGAAGTTGGCACATGACTTCACACTTTGGCATGTGCGTACCCATTTTTGCCAGCACTGTTTACTGAAGAGACGTTCTCTTCTCACTTCTGAGTTTTCGTGTCGTCAGGGATCAGTTTGCGGGCGTGCTCAGAACTCCCGAGTTCTCTGTTGTCACAGGAGCCCATGTGTCATCTTCCACGTTCTCTGTTGTCACAGGAGCCCGTGTGGTTGTTACACAGTTTTAGGCACATTTTGGACTCAGGCGTTGTGACCTCTAAGGGGTCTTTAGTGGTTTCCCTGTAAATTTTAGGATCATTTCTCCCCACCTATTCTGTGAAGAAAAGTCATGGTATTTTTTGAAGGTCTTTCTTTAGAATGATTTCTCATTTTGTGAGAGTTGATTTGCTTAAATGAGAAAATGTGTCCCCCGAATTAGCATGACTGGGTACATATAAATACAGTTTGCTAGAATATGTGAAATCCAGCTGATGACAGAAAGTCCCCAGTAGTGCCTCTTCCTTGCTATCGTCAGCTGCAGCTGCTCCCCCAAAGAAAACAGGTTCCCTCACTGCATACGGCATGTAAGGACCAGATTCTAGAGTGGAGGGAGCGAAGGACATACGGGTCACACTGTTAGAGAACCAAACCCCCGCACCAATATGTCCTAGCACCTGTGGAGGATTCTACAGGTGTCTGGCGAGTGTCTTAGTGTGTTCGGGTACGACACAGGGGTTACAGGAGGTGGCTATTGGTCGTGGTTGTGGAAGCTGAAGCAGGTCAGTGGTGCTGGGGTTTGTGGCGGGTTCCTGCTGCGTCAGAAACGGCTCACAGGCCAGTGCCCAGGTCTAAGACCAAGGGAGCGTCACATAAAAGTCTCAGAGCTTGGATTTGCCACTGCTTTAAGATGGTCCCTCAGGATGCTCAGTGGATGGATTTCTCCAAAAGTTTCATAGCAGGGATTTGATTCACACTAGCAGGACAGAGAAGCTGAATAGCTGAACTTGTATATGGGAGACATTGGGAAGAAAGCATGAAATTTGAAGTAAATGTCATTTTTTTTCCTGTCATTGCCACAATGGCTGTTTTGAAAATTACAGTGAACAAATAAATAGCAAAGAAAGAAAGAAAGAAAGAAAGAAAGAAAGAAAGAAAGAAAGAAGGAAGGAAGGAAGGAAGGAAAGGAAGAAAGGAAGGAAGAAAGAAATGAATAAGAGAGCAAACATAAATCCCATGGTTCGCTACAGCTGTCAGCAGACCTAGAACACCTGGGAGGCTATAGGCTGCCCCGCTGAGTGTGTCTGTGGGGGAAACTGTACAGAGAATTACCTGAGCTAGGGAGGCCTGCTCTGCTAATGGTGGTACCCTCCTCTGGATCAGGGCGGGGCGGGAAGGCTGATGGAATATAAGGATAATTTTGAGGGAAGCCTGCATGGAGCAAGAATCCCCAGTGTCCTCCTGCATAACTACACTGTGAACTATTTTGTTCCACCACGTGTTCCCCAGTGTTCTCCTGTGTGGCTACCCCATGAACTATGCCGTTCCACCCCGTGTTCCCCAGTGTCCTCCTGCATGGCTACCCTATGAACTATTCTGTCCACCACGTGTTCCCCAGTGTCCTCCTGCGTGGCTACCCCATGAACTATTCTGTTCCACCATGTGTTTTCTCCAGTGTGATAGATGGGCTGCCACTTTCACAACTCTGACCCCAAAATAAGTCCTTGCCCTCTTAAGTTGCTCTTGCAGGTATCTTTGGCTGCACTGATGAAAGCTAACTAACCATTTTTACAGAAGCTACCATAAAGGAATGAACACACACACATCAATTACTAAAAGCATTGCTTAATTAGTGCCTCTCAATTTGTTTTCTTTGGGAAAATGCAAAGACACAAATACATTGAACTCCATTTAATACTTATGTGAACTACAAAATATGGCTGAAGTGCATTTTATTTCATCTGTTGTAATCTCAAGGAAGCATTCATATATTGATACACAAACTTGATATATGGGCAATATAACAGAACAGGCAGGATTATTGACTTTTGGTGAATGTCCAACCAGCAAAGTAACTTCTTAAGGAAAAGGATCAATTGGAGCTGACTTTCCTTGGGCTAATCCATTTATCTGTAGTTTACTCTACACACAACTGCGGAGCGCCCTGTGTCTCCCAAAGGACTGGAAATAGGGGAGGAAGCATGGCAGATGAGTTCTCTAAGGCACAGTTTTAAATTTTATTAAATGGAAACTTTATTTGGGGAAGAATTATGCAGTGTGCCATACCCCCCTCAGAGCAGTAGAGAGAAATTCAGAGTTAGTGTGTCTATAACTGTGGGTTTTAGACAGTCACCGGGTGGGCATGGGAAAGGAGGGTCCAAACCCCAGGCCTCTAGTCTACAGTATCTAAAGCTAGTCTACAGTACCCAAACTCTAGTCTACAGGGTCTCTAAACTCCCCAAACTCAATGGCGCCTTTACAGAGGAAAACCTCAACATACATTGAAGAAAGATGTACAGAAAATTCTTGTTTTACAGACAAAATGTATCTTCACATATTGGAAATTACCTCACCAATATTTATTTGATCCAAAGAGTTCTCAAGATAATTCTGGAAAAAAGTCAAGGTCTATGGGATATTTTAGTGTGGACCGCGTTTCTATGTTACTAGTTATAACAATAGCTAATGTTGCTTGATGAGTTATCACGTTGTCCGGCACGGTGAGAACTGTGGGGCAGTGGAGGCTGCCCCTTTCAATATCACTTCGTCTTTGTGGACTTGGGTCACCACCAGCATCCTGTTTTAGAGGCAGGGACAGTGAAGCATGGGGACTTTAGTCTGTGATCTCGGATCTGAATCTCCTGAGCTTTATATACAGGATTCTAATTGGAGGGTGAACTTTGATTCTCCAAGCATGATTGGATGTGAGTGGCCAGGTGGAGAAGAAGCCAGCTGGCCCTTTCCAGTTCCCCAGTCATCTCCCTAGAAGGCAACATCTGTTCCACCGGAACCAAAAGCAGCGAAGTGTGTGTCTCGTGCTTCCCTCTGACTGCACACCTCCCCCAACCACCCGATTCAGAGCTGTGGTTGAGGGCTCTCTTTTGTGTGGCGAGGCAATTGTTACAGCTTTCCAGCTAAGGTATGACCACAGTGGCAGGAGAACCACTGAGCGCTGCACATGACCCTGTCACAGCGACACAGTGAGTGAGGACTTAGCTGGGACCCTTTGGAGTATCCTACTTGAACACTGATCCCTCTGTCCAGAAATATCACCCAGACTGTTCTGCTTAGCAATCAAGCAGGTCGCTGCTCTGAGTGCCGTTTCCCTTGGGCATTGGAGCTGCCACGGCCACATGTTGCAAGAATTGCTGGGGAGTTTGTAGCAGCTGTGTGTGATGAAGATGAACACGCAGGAGGCTGTCGTTCAAGGATCCACACAGATGCACGGCAGCGCCAGACGTCTGACAGCTGACGTGCAGGGTGACTTCAGGGCTCTAGCTGGCAGCGGGTGGAGATGTGCCTGATATCTCTGGGGATGGGATGCTTGGGCTGATATTCTCTGAAGGGAGGCTACCAGCTTGATGTCTAATTTTGGTGTTTCATAACCACCTCGGTGCATCTCATAAGATCATTTGGGTAAAATTGATTATGATTGGTTAGGTTAAGTTCTGGCTTTTCTTTGGGAGTTGCTGCCCTCTGTCCATAAAGCACTGAGATAAACACACCGGGAAGGCATGGCGGCTAGAGCCTGCGACGGTTCATGTCCCAGTCACGCATTGCTCCTTAATTAGCTCCATATTGTCAGGAACAGTAAGGACGCCGCAGAGTCACTGAGAGGGACATGCTGTGGGTGCCGGCATTATGTGCATGCATCTAGCGTGTGCTACGTGACTTTCTAAATTCCATGAAATAAAATGTTGCTAAGCCAGATGGGGTAACACACGTGTGACTGTGATCGCAGCATTCCAGGCGTGGGTACAGGAAGATTGAGAACGTGATGCCAGCTTGAGGTACATAGCAAGACCCTGTGACAGACAGACAGGACAACCCAAGGCGAGAGACGCAGTTCAACCACAGACATCTGCCTAGCATGGACAAGGCCCTGACTTTGGCCCCCAGCATCTCAAAATTTAAAGTTTTAAGAAGTAAAAACTTGTTTATGGTGTGGTCCGTGGAGCAGCCCTCTAAGAAGATGTAGATTTGGGGGAAATAGACGTCTTTTTTATCCTTCCTAAATTAAACTTTGCAAAACAAGCTCTCAGATGTTAAATGGTAAGGTTGTGAGAAATGGGAGGGGCCATTTTTCCTTCCTCTGTTAGTGAGTGTGGTTGCAGCCATATCTAATGATGTTCCAGGTCTAATTCTGGGACCCCAAGAGAGTCACTAGCAAATCTTTCTACAGAAGCAGGGAATTTCCCTCATCTCTGGGCCACCATGGCATCATGCCAACTTCCATACTACAGGTGCATGCCAAAGGTGCATGCATGGGGCATACATGTACAATATATGCCACATATACACATATGCTCATTGAACACATGTAACACATAACACATGAGCAATATGCAAATGTGCACACACAGTATATGTGAACATACACATGTACAAGTACACACAATGGTGTGCAGACCATACACACGGCAGACACATATGCATGCACACACAATATACACCACATGTCATGTACATACAGACATACATACTCCCTACTCCTTCCAACCACCTAGCTGCTCTTGCAGTTTTACCAGGGAGGCGGCAGCACCTTACAGGCTCCCTTCAGCCAGAAAGCAGCTGGTACCAGCAGGAGCCACAGGAACAGCATGTGGTCACAGGCCTGGACACAGGACAGACCCTCCCTAACGCCAAGCAGCCAGTGGTTTGCCATATGGGCCCATGTGGCCACTCAGTGGGAGGACACTGTGGATAGCTTCCGAGGGGCCTATAATACACATTCTTTCCCACTGGAACTGTGAGCAACTGAAAAGCAGGGACATGACAACTGGACAGATGGAGACCAGAAGGTCAGCTCTGCTGCCCACCAGAGGGCAGTCCCTGGATGGGCTTGCCTCCTTGCTGGTCCCTTCCGCCATCTGTTCTTGTGCATCACGGGAGGGTAAACTAGACTCGGAATCAGACATCTCACCCAGCTTGCTGCCCTGTCACTCTTCTTTCGAGGAAAGGGAGAGAAGTCTGATGCCAGCTGTCTATGGTATTCTGGTAACTCACCTTCTCCCAGCCGTGGAAGCTAAGTCATTGGTGCCCATCGCTCCCTATGAGCTATCGCTCTCAGATAAAGGGTCAGAAATGGGGACAAAAGGCCGGCGCAGTTATTCACATGTCACCTATAGATTCAGAGGAACGGGGAGGAAGAGCCAGACTGACCATGTGCCTCCCCATGGTCAATGTCACACCAGCCCCCTGTCAGGTAGGGCTCAGACCCCAGAGTCACTCATTTTCTCTTGGGGTGTCTTCTGAGAATTCTTGGTTAGCAAGGGTATATTTTCAGCAAGAGGAAAATATACGGGTCCAAATAATAAAATATTCAAATTTACTGCGAGCCACATTGAATCCAGGCTGAGATTTTATTCATTCCTTTATTGCTTGCGTGTACCTAGCCATATTGCCAATGTAGCTTATATCAGATTCTGGGATGTGATTAAATGTCAACATTACGATGATCTGGGATAAAATGTCAACAACCTGAAGCTGAATACCAAGCCTATTCTTTTATTAAATTCTGTTTGAGTAGGGTAAAGCTACACTAGGCTGCAGTGCAATCAAACAGATCAAATCCCAGTGCCTTCAGGACAAGGACAGTTTGTTACTGAGAACTCCCCCAATGAGACGGGACTCTGCTAGTGTCCGGAGTCTTCATTACTGTGTCCCTACAACCCCTGCCACTGACCTTGAGGCCAGGCCATTCGTTTATTTGCAGATTCTTTTTTCCTTCCCTAACTGTATGCATGTTTATTGAGTGTCCAGGGATGGCTGAGCATAGTAAATAATTCTGTTCTTGGACTTGTTTTTCAAGCAAACTATGTTTGCTATTGCCTTTTAACTCATTGTTCTAATGAGACTGACTTTATCATAGACAGGAAGATAATTTTTAAAAAGGCATTTGCTAATGGAGTGTCCTTTTCACAGAACGAGGTCCGGGGCACATGCCCCTCTTCATTCCTCAGTCTCTCCTTGCTAAGCCATAGCAAGGGAAGGACAGAGTGAGGCTGGAGGAGGGGCGAGTGGGGGGCATCTCAGATCTAGGGAATCATAGGACTTCAGCATCCTGCTGCCAATGACTTGGGGGGATGCACTTAGTTCTTCAACCCTGTGGGTCACGACCCCTTTGGGGGTCAAACAACCCTTTCATAGGTGGTCGCATAGCCAGATGTCCTGCATATCAGATATTTACATTATGATTCATAACAGTAGAAAATGACAGTTATGGAGTAGCAACAAAATAATGTTATGGTAGAGGGTCACCACAACATGAAGAACTGTATTAAAGGGTCACAGCATTAGGAAGATTGAAATGCACTGACTTAGCCGAATGAGTTTCCAATTTTCCCAACAGGCTGTGGACCCCAAACTGCATACTTCAATAGTGAGAATGTGGGTGTCATTAACAAACGACTCCCAGGTTCTCAGCTTGTGTACCCACATGAGAAAGTCATTTGTCTCAGAGGGAGAACCGCAAAGTGCATCTTCGGAACTCCTGCCACCTTTGGAGGACCAGCCATCTCGTTAACAGAACGTTTTAGTCTTCATGTCTATTTACAGTGTTGGAAATGAAGAGAGGACTCCGAGAAGCCTGGAAGCCAGCGATGGCAATCATACGGCCTGCTACACATCACACTTGCAAGGGTGTGGGCATGTGTGTTTGTGGTTCCTCATGAGTACATCCTCGAGCCACTGAAATCATCATATTCTTCTCCTGTCTAAGTGTCAGACAAATACAATGTCTGTTACAGATGCATTACGCTGTTACTACAAGGGTGACTTGCCTTTTGAGTGGCTAGCAGCAAGATTATAAATAAACGCGGGACAAATTGAAGCTAATTAGATACCCACAATGATAATTTAACTTTGACTAAGAGGAAATGAGAAAGAGCAGCGGGCTCAGGAGTAGAGTGGGAGCTGGGAGCTGGGAGCTGGGAGCTGGGAGCTGGGAGCTGGGAGCGGACACCCCCTCCCCCCAGTTTGTACTTCCCTGGTGCATCTCGGTGAGGCTGTGATTCTTCTCTGTGAGCATCTCCATCCCCGGTAGGAGGGTCATCATATAATTAACACCCTGAAGCAAATGGCTCTTTGTCATTTCAGCCTATGTATCTCAGGGTTTGAACGGGAGCAGCTAAAGCGCGTGGTGATCTCCGTTTCCGATTGGGAGCTGAAGGCATGGTGATCCTCGGTTTCCGATTAGGAGCTTGAAGATGTATGAAACCTAGTGATGTGACTTGAATAGAATTCTAGTTTTCCAGAAGGTTTAAAAAAAACAAAACAAAAAGAAGCAGAGCAACAACAACAACAACAACCACCAAAAACGACGCACCTAGGCCAGGGCAAAAAGCTATAGGTAGAGTAGAGGAACATGTGCTATGATGTCATCTATGATGTCATCTATGTGAATTGCTCTGAACCCTTGGCTTGGCTGAGTGATGACGCCTTCCTTCGCATCATCTGACACCACAATAGCGATCTATTAAACAGCAGAATGGAGAGCAAAGCCAGGGTCTCTATGTTGTAAGAGTTAGGTCAGTTCAGGTCAGATTTATGTTTTGGCTTAAAGTCACTGGTAAACTTTTGTGGTTATACTGTGATCTTCTCAGCATATTTCAAGCATAAAAACAAGACAATTCCATTTTTTTTTTCCTGTCAAAACATTCCTTAAAATATATTACCCTGTATATCAAACAGGCACACAAATCACAGCTCCACACTTTAAATGTTTGGTGTAAAATGTGATTAAAGAGTCAAGTCTTGGACTGGCAAGATGGCCAAGAGGGTGGAATTGAGTATGTCTGATACGCATGCCTGACAGCCTGGGGCCTGTCCCTGGAGCCCATAGGAAAGCATGCATGGCCACTGGCGCTCACCTGTTGGTCTCTGCAGCAGGCTAGGAGGTCCAGACAGGAGAGCAGCCAGAGGCTTGCGGCCAGCTGGTCTCCAGAATGGCAATGCAGCAGCAGACGCAGGAGACCTCTCTGGCTTGACAAGGGAAGGCAAACGCCAACCTCTGAAAGTTGTCTTCTGACCCTGTGCATTACCGTGCACGTGTGCACACGCACTAACTAATAATAAACAACAAACAAATACAAATATAAAAGAAAGACTTTGTAAACATGAACCCACTTGGTGACAGCTAGGCCCTCTTTGGCCTTTAGGCGATGCAGGAGGCATGGTTAAGTGACACCATGCTCAGTTCATGCCAAGGGGGTAGCAGTCTTTCCGACTCCACAGCCAAGCGCCCTTGCAGGTATCAGTCTGTTAAAGCCGCTTTAAACAGCTCCCACAAACTGGGAGTGTCGCAACAGATATTTTCTGCCTCAACAGTTGTGGGCATTGGATGTCTGAGGTTAAGATAACTTAGCTCTGTCTGAGGTTGGGAGATGTCATCTCTTTGACTCCTGGCAACCACCACCACCACCCAGCAGCTATTGCACTTGTGTGTCCAAACCAGCACCAAAGGACAGTGCAGCTAAGCTCTGCTGCCAGCCCTCGATATTCTCTGACCACTGTCACCACTGTGCTGGCCCTCTGTGTGTCACGGTGGCTGAACCTGAGAACGTCCGTGGCAGTCGCTTCCTGTCTGAGTCTTTCCGTCAGCCTTCTCCGTATAGACTTCTACTTTCAGATAGATTTTCATTTTCAGCGTTGGCCTATTGTTCTCAAGGCACGGCCTTTTATCCCAGAGCCGTTTGCTTCCTCCCCTTTGTCAGCCCAGGGTGCTAAGGATGCTGCTGCTCACGTTCAAGATGGATCTTCCCACGCCAGTTAAACACGCTGGAAACAACCACGTAGAGAAACCCAGTGACTTTGTTCTCTCCGGTGATTTCCATCACACACCAGAAGATTCCTTTGTTCCAAGAGAGTGCCCTACCCTGTCAGCTCTGCTCACAACTCAGCTCTGGCTTCACTGGCTCCGATCCCTGGTGTTCTGCTACCAAAACAGGTCAGATATTTGAAGTGCCAGAAAATCGCACAATTAATTGATGTCATGTATAAATTTCCTCCGTGTTCGGTTGTCCTCTGCCCTCTCCCAACAAGCTCTTTTTTTTCTTAAGTTTTATTACATAGGGCCTTGTATCTGTTATAAAAATAATATTGGCCACCAGAAAATTCTGAAAGAACTTCTAGGGAAGCGACGTTGATGGTGTGTGATTCAACAACTGCACTGTTTTAGAGTTTCATTCAGAGAAAATGGTGTTGCCTATTTTAAATTATCCCTGTTACTTTTCATGCTTATTTCAATCGACACGATACATGTTTCAGGGTCCTTCACCTTAAACCATGACATCACATCCTGATCCAATCCGCTGGCTTCATTTAACTGCTGTTTGTAGTTGTCAAAGCAAGTCTGCTATTATGCTTTGTAAGCCAAGGGGCGGTGTTATAAACACCACATTGTGTCCCAAGGAGCCTCATTTTCCCATTGTTTTTGTCTTCAGTTTCTGCCTCAAGTTTCCTGCCTTGCCTTTCTCTCAGAGAGGGAGTGTAAAGTAGAAGATGAAACATACCCTTTCTCCCTCAAGGGCTTTTCATCCAGGCATTATCGCGACAGCAAAGCGATAGATTGGACGGCCCACGGCTCATTGACTCAAGAACCTGACTAATACATCTCCTCACTGGACTGTTTAATGGGCAAAGCCTGCATGTCTCATCACTTCTGCCCACGGTGGGCATTATGTTTATATTTACGCCTATCATTCCTTAATAAATTTGTAAGATGAGGGCAATAATTTTTGTCACATGTGAGTTATTGGTTATATCTTGATGAGTTTCCCAAAGATATTATCTAACAAAAATTTTATTGATAAAAGGCATTGTGTAAGTACTCAGAGTTTTCCTTCCTTGTGTTGAATTACTCCTTGCAGTGTGGGAGTGCTGAGGATGGGGGGCGGGGAGTATTATGTGAGATTAAGCATTAGCTGGCACTGGATGCTTTGCTATGGGTTGTAAAACTAATGGCGATTTGCATAAATGACCAAGAAACTACCAATTATTTATGGTCAGAAAACGCTAAAGGGTCTGCAGTATTGGCCTAGGTTTTGTAATTGGAAGACATAAAGCAATTTAAGAAGAAAATTGATTTACACAGCCAATTTATCACAAACTTCTATTTCCACCATGAAGATCTATTAGAGTATTGCTTATTTTTTAATTTCCCAACGCCCTAGAGACATCACTTAACGTCATCACAGGACTCACAAGTGGATCTTGGCGAATCGAACTCCATGCAGAGCGGCTAATCCTTCAGTTGTGGACATAGAACAAACCGAGGTCTGTCGGTGTGTTTCGAACAAAACATTTGTTTATTTGATTTCTTAACTCAACAAGTAACTATTGCACCATCTCCTTTTCTGGCTCTGTGCCTTTTGTAGACACGCAAGGCCCTCTTGCCATCAGGAAGATAGATTCTGACACAGACACAGCAGGTGGAGAATGAAAAATAAATCAAGTCTCCGTGCCGGGACCAGCCAGCTTTCAAGCACAATCTGTTCTCTGGGATACAAGGGAGACCAAACGTTACAGACATCATCTGATGAAAAAGATCCTATTGAACGTTTTACTTAAGTGTACAAGAAATCACATATGAAAATAATCTTAGGAGAAATATCACAATTCTGAGACATCCAAAATAAACCTTGAGAGATCCGAGTCTGGAAGTGGTTGGGAGGGTGAAAACACAGCACTCTGATGAACTCGTTGAGGAATTTCAAACCATGTGCTTTGGGGCCTTCCACCACCTCCCCATTGCTCCCCTTTGAGCCTCCACAGATCTGACCCCTAAGATCTGCCTCCTCAATCTGCTGGAACTTTCCTGTCCTCTTTCAATGTAGTGTCTACCTACTGCTGAGGTACAGGGAGATAGGTAGGGGCAAAAATACACGACATATAGCAAGAAAACGAAAATGGGGGGGAAAAGAGACAGAAGGAGGAAGGAAAAAGAAAAGAAAGAAAAAAGGAGGAAAGGAAAACGAAAGGAAGAGAAAGGAGAAGGGAAGAAAAGGACAGCGAAGGAGAAAGGGAAAAAGAAGAAGCGAAAAGGAGAAAGAGGGAACAAGAAAGAGAAAAGGAGAAAGGAAAAGAAAAGGAGAAAAAAAAAAAAAGCCCACTCCCTTTCACACTACCCCTCCCTCTCCACCTCCTCCTTTTCCCTCCCCCCCTCCCCTTCTCCCTTTCCCTCTCACTTCCCCTTCCAACTCAGCGTGTCTCACATTCACTGCCCCCATCGTATCTTTTCTGCCCCCCCCCCGTGTATGTGTATCATACTCATCCAGGTAAAACACCCACAGGAGATGCTGTGGATGATGAGCAGCCCAGGACAAGGGAAGTTGGTAAATGTGAACCTCGGGGGAGAGGGGGTGACTCACATGCTGAGTGTGGGAGGGGCTCACAAAGCTGTGATAGGAAAATAGGATGGAGCAGACACTCTCAGGCTTTTTGCTCACCTGCTAGGATTGCTTCACTAGGTTGCCAGGGATCATTAAAATATAAGCAGCGAATTAAAACAGTGGACATTCGTTTTAGAAAGCCCACTTTGATGGGAGAAGGAACCGCTAATGGACCAGAATTTTCCCCAGGCAACAAAATGTCCTCCGGGAGGTAAAGCAGAGAGTCATTGCTTTGGGTGCAGATTAAATAGCACCTTTGAAAACGTTTGTCAAGGGAGAGACATGGAGTGGAGGGTAGATAAAAACCAACCCAGCTGTAAAACTGTCTCGCGAAGGTGTGGCTGGTGACGGACACCATACCTCCAAGCCATGCAAGCCTGGACTGTATGAGCAAAGCAAGCCATTTGTTCCCTAAAGCAATCAACAGTTTGTCTCTGTGAGAATAATAGAAAGCTATAAAAGTCAGTAATAAAAAGCATTGCATGTGAACTCATAGGCTTGTCCTTGTGTCCTAAGCTTAAAGAGGAGAAAGCTCATGGCAGTGGCACTTGGTGAATGGGACCCATTTGTCCCTTTTGTGAAAGTCCTGCTGCATCTTCAGGAATTAGTTATAATGTCCTGTTCTCTACTTCATCAAGGTTAGGAGCTCCTAAGTTTAAAGGTAGAAGAAAACGCTCTTCCTTTTTTGACTTGCTTTTCCAATTTGTAGATTCTAGGGGCTATTCCTAGTTACTAGAAGATGCATTTTCCTATGTCTCTTGGTTGCATCTTGTGAGGTGATCAGAACATAAGCCACCCAGTGTGCACACTCCTCTCACACTGAGTATGCAGCTGAGGCTCCCATTCACGTGCCATGCTTGGTTGTAACTCATGTACTAATGTGGTCACCCAACGAACAATCATTGTGTGTGTGTTGTGTTTCTGAGACAAGGCTCACTGGAGAGATTGATTAACAGTCCACAAAATTGTTGACTTTGAGCTTTTGTTTAAATTTCATTTAGTTTGAAAAGAGGGAAACGTGACTTGAAGGAGGCAGGCGCTGACTCATCCAGCCTTGAATGCATGTAGATTTTAGACCCAGAGACAAAGGGAAGCTCCCAGAGGGGTTCCCCTAGCATGGGACAAGGCTCCACAATAAGACCTTGCTCAATAGAAAGGAGGTTCCTGGGGAATAGTCAAGGAAGGACAAACAGACCATTGGGGCTTTCATTGGGTACATCAGTGGAAGGATACTGATATGGCCAGCAGCAGCAGGAGCAGAGAGGGAGGATTTGCAGTGTGTGGTCTGTAGCAGTAGGAGGAAGAGCGCATGCCCCGTCCTAGAACCTAGATCGTGATGCCTCGGTGACACAAGGACTTCAGAAAGTGATTAAGGGAGCAGAATTCAAGATGTGATGCTATTGTAGATATTTTCAAAAGATTTGTTTGTAGATATATATTTTAAAGATTATTTTTTGATGTGTACGGGCATTTTGCCTGCATTTATGTAAGTGAACTATATGTGTTCCTAGTACCCAAGGAGGCCAGGGGAGGGCGCTGGATTCCCTGGAACTGGAATCAAAGACAATTGTAAGCTGGGTGCTGGGAACTGAAGCCTGGCCCTCTGTAGGAGTAGTCAGGGTTCTTAATCACTGATCCATCTCTCCACCCCCACATCCTAGACATTTTAATGGATCCGATACAGTCTCATGACTCCCCAGAAGCAGAGGCTCTTTCACCAATGAAGGAGAGAGATGTCACCAAAGAAGAGATTAAACCGTGAGAGGAATTCCACCGGTCGTTGCTGGTTCTGAAGATGGAGGAGGGGTCTGAGAGTGAAGGAAGAGGGCTGCCTCTAGAAGCTGTGACGGTGACACTTCAGCCTGGCCCTGCCCACACTTTGGCTTTATCCCAGCACAACCCATATCTGACTTAGAATGAACTTGTTTTCTTTAAACGGCTCATTTGTGGCAATTTGCTACAGCATCAACAGGAATGGATACGATGGGGCTTGGTAGCTGATTATGTGGATCATGGGAGGATTACAAGGCTGACTCCGTGGTCCAGCAGTACGCAGTCATGCCAGGCATCTGAGTGAGATAAATCAGGCAAGCAGTAGCTGGAGGGTGGAAACACAACTGAGATGTTGGTGGTATTAAATTTCACATGCCAATACGGTACTCACATGGAAGTCACAAAAAACTCGCTGTGTAAGTCTCAAGTTCAGAGAAGGTGGTTGAGCAAGTGAAAACTTTTGCACTAGAAATAAAACAGGTGACATTCACAAGCACCGTACCAACTGACTGGGAAAGAAGGGGAGCCTGGATGCAGAAGAGCAAGCTCAAGCCAAGACTCTGAAAGAGAAGAAAGAGGAGATGGTGAAGGGGACTAAGAGGGAGTCCCAGTGAGGCAGGGAGGCAATCTGCAGGTCACAGCATCAGAACGGTAAAATGGAGAAAGTACTGCTAAGGGGGCCCAGGACGATCAAGCCAGAGGTGACGAGCAACAAGGAGCACATGACAGAGACGTGCATCTGCGTGTGACCTTGCAGTGTGGTCCATAGTCCTTGGAAGGTCCTCATTTGCACGGTGTCAATTGTGGCAGCCAGGGAAGAATAGGAGGGTGAACTGGTGAGCAGTGTGGTTGGTGGTGAGAGATGGATCAAGATTGGATACGGACATAATTAACTATCCCAGAAGAAGAATTATATCCAGGAGAGGAGGGAGTGGGGGAAGGATGAGGTTGAGGGGGAGGAGACTTGTGCACATTCACCAATTCTTGCTCTGAGACTCGCACTTTGGAGCTGTGTCAACAGGAAACCATCATCAAATGCAGCCCCGGACCTTGCACCCCCAGAACTGTAAGTTAAGACAAACCTCTTTTCCTTATAAAATGCAGGGCCATGGGTGTTTCCTTAGAGTGGCCCCAAATGAATGGGAAAAGGCACTTCCTTCTAGGGGTTTTATCTGATGGGCCTGGATCATGGAGAATCTTCCACCAAGGATGGAGGGTCTTCTCATCTCATTCTTAGTTAGCCACAGGAATCTGTCTTCTGGAGGGCTAGGACAAAATACTGCCACAGAGGGAAGAAGGGCACTTGACTTGCATCCTAGAAGGCAGTAAGTTGACCGTGGACCACAGTGAGGCAGGTGTTTTCCTCTTGGCCTAACATCTTGATAAGGAGCGCTTCATGGGAAGAGAGAGTGAGGAGCATTTCCGTGGTGCACCACAAGGTCATCGTGGTCAGCCATCATCTGGTCACCTCAGGGTCTTCATGACAGCAAGCTGGCTTCTCTGCCTCAGGTCTTGTTCGTGCAGCCAGCAGGCTGTAGACTCACAGTGACGTAGGGATCAGAAGGCAAAGCATCAAGAGTCACCGCATTGTCACCTATAAACAATGAGGAACACATTCCATCTGCCAATCCCAGCACGGGTGCCAAGGAGATGCTGGGACCAGTTCCATCCCATGCACTGGTCCCACCAGGATGTCTGTGTATCAGGCTTATCTCTTTGTGGCCCTTCCTCTGCCCTGTGGGTGCTGGGGAAGTTGTAGAAAATGAGGATTCTTTGTTTCTTTGTTCAATGCTTGAGCTAAACCTGTAAGGCTAATGTGAACTATCAGTGTGCGCTCATGATGGTATACAAACCTGCACAGTGTACCCTCCTGTAAAGACTGATTGGCTTCATGCAGCAGCTGTATGGAGCAGGGGACAATGTGTTAGTAGGCCTGGTAAAAACAGCTTTCTTAGGCTGTGTGTTTTCTGCTGTTTGTGTAGCACCTTGCAAAATGATGCTACCGATGCCCTCACCTCTTACCCGGTTATTTCTTAATAGTAAAATTTTTCTTCTAGGACAAGCTTTATTCTGAGTGAATGCTTCTGCAGCCCTTTGGTAGAAGGGACCTGTGTGTGTGTGTTGGGGGGATGCTGGTTAAATTCACCAAAGGAGGCCCAGGTGGTCACACTTTGTTCCCAGCTAGTAAGTGGCTGAGCTGATTTTTTCAGACTGATTCCAAAGCCCATTGTCAGAAGCATTGTGCCTTCTTGCCTCTCCCTTCTGTCTGCAGCTGCAGGAATGAATGGTGATTGGGGACTCACAAAGCATGGAGTTAAAACAGCTACATTTGCATAACGATTTAAGAATTGCAGATGTCCCAGAAAAAAAAAATGGTTCTGCTCACAGAGATCATTAGGATGGTGGTCTCAGCTTTCTCTCAGTTTATGTATGAGCATGTAGTCATCTATAGATGCCCCGAAATCCTGCTAAAAATATCAAGCACATTATGTTTTTCACTTTAATGACCAAAGGAATGGGGTCAGTAACTAAGTGCTCTGTTGCCCAACAGCATCCTCTGGGCATTGGTACCAGAGCCCTTGTGAGTCCAAAGAAGCAGGTGCCCAAGTCCCTCATGTAAAAAAGCACACTCTTCAGCTATAACTGTGCATGTCTTCTCAATTTCAGTATACTCTAGTGGCCAGGGCAGTTAATTGCCTTGCAAGAATGGGAACTAGAGCTTGGATCACCAGGAAACCCCATGTGATTGTGGTGACCTGTCTGTGGTTCCAGCCTCAGAAGGCAGAGACAGGTACTCCCCAGAGCAAGACTACCTCTAGCAGAAAGTTCTGGGCTTGACTGAGAGATCCTGCCTCAGTGAATGAGGCTCAACAGTGATAGAAGGTCACACTTGATATCAACCTGATCAGTCGCCTAGGCACTAGGAAATCATCTCCCACCCACAGTCAGGCAAAAACACTGATTAAACTCAGCAGACTACATCTAAAAGAAGTCACTGAATTGTGAGGTGGCTTGTTATCAGTTCATCCGAACCACTGGTTAACGACTCAAAAAGTCAAACTGACTCGGGGACAATGCCTGGCTTCCACTCTGGGCCTTGGTGGCAGCCCATCTGTCACTCTCAGGAAGTAGACACCCCCACTAGAACCTTGCTCTGAAGGTGCTCAGAGAGTTGAAGTTCAATCTTTTAAAAAATGATGTATATATAAAGACATATATGCTGTGGGATAATGTTCTTGTACACTGTAAAGATTTGTCACTCGTATTGGTTTAATAAATGCTGATTGACCAGTAGCCAGGCAGGAAGTATAGGCGGGGCAACCAGACTAAGAGAATTCTGGGAAGGGGAAAGGCAGAGAGTCAGATACCAGCCAGATACAGAGGAAGCAAGATGAGAGAAGGTATCAAGCCATGTGGCTAAACACAGAGAAGAATTATGGGTGAATTTAAGTCAAAAGAGCTAGTTAATAATAAGCCTGAGCAATAGACCAAACAGTGTATAATTAATGTAAGCCTCTGTGTGTTTATCTGGGACTGGATGACTGTGGGACCAGAGGGGACAGAAACTTCAGTCTACACATATAAATACGTATTTTTCTGCAGAAATGAACTCAGTCATATTTCAGGAAGTTTTGAACCTCAAAGTGACCATTAAATTTAAAAAAATTACAGTCTCGCTTTCAGCCTGGATGATATCATTCTTTTACATTTTGGTCTGTGCTAGCTGGATATGTTCCAGAGTGGAATGGAAAACTCTGATAAATGCATAATTCTATTGCCATATTTCCAGTTTCTTTTCACATCAGGAACAATCTATTCCATTGCAGAGAGTGAAAGCTGTATGAATGGACCCATTTCACTTCACTAGGAGTGTTCTATACCTTGCTGATATGTCTTATAGCTAAGATGCCATACCAGCCAAGTAGGATCTCTCTAAGTCTCAGTGTTTACTCTGTACCCCAATATTGCTCTCTGGTTCTACTACTGGGCCATAGGTACTGCTAATACCAGCACAGGAATGTCTCAAATAATCTTTCCATGATCTCTACCATGAGTGTACTCCCAATATATTATATAATTTTTTTACTTATGTTTAATAAATAAAGCCTGCCTAAAGATCAGAAGAGCATAGCTAAGGTCAGGGAGTAGTGGCACATACCTTTAATCCCAGGATTTGGGAGATGAGGCAGAGGCAGATGTATCTATGTGAGTTCAAGTCTACCCTGGTCTATGCAAGATCAATGCTGAGACAAACCAAGGTAGTGGTGGCTCACACCTTTAATCCTAGTACTGGGGAGTCACGACTTTAATCCCAGCACTAGAAGGAATATAAAATGAGAGGAGAGAGGCTTAGCCTGCTTAGGCTGCTTAGGCTGCAGCTGGCTGACCTTGGTAGAGGGAGGACTTCTTTAGTGGCCCCATGTTGGGTGCCAGATGAAGGACACTAAAAAGAAATCCCACACTAGCTCAGAATTGAGTATAATAAAAGGTTATTTATTTAGAGGTAGACCCACAGATATCAATCCTGTGCTTGAACTGGGAACAGCAACCAAATCCAGCAGCCAGGAAAGAGGCCAGACTCATGCTTTACATTATATTATTTTGCATTTATAGTATGAGAGGCCATGCCCAAGTGGGTGGGTAACTTAAAGGCTACTGGTGTAGGAATTCCTATAGCACTTTGCTTTTCTGGTTTTCGAGTTTAACCCCATATTTATCTCAGGGTTTTTATTATTTATGCTACAACATTCCCCAGAGGGAAATGGGCCAACCTCCATAGATTATTGCAAGTACCTAGAGTTAAAAAATAATGGAGGTGCATACAATCCTTGATTGGCTCCCAGCCCAGCTCAGAAAGTGCTGTGAAGTTGATGCTCTACCTCTGTGGCAGCCTTGGTGCCCAGCCGATGTGGAGATGGATCCTGCTGAGGTCAAGCTCTGGCTTCTCTCTGTGTACAAACTCAATTGTTGAGACTTCAGTATTTCCAACTTTTTGTTTGCACTCATTTGTCTATGCTCAAGTGGCTCTGCTCTTCCCGAGCCCTCTCTGGATAGAGCCAAGAGATGCTGAACATCCCTGTCAGAGACAATGAGGAAGGACATCTGTTAAAGAGGTAACACTGGCCAGGTTCTGAATCCAGAGTCAGAAGCACACCTTGGGCAGAAGTCAAACCCCTTTTCAAGGCCATCCCTCACAGTTAAGTGAAGGGGCGTGGCCAATCGATAAGTTAGAAATAACCAGACCAGCTTAATATAATAGATTTAGTTTTAATAAACGGAAAAAAAGGGAACTCACACAACCAGGGTTCCAGCGACCAGGAGAATAGGGAACAAAGAGAAAGAGGTGAGCACACCTAGATGTTTTTATCTTTTTTTCTTGGCCTCAGGGGGTCACACCCTAAACAGAATGTGATTGGCTGAACTTCCCCATCAGTTAAGGCTCTGTACCACTTGACAGATCCTAGAGTTTGGATGAGGCTATGAAATCAACTAAGAGACATGCCTCTGGGTAGCCCTGTAAGGCTAACTGGGGCAGGTCAGGGTTCTTCCACACAGTACCTGGTACCCTCTGTTATCAGCCCAGATGTATTGAGGTCCCAGGGAAAAGATGCGGCTTTTTGCCTGCCTGCCTTCATCCTTGCTGCTGAGTGCATCTGCCCTACTTGCTGTTCATGCTGCTGTCCTTCTTCACTGGCATTAGAGCCCAGCTTTGTGGCCCTCTGATGCAGACTGAAGACCAGTGGCTTCCAGGAGTCCTTCAGGTCTTTAGATGCTAAACTGTGCGTGCTGAGGCATCCAGCTTCATGGACGGGGAAATTCGTGGGTTCTCAGCGTTTTCAGTGCACAGACAGCTATCACTGGATTATCTACATCATGGTACCAATCTAATAAATGCCCCTTTAATAAATATTCACTCTGTTTGTTCTGTTCTTTTAGGAGACCTTGACTCATATAGGTTTTTACTCCTGCTCCTGGCACACATGCTTGCATGTGTGTGTATACACTTGAGTGCACACACACACACACACACACACACACAGAGAGAAGAGAGAGAGAGAGCGAGGTAGATGAGAGAGAGAGAGAGAGACGGAGAGAGGAGAAGGAGGGAGGGAGGAGGGAGACGATGCTTGAGTACTTTTTTCTTAAGACTTTTGAGAAATCAACAAGACATCCTCAAATCACAAATAGCCAAGGGCATTCCTAGGCCTTTGAGAAGAGCAGCAGGCCCATCTTCTGCCACAGGATAGGACTCTTCCTCCCTTACAGATTACAGACCCCCTAGTCTATGTCTTCCCATCCCTGCCTCAGTGCCTAGTTAACTTTTTTCATTTTTGTGACAGAAATGCATGAGAGAAACAACTCAAAAGGGGGGAGGGATTTCTTTTGGTTCATAGCTTCAGGGGCTACAGCCAGTCCATTGTTCCTGGGTCCCCGTCTGAGGCAGAAGGAGTTGACGGCATGCCTTGTTATGTCTTAGCCACCCAGTAAGCACAGAGGTCTACAGAATGTGGGGCTGGCTGTAGTTCTGTAGCTCTGCTCTACATCCAGAAGGTTCTGTAACCTCAGTAATCAGCACCAGCTGGAGACCATCCAGGGACTTCTTAGCCTCAAACTTGCCATTTCTGTCTCTGACTGTGAGGCCCTTGACTCTCATTACACATTGTACATTCCTTATTTGTTCGGCTTTGGTTCACACAAGTGAACTTACAAAGTGGCTTACAAAGCTAACCTGTATTCCAGAAACAATAAAAACTGACCAACAAAAATAACAGTCTCAGTCGTCCACCCAGACACAGAGCAAGCAAGATGTGACTGCCTCTCCAAGCAAGGTACCAAGCCACATGGCTAACACAGAAAAGAATTATGAGCTAAGGTAAGTTATAAAATTAGTTAATAAGCCTAAGCTAATGGGCCAATCAGTTTATAATTAATATACACCTCTGTGTGATTTATTGGGACTAAATGGCTGGGAGAACGGGTGGGAAGAAACATCTGTCAAACAAGTATGGTCTGTAAGCCTTCATCCTCTATCTCTAAGTGAAATGGGGTTTTTCCCAAAGATGCAGGGTGCAGCCATTCTCCCCTGCCAGTATCAGCGAGTCATTTATGCTCATTTTAATACAGATTGTAGGTTCATTTCTCATAGGTCTGGCTTCCCTCTTGAGTCATTCTCTACATGTATGATCAGTCCAGAATTCCAGCACACAGAGGGTGCCACCCACATTTAATATCTTCTCTCCCCAGATAAATCTCCCTGGAAATACCCTACACTCCCAGAAATGTGTCCCGAGGCTATTCTAAATCCAGTCAGGCTGGACAATGAATCTAATTAACCAATTAAACTGATGTAAATCAACAACTGAATGATTTCAAAATTAATCGGCCAGTCAGAAGAATTACACTTTAGACATAGTCAGTGGCCATTGACCCCAGTGCCATAGACCCTGGAAGAATAATTCTAATCCTGCCTTGTCATTATAGGCCAACGTGTTACCTCAGTTGGCCTATCTAGAAGTCCTCGGGAAGAGAACTGTATAATCCTTTAGAAGCAGGATTTATAAACAGTTCATCCAGGCTGTGTCTACAATTGAATGTTCTATTTTTTTCTGGAGTAGTATACAATTGTACCTGTGAACCACAGTTGACCCATTATTATGTGAAAGTCATATGAGCTAGTTCCAACTCTGGGAAATACAAAGATACCATTATAATTCATGGAGGTGCTTTTACAGGAACACAGGCTCACATTTCTTGAGTAAATAATTAGGGATGGGACTGCTGGGCCATATAGTTTATTACTTTGAGATTATCATCAGCAGTGGATATATCCAGTGGTGGATAGAGAGCCCACCGCTCTCTGTCTAAAAAGGTCAATATTGATGGCCAACCTTGACAGGGTTCTTACGGTCACCTCTTGGGATGCCTGTGAAGGGTTATCTAGATTGACTTATCTGAAGCAGGAAATTCCACCCTTAATGTGAGTGGCACCATTCTATTCTACATGCATTTGATATTTGTGTTTTGAGCTTTTGTCCTGTTCTTTGGCTGAGCTCCCTCTGGATCTAAGACCTTCTTCTCTTCCTCTCTTTTACCTATAAGTCCTTTGGGAAGTTTTGTACCTAGGACCAGTAGTGTCTGTGAATAGTGAATATAAACCATTTTCTTCTTTGCAGCCTGAATCTTTGTATTGTACTCTTACAGTACATTTCACAGACCAGACATCACCAGAAGGAGGGGAAGAGATCACTGCTCTGCAGTATTCTCCGGGGACAGAGTGCAAGTCTCTTGCGTTATGCAAGGGAGTGGACAGCTAGGGGAGAGTGGAGCACCAGCCTGCATCCCTTCTCTGCTTCTTCTGGATGCACGGCCCCTGCTGCCTCCCACTCCGGCCAACCAGGCTGTCTCACTATAACAGACCACAGCCTCGGACATGTGAGCCCAGACAAACCCCTTCCTTCCGTAGGCTTGCTTCTGTCTTCCACTCTTGTGTCACAGCACAGCCAAAGGAACTAATGAAGGATGGCGGCAGTGCGTGCGATGCACAGGCTGACGTGGCTTTGGCCGTTCGAAATAAGCAGGTCACAGGACTGCACTTCGGCGCTGGTCTCGGCTCTGGTGAGGATGAAATTCGCGTTAATTGGTTTTGATTAGCTCTCTTGATGCCTTCTATTGCATGCCCAAGATCATTCACTCATGGGGAACGTATTAGGTTGTTCATTTTATTTTTCTTCTTTTCCGCGTGGCGTTTTGGAGATGGGGTCTTATGATTCTACCCCAGGCTAGCCTGGAAACCTGTCGTCTTCCACCCTCCAGCCTCCCTGGCTGTGATCGCCAGATGTGCGTGGCCAATGTTTTTTGACTCCTGACCATTCTTTGTGCATTACTGGGTGCTGAACCTTTGTCATAAACGTGATTTTCCAGTATACTTCTCCAATTTTGGGGACACTAGTTTTAGGTTCATAGTGTGTCTCCTTACTGCACAAGCATTTTCTTCAAGAAAATCGAATTCATCTTCTTTTTCTTTTCTGGACATGCTTTGGTATTACATTTTAAAGCTCTCTAACAAAGGTCTTAAGATCGCTTTGTATCTCTAGGAGTTTCACAGTGCAAGTGAGCCTGCTATTCAGTGGCTCAGGTATTATCCCTCTACTAGATGTGGTGCAACCCCAGTGCTGGTTGCTGAAGGAAACAGCCCTTAACCTCAGACTGTTTCTACATCTGTGCCAGCAGTCAGTGCTCTGTCTCATGCGGATCTATTTCTGGGCTTTCAATTTTTGTTTCATTGATCTGTGTGCCTGGCCTCCTCTCAAAGTTACCTTTCCCATTGTGTATTTATAGCACTATACAATCCTCCAACTCTGACCTTTCCAGAGTTCTTCTGACTACTCTGTTACTTTACTTTGTACACACACACACACACACACACACATACACACACGAGAGGGGGGGCAGGCACAGAAAGAGACAGAGAGACAGAAAGATAGAGACAAAGACAGACCCACAGAGAAAGACACACAGATAGACAGACTGATACACATAGAGGGGGGATATAGATAGATAGATAGATAGATAGATAGATAGATAGATAGATAGATGATAGATGCATTTAAGTCTTTATTTGATTAAAAAACAGATTTTTAACTGATATTGTGTTGAATCTATAGATCAAATGAAGAGACATTGATATATTAGAAATACTGAGTGTTTTTATTCTTAAATGTGGTATATTTCTCCATTTAATTAAATCTTTGATCAATTTTCATTAAGATTTTATAGTCATCAGCATATAAATCTTATGTAAAACTTTTCCAATTTGTACCTAAGTATATGATTTGTGGTGCTAACTTTTGCTTCATATTAATATTTGATATTTCTGTTTTGACTTGTATTCTACAACTGGGCAAACTGAATGGGAATCTGAGAGCTTCTTTCTTCACTTATTTCCTGTTGCTATGATAACACTGTGACCACCCAGCTTAGAGAAGACAGCTTACTGTGGCTTCTGGTTTCTAAGGTGTAGGAGTCCACTGCATAGGGAGGCACAGTGACATGTGACAGGCATGGGTATCAGAGCAGGAGGCTGAGAGCCCACACCTTCAGATGCAAACACAAAGCAAAGACAGAGGAAGGGAGAGGGAGGGAAAGAAGGAGAGAGGGAAGAGAGAGAGAGGGAGGGGGAAAGAGAGGAAGAAAAGAGGGAGAAATGAAGGAGAGAGAGAGTGTGAGAGAGAGAGGGAGAGGGTGGAAGAGAGAGGGGGAGGAAGAAAGGGAGAGAAATGAAGAGAGGGAAAGGGGAAGGGAGAGAGAGGGAGGGAGAAGGGGAGAGAGAGGGAGAGCGAGAGGGAGAGAGGAAGGGAGAGAGGGGGAGAGGGGGAGAGAGAGGGAGGGGGGAAGAGAGGAGGAGAGGAAAGAGGGAGAGAGAGAAAGGAAAGGGGAGAGAGAGGAGAGAAGAGAAGAGGGAGAGAGATGAAAAGAGGAGGAGAGGAGAGGAAGGAGAGAAAGAAAGAAGACAGGTGGCTCAAGATTTCTGACCTTAAAGCCCGCCCTCAGCAGTGCACTTCCTTCCCAAACAGTGCCAGGACTGGGAACCAAGTACTCAGAGACCCAGGCTATGTGGCACATTTCCACCACAGACAACTCCCTGGGCCCTGCAGGCTCCTTGCCATATTGGAATGCAGAAGCAATTCAGTCCAACCTTTCAACGCCCCACTGTCTTTCATAGTCTCAAACACTTTTCTTTTGCTCCTGTAAATTCTTTGTGCTTTCTGTGTGGATAATATAACATCTGTGAAGACAGTTTTATTTCTTCCTGCACAGAGTCGCTCTTTGATTTCTTCTCACTGGCTGCATGGATAGCTTCACCTGTCAACTTGACAAGGCCCAGAGTCACCAGGAAAGAGGGAACCTCGACTGAGGAATGGTTTAGATCAAACTGGCCTGTGGGCCATGTCCTTTGGCCATTTTCTCACATTGTTCGTTGATATAGAAGAGTCCAACCTGCTGTGGGCAGTGCCATCCCGAGGCAGGCAGGCCTAGGTGTAGAGATGAGTACTGAGCAAGGTCAGAGGAGAGCAAGGCAGTAAACTGTGTTCTTCCATGGTCTCTGCTTCACTTCCCGCCCCCACATTCCTCCCCGGAGCTCTTGTCTTGGCTCACCTTGATGACAGACTTTTTAAAATTAATTAAGGGTTTACGTGTGTGTGTGTGTGTGTGTGTGTGTGTGTGTGTGTGTGTGACAGCACATGTGTGGGGGGCAGAGGATGACTTGAGGGATTTGGTTCTCTCTTTCTGCTACGTAGATTCTGGGGACTGAACTCAGGTCGTCAATCTTGGAAGCAAGCATCCTCACCTGCTGAGACTCCTGAGAGACTGTGCTAGAACTCTTTTAAGTTTTTCCTTTGTGGAAAAAACTACCTGGAAGCAAAGCATTCCAGGGTTAAGGGTTCTTGGTGTCTAGCCTGACCATCTTGGGAAAATGCTGGTCTCAACTGACCTCATTGTTTTGTTCTAGAAGACAACACTGGCTCAATGCCCCCAAGACCCCAGGCTAATGGTCTGAGCAAATCCTCATCTGACTGCTGCTGGCAGGGGACATGACAGGTGGAGATGAGGAGACAAAATCACACTAGGAGGTGGCCCTTCCTGGATGGTGGTTGCCACAGTTGCCAGCTGAGTCCTGTGGAATTGTACCTGCTTTCAATTCTAAGTGGAAGGCAGGCAGATGCAGAGTTTGGAGATGGTTTTGCTTTGCCTGGGCTGTGAGCCCAGGTATGTGGGTGGCCTCTAGAAGCAAGAATGAGGGCTTTTTCCAACAGGCCAGCAGGGAAGCAGGGATCCAGGTAATAGCCTCATGGAACCTGGATGGATCCCCAAGATTGAGTGAGCTTGGAAAACAGATTTATCACCCCAAAACACCTCCAGAAAAGAGCACAGCGCTGCTGATACCTTGGTTTGGGCTCTTAAGACCCAAGTAGAGGTTGAGCTGAGCCACTTGTGTCTGGACCCTCAAAAAGTTGGTCCTGATTCAAGCTACTGACTTTGCGACTACGGTCAGGGAGAGCTTGAGGCTTGCGTTAGACAGGAACTAAAGATCTTCGGTGTGTGTGTGGTGGGGGGGTGGATGCTGCTGCCTGCTGAGGACACAGAAGTGAGGGCAGTGTCTTTCACTGTGATGTTCACAAATCCACGAGTAGATCTTCCATCAAACTAACACGAACATCTTTTGTGTGCAGGAGGCTGAGGATGATTTTGTTGGCTCTAAAGAACAGAAAGCATTCCGCCTGACTGGGACAACGAAAGAAAAATCCAGACGCAGGGGCTTGAAATAGAGAGGGAAGAGTCTAATGAGTAACCATGCCTTGACGGGAGTAAGGAGGACAGGCAGGGCTCCAGCAGCCACAGCGGCAGGAGAAGTGAGAGGGGGAAGGAGAGGGAGAGGGAGAGAGAGAGGGAGAGGGAGAGGGAGAGGGAGGGGAGAGGGAGAGAGGGAGAGGGAGAGGGAGAGGGAGAGGGAGAGGGAGAGGGAGAGAGATCCAGAGGGATCTGAGATCTGGAGAGCAAGTTAGAGACTCATGAAATGAGGTTGCCGCAGCTTGAGTAACGGCACCTGGGGGCAGATGCCCTTTTTCTCTAGAAACTTCTATCGTTATCACATAACATCTTTAGCCCTTCTGTATGACAGCAGATAATCAGCTTCATACATAGCCCTCTGATTTAAGTATTCTCCTCATCTAACATGCTTGGTCAAACACCTGGGTGCTATGGCATAGCCGGGTTCATTCATAAAAACTGAACACCCTATGTTGTACCACATGTGACTGTACATGCTTACTGTCAGATAAGCACACTAGTTTTCTGTAACAAATATGTGAGACAGATAAGCTTATAGTAAAGAAACATTTATTGGCTTATAGTTCTGGAGCTTTTAATCCATGATTTAATTAGCTTTGTTGTCTTGAATGCCATTGTGAGAACACATGGCAGAGCAGAGAAGGACACACTGGGACCTCAACATTCCCTTTGAGGGCGTGCAGTCCAAGGCCTAAAGAACCCACATCAGAAAGGATCTGCTACCTCCCTGTGGCTGAAAACCCACCTCTGGAATACATGGGCCTTTTTGGGGGACATTCCTCATTGAATTACCGCAAGTAACACACATGTTAGTCTACCATCATGACTGTAGATATACGATCCAAGAAAGTTGGTGAAACTTTGAGGCCTAATTCTGCCGGTGATGGTACAAACATGTTAGTTTTCAGGGACACGTTCATGCCCATGTGGAGGCCACAGGTCAACCAGATTGTTGTTTACTCAAGCACCATCTACCTGTCAGGAGCACATCACCATGCTGGCTGAACCACCTGGCCTGTGAAGCCCCAGGATGCTCCTGCACTCATTACCAGTAGGAAGCACACAACCACCATGCTCCTTGCCTCATCACCAGTAGGAAGCACACACCCACCATGGCCTCCTGCCTCTTCTGCAGTTAGGAAGCACAACACCACCATGCTCCTGCTCATCACCCAGTAGGAAGCCACACACCACCATGCTCCTGCCTCATCACCAGTAGGAAGCACACACCACCATGCTCCTGCCTCTTCTGCAGTTAGGACCCACCAACACCCCTAGGCTCAGCTTTTTTCTCTTTTCAAAGGTGGGTTCTGAGAGTCAAACTCGGTCCTTGTGGTTTTTGGCAAGTGTTTGCTGTCCGAGCTGTCTCTTCCCAAAGCCTCACCATGATTTCAACGCGCCAGGAGCAGCTCAGAGCTCACTTGCAAGGTGTGCACTTTGAACTGGGGAGTGAAATCATGGTTACATCTTGGGGGATCGAGCCTGGGATGCTGGACTGAGAATGTTAGTTAGGGTGTCCCAAGGAAGAATTAACAGAGACTGTCCCAAAAGACAAAACGAGGAGGAATCTAAATTAGAAGGTGCAAGGTGAGCCAGGATGTTTGTGTCCATCAGAACAAGAGGACTCCATCTCCTCCTGGAGTCTGCCAGACTTCACCGGGTAGAGCATTACAGTGGTGTGCGCTGGACAATTTCACCCGAGACAGTCAGAGAGAGAGGCAGGAGCAAGGCTCACAGATTCTGCGCACCGCTTATGCTCCCTGGAGCTTGCTTCTCAACAGGGCTGCCTGTGGGCCTTAGCTGCTATTTTACTGATTTTCAATTGGAGTCCATTGAAATCCCAGCCCTCCCCCCTCTAGCTTCTCTCTAGCCACCCAGAGGGTGTAATTCAGGCAGAATTCTGACAGCTGTGGACCCAAACCCACGATTATCAGTTCTGTGTTTCCGGTAGTTCATTATCATTTCCAGGGGTTGTATCGGCAAAGGCGTCCCTCGTTCTCTAAGCAAGGAGGCCCTAGACAGACAGTGTCAAGGCAACAAAAATGCACACAGTGAACTGGGGAGAAAAGGCCGCTTCTGGCTGCTGGAGAAGTCCGTACACAGCTGAGCACCAACTTAATTTGGGGTTTTGGCGAGTGGATTGTTTTTTTTATGACTAATTATAAAGTACCCAGTGTTATTAGGGCTGGGTGATAGATGAGCGTCTGCTATAGTGATGTGGAAATTTAAGGCAATCTTCAGTGTGGAGCGACCTAGACAAAATGAGCCTAAAAGATTGATGGTTTGTCTTTGTCATTCTGCATAGTGTGAACAGCTCAGTGTGTGTGTGTGTGTGTGTGTGTGTGTGTGTGCACGCGTGCGCGCCTGTGCATGCACACCTTCCAAACCCATACTTATTTGTGTGTTTCCATATCTTTTGCTTCCAAATATGTTCAAAATAGAGTAGATGACACATATCCATATTAAGTCTGAGCTATGTGTAACATACATGCAGGGGACTTGGATAACTCTCGCCAGGTGAGTCTGAGGTCCCACGGTCTCCCTGTTTGTTTATTCATTGACTGCTCTGTATGCCTGGTCACATACTGGTTTATTAAAGTCCAGGCGAAAGCTGCACGTTAATGTAACAAAGAGCCGTGGTAACAAAGAGTTGCCAGAGCCAGGATATAAATACTACTATGGTTCTCTCTTGTCCTTCTCTCTGCCCACCAGGAGCAAGAAATGTGGGCAGAATTCACAGTTACAGACTTTCATCTTTTCCCCTTTAGCTATGTTTATTTTCTGCGTATGGGTGTTTTATCTGCCTATGTGTGTGTTTACTAGGGGTTTCGTGTCTGTGGTGACTGGAAGAGGATATCAGGTCCCTGGGACTGGAGTTACAGACGGTTGTAGCTGCCACGTGGGTCTGGGACTCTGACCTGGGTCCTCCAGAACAGCAGTTTTAACCACTAAGCCCTCTCTCCCGACTTGGCTACCTTCTGCCTTCTTAACAAGTGTGTTGTTGAAAGTCACACCAAGGAAGCACGGCCTTCTAAACGCAGCAGGATCAATGCACACGTGAACTCACAGAGGCGGCGGCGGCACTCATGGGTCCGGACCAGATCGGGACCTTGCGTTGAGAGTGGAAGTGGACATTGCCGGGCCCCGCGCCCCCCGTGTCTGCGTTTCGATGCGCTTTACCCAGTTACCGAGCTTCGGCAAGGAGGCAGGAGGTTTAAAATACACAAACACAGACAGAGACACGGGTCATCCTTGAATTCCCCAAGAATGCCCCTTTATTGTGCTCAGGGGCAGATTATATAGAGATAGCCACGCCCCGGCCAAACCCACCAGAAACCAATCTGCCATCAGGAAACTCCTGATGGTCTCGTGCTCAGAGCAGCTGTAGGCACTCAGATCAGGGGATTACAAGAAATTCAGGATCTGGGGTCTCACTGTTCCCAACAGACACGAGTCCTACGTTCTTAAACCCCAGAAGCTATCTCTAATTAATAACCATTTACAATGAAAATAGTTTGCTGTTCATTTTGTTTTGTTCTGTTCTTTTTTTTATTTTATCTTATTTTTAGATGCTGTTTGTTGTCTAGCGAGAGAGCAAGAAAGGTGGAAGTGTGAAAGTCTGGGGAGGAGCTTGGACAGGAACCATAATCAGAATATATCGATGAAAAAATTCTAGTTCAATTTAAAAAGAAAAGAGAAAAAGCAGCCAATCATGTGGACACACACTTGTAATCCCAGCAGACCCAGGAGACTGAAGCAGGAGGATTTCCACAAATTCAAGGCCAACCTCAGCTATGTAGATCTTGTCTCCAAAATAAACAAATAAAAGCAAAAGAATAAAATTAAAAAATTAAAAGCCGGGATGTCTTTAATCTAACTTTATACAGAGCTGATGCAGTGTGAATGTAAACGGAAAGGCAGCATCTAGGGACCCACGCTCTGGAGTTCAGGATCCTCGTAGCTTCCCTCTGGCTCTCACCGTGAAGAAGAGGACAGTGCCCCAGCCTTCAGAAGAGGAAATCAAGTTGCGCAGGGAAGAAGTCCCATCGTCTTCTCCATCTTCAGCTGGCTGGCCATGGCCATGGGGTAAGACAGCTTGTGCTTCTCACTCAAGCGCTCATCCCTCAACCAGTAAAGCTATCGAGGCCGTGCCCTAAAGACAAAGATGTTATGTGCACAGGCTGTGGTTAGCCATTCTTGTGAGTCAGCGTCACGCAGTGTGCCAGCAGCATGCCTGCCTGGGTGGGAGACGACCCTAGGACTGTACTTTATCCTGACTCTTCTCTCTCCCAGCTAAGGCTGGGAGACCGATCACCGGGTAAAAAGGCAGGTCCCCAGGCTTGTTGGGATAAATCAGAGCAATAAAGCGCCTTTCATCCCCTCCATGGCTTTGGGAATGTTATTGCTTCTCTTCATAGAGTTTCCGCACGGGTTGAGACAGACTGAGTTGAGATGTGCAGGCTAATAAAGCCGGGGACTCATAAAGACACAAGCACATCACCAATTTGTTGAACTTAGTTCCTTTCAAATTAGTTTTGCTCTCTAAGCTGGAAGGCCCTGATTATAGAAGGGTGGCCCAACGTAAAAAACAGGTATGAAAAGAGGTAGGTGAGATGCACCCCAGAGAGCTGACATTCTTGGAGAGGTTCCAGTCCTTGCAAATACTTGTCAAGACTTGTTCAAAAGTACAAGTCCCTTTGCACACACTAAGTTCCTGCTACGTTCCTGGTATTGAGACATTTTGCTGGCAAGCAGTGAGGAACAAAGCTGGAATCAGGTGAGAAATCTCAGGATGCTGATGGCGAAGAAGATTCTAATAATTACAAAGTATCCTAATTAAGGGAGGTTTCTATAGCCAGGGAGACGCTGCTGGAGAAAGCTAAGCTTTCACCTGCTGGCTGTTATCAACTGGAGATATCTTCTGGGTTAGAGATGGGGCTTGTGTCCACTTCTCAGTACTGGGACCCATCTGGCCCAGACCTGTGTGGGTTCTGCATACTGCCACAGTCCTCCGCGGGCTCGTATGTGTGGGTCCTGCTGTGTTTAGAAGGCCTTGTGGATCCTGGACCCATTGCACTTCATTAGAGAGAAAACGAGAATCCAACAGTGTTGGGAATCTGACCTTGAATTTCTAGTCTCCAGAACTATGGAAATACATTTCTGCGGCTTATAAGGCATGTCAGTATCTGGAATATTTTTTCTATCAGCCGGGGATGACTAAGACACTTTGTGAGTCAGAATTTGGAGATTCTCTGAATTGTGGCTCTGATGATCAGTGCTGTGTTTGTGGGCACTTCACAAGACAACTATGGATCCCTCACTTGAGGGGAATAAGGCAGAGCCTTACCCGCCTTGCTAGGACAGGGGAGGAAGACAAGAACGCCGTTGCTTCAAAACCGTTCTGACAACTGCTACATTTATTTGGCTTTTAATCCTGGAGCAAACATTAATGTCTATATAGATTTTTTTTCTGATTATTGACACTGATGCCAATCTCTCTCTCTCTCTCTCTCTCATCTCTCTCTCTCTTCTCCTCCAGCTCCTCTCTGGTGGGTGGATGTGTTGTGTGTGTGTGTGTGTATTGAACTGTTTGGTGCAGAGTTTAAGAGTAAAAAGCAGAGAGGATTAATTAAATTGTTTCAACCATAATTGACTGCAAGCAACACTAGAAAGGCTCTTCTTAGAGATGAAGCATTTTTAGTTCAGAAACCAAAAAGGTGACCCTGGAGGTTAAATTGGCTTGTCACTGACCATGTTCAACACAGATGCCCTTCTTCTGTCTCAGTCCCTGTCATACGTGCCGAAGCTCGCTCCTTTTCACTTTGCTTCTAGTAGGATATCTGCTCCGCTCTAGTAACTAAAACAAAACACAATTCACCGTTCCTGCTTTCAGATGCCTCCCTGGGAATTTGGGGAGATTTGCTTTCTGTGGAGACCTGTGCCACCTGCCTGCTTCCCATGCATGTCCAAGGCCGGCTCCTCTCCCAGTCCTTCATCTCTGGAGCTCTTCTCTCCATATGCATTAACCTTGCCTGGAGAACATCAGATCCATTCCCATCAGAGCCAAGAACGGTTCCCAATTTTATATCCATTAGGTAATGTCTTGTGATTAAATACACACCTCAGGATGCTCCTTGCTGGGAAAGCTGTTCTCAAGGTCCCAGAGGAGTGCAGAGGACACAATTCATCAGCAATTGTAACTCATCAGATCTGGGGACTGTGACAGTAGAAAATGTTTCTCATAGAGTGGGGCCTCATTTCATCTCCACGGACGTGAAGAAGAGGGGAATCCACAGTGTCCATTCATCTCATACAACTGGGCCTCATTTCATCTCCACGTGAAGAAGAGGGTGATCCACGGTTCACCATTATAGGGATCACCATTCCTATAAAGCGAGAACACCAGCAGCAGTTAGTGGAGGTAAAACCCAACATCCTTGTTGAGGAGCCCAGAGGTTCGCATCATTTCTGTCCAATCTCAGGTCATTTTTCTTTCTCTTTGCCTTTGGTTCGTCAGTGGGAGCATGGTGTGCGTGCTTGATTTGGGCTGGGCTTCATCTAGCTTTGTGTTTCCTGGGCTTCCTGGATCTGTGCCCCCTTCAAACTGCGTGATTCTCTCTTCAGATTCTGTCTGCTACTGAGCCCAGCAAGGGCTTGCGTCTCTCCTGTTGATGCTTGGATTTCCAGTCCTTCTTTCATCTCTTCCTCTGGTCCCCTTTCTAGTGGCACTGCTTGTTTGTTCCTTCCTGCTGTCCCCTGTTGGTGTGGGCAAGGAGCTCAGCAACTGTAGAATGGAGGCCGCTGGTTAGTTCCCGGCCACTTAGACCCGAAATAATCACACAAAAGCTATATTATTTAAATCACTGCTTGGCCCATTAGCTGTAGCTTCTTATTGGCTAACTCTTACATATTAATTTAACCCATTTCTACTAATCTGTGTATTGCCACGTGGCAGTGGTTTACCAGGTAAAGTTCTGGTATCTGTCTCCAGCGGGGCTACATGGCTTCTCTCTGACTCTGCCCTCCTTTCTCCCAGCATTCAGTTTAGTTTTCCCCGCCTAATTCTGTTCCCTATAGCTCTGTATGGACCCAAAGAAGTTCCTTTATTAACAGAGGGGAATCCCACATCAAGAAGCTGTGGTGGGAGGCTGAAAACTCTCAAATGGTTTTTTTTTTTTTTTCACTTAAGCAGTGGAAATACCCCATACTGATCACCACACTTTGGAAAGCACTTCCATGTCATTGATTTCACTGCAAGATTAGAAACAAGTGAGCCCGAGGCAGCTTACTGCGAACAAAAGCTAGAAGGTAAAGCTACCAACAGCCAACACAGGAGCTGGTTGCTATCGCTAATGCACACCATGGGTTTAGACTCCCAGAAAAGCTCTTACTGGAACACAAAGCCAAACCAAGGACAATAACACAAAGGTAAATAGTTCTTCCTTAGCTGGTCCAGGAGAAGGCAGAGTACTGACTGCACTCCCACGGTGCTAGGGCCTACGAAGGGTGCAAGCTTCATCCTCCAGCAGACACTGCAGCTGAAGAAGGCCTGGAGTCAATGCCTAGTCATTGCTCTCCTGGCCTGCCTGTCTTGTCCCCTCCCTCCGTCAGATGTCCTGTCTAAGCTAGGCATGCTGCTGCCAGTTTGAAGTCACTCTGGGCTAGCTATTGGGTTCTAAGCTGACCTGAGCTACGTCGTGAGATCTCAGTCTCAAGTGCTGATGGCAAAAACAGAGCAAAGCAAATCGTTACATCCAAATCAGACAGGCATTGTGTCCGGGCTGCTCTGGCATCGCAGGTCCCCATTGCTTCTTGCACTTTTTGCAGCAGCCGGGGCTCTGAACACACACACACGTGCGCTACGCACTGAGCAGGACTGTGTGCCACACAGTGCTAATGAATGCTAAAACATCTCAACTCACATTTGACACTGTTTTGCGTTATGAACGGCAGTTTTTACTTATAAACGTCTCTGCTCTTATAGAGGCAAATTTCATTTTTAAGAGAGACTCAATATTTTCCTGCCATCATACCCAATATGTATCAAATCAATTCTTTGGATTATATTGGGCTGTTATTTGATTTTTTTTAAATTGCTTGTCTGACTTATGGACTTGAGTTTCATAAACATTAGTGAAATGAATTTTGCCTTAGTGTGAGGACAGAATTTCCAACAGCTTCTGAAATATCCCTACACACACTGCTTCTGAATTATGTTAATACCTACTTACATGAAGCATTATCAACATCGATGATTGTAAAATCAAAGTATCAATCAACTCTAATAAAGATTGAGAGCACTGTCTGTCCCTCAGCCCCAGTACTCAGCTGAGAATGAACTCTTTGCCTAAGGTAAGGACAAAAAGCACTTTCATTGGCAAGAGGATTTCTTTCTTCTTTAATAGGTAATAAAATTATACACAGACTGAAATTTCATTGTCATCTAGAATGCTTGATTTGTGCATGGATTTACTCATCTAGGGTTCTGTAAAAATGTCTCAGATGAGAAGGGGTTGTGAGCCAAGGAAGTCTAAGAAACCCCGTGCTAGGGGAGAGGGCTGTGTTCACAGCCTTGGAGTATACCCCAAAGACCAGAGCCCTCTGCGATTCCTTGTTCTTGTGCTGGTCCACGATGGATGCTGATCCAGATTCCCAGTGGGGTGATCTTATCTCTCTATGGTCTGGTAGCCACTGCCCCAGATGAGTATATCTAGGCTGTGCCCCTAGGGCTGTGGTAGTTTGTTCTGAAACTTCAGGGTTTCTCCTCTTGCTGTTATTCTCATTTTGTTTTTACATGTCCAACAACTGTCAATATTCTTTTGAGGAAAACTCTTCTCGATGTTGTAACCACAGAATGCTGATTTCTAAACTCCTTACATGTCGGGTCTGAGAGCAGAAGGCCCAAGCTGCTCTGTACCCAAGGGGCCTTCACTGAGTTCTGTGGCAGAAGAAGCAAGAGGCCGTGTACCTGCATTTTATGGGGCAAAGATGGCAGCCAGACAGCTGTGAGCAGAGAGTTGAGAGGTTTTTCACACTGTCCAGACACAGCCCTTTGCTGATATCATCACGGGTATTTCTGAGGAAGGTGTCAGGAAAGGACCTCCAAGGCTGTATCAGCCAGCCAACATATTCCTGTGTTCTGGCCAGTCCAAAACGTCGTGGAAATCCATGAAATGACTAAGCTGGAAGATTCTAGGATCTTCTTCCTGTTTTAGGGGACAGGGTCATATGTAGTAGTGCAGATTGGCTTTGAAGTCTCTATGAAGCTGAGGCTGGCCTTGAACTCCTGGTCTTTCTGCCTCTGATTCTCAAGTGCTGGAACCACAGACATGAACCACAGATATGTGCCCCCATGCCTGGCTTTCTAGAAGTCTTTTTAAAGAAATGCAGAAGCTAAGCCATGCACAAGAGAATCTGTTTCAAAGCCACAGCTAACTCTCGCCTGGAGTGTGTTATATTCTACTTTTATCAAGGCCTTTTGCTTTTATTATAAGTTTATTTTTGTTTTTGTTCTTTTCTATTCCTTGGATATTAAGTCTTCTTTGGCTATCTGGCTACATTTGTATGTGTTACTATGTGTGTATGCATACGTACATATGTTATTTACTCTTTAGGATCATAGAAACTGGCTCTTTTATGTTGGCATTTACCTTGTATATCAGTGAAATATAAATGTGGAAAGAAAGGAAGGGGAAGGGAAGGGAAGGAAGGAAAGCAGAAGAGAAAGCAGTAGGAAATGGGGAAGAACACAGCCAACATTCTTCATGCTGATCCTCTGAGTCCCCAGAGTCCATTGACCTCTTATGAGCCTAGGGGAAGCTTGCTGAAGCCAAACCTATTTTTACAGTGGACCAGAAGTTGGACTCTCTTGTCAAACTTAGTGCTTACCCTTTAATTGCGTGAATCAGGTGTCTTTGTTGCACAAAATACACACACACACACACACACACATACATGATACATATACATAACAGGTATATACACACATAGATATATACATACAGACACAAATACATACACATACATAATACATATATCATACATAACAGGTATATACACACATAGATATATACATACAGACCCAAATACATACACATACATAAGACATATCATACATAACAGGTATATACATACATAGATACACATAGATACATACATACAGAAACAAACACACACACACATACACACTTGACAGCTGAGCTACTAATTTTGGACCAGTTTGATAGTTTTTATGGGAAGAGATATTAGAATTCTGGCAATATGCTCTTTTATTTCTATGACTCTCAAAATATGAGCCAAAGTGTCCAAAATTGGTGCTTTGAGTTAGTAAAGCTGACTATAAATAAAGCTGATGTGGCAGAAGCTTGGAATATAGGAACGTCTATTTCCACCCCGAAGCATGAATGAAAAATGGTCCCTGTGGGGATTAAGGATCATTTTCTCATCTGTAATGGCAAATGGATCTTAACTGTAGAAAGTCATGAATTATATTAAAGGTAACATTTCCAGTTCCAGCTATTAAATAGACACAAAAGTGGCAGCTGTGAGGGCCGTAATCCCTGACCCACAGTGGGCACATTTGGAGAGGCCCTGTGTGGCACCAAACCATCTATAATGTATGTATCATAGTGGGTGTGTGTGCATTCATGTGTGTGTGTGTTCATACTATGTATCTCCCCATATACAAATACCTATGATAAAAACACAGTTAGCAGTGAAGTAGAATGTTTGCTATACTGTATTGAAATGAAAGCCGTGTGAGTACGAACACCCTCTGTCTCTCATAGATAATTGTTTGTACTTCACTACACTTCCTGTGCTGGTATGAGGTGATATTTAAATGCTATGGATTTTCTTTGTCAGCCCTGAGTCCCCAGCATGTCTGGTGATGTGGACCTATTAAGCAATAACACTAGAGAATCCTGAGTGCAGATATTGCCAAGTTGGGAAATGGATCTGAAGCCTACATGTGCAGTGGGCATTCTCTCCGCCCATGATCTTGGGCTGTCTGGTTTCTTTTCTGTCCACGTAAGGAAGGAGGGAGGGTGGTCATACTTTCTTGGGTTGTGAAGACCGGGTCAGGTGATGGGAAGCATCATGTCCCCAGCTTTCCAAGGACTCTGCAACAGGATTTACCAAAGCCTGTATTTGTGAGTGTTTTTCCCCCTTTCATATCTTAATAAATCCTTGATACCCTTTAAACAGACACACATGGATTTCTCTTATCATAAAATAGAGGGGCTGTTAAGTTGGGAGCGTGGCCCCCAGCCCTTGGCATCCATCCCAGCCTCCCTGACCTGGGAGTTGCTTTGGTCTGGACTCCAAATCCCAGTATGCCAGGAGGAGGGTCAGGACCACTCCCAGAGGGTATTTAAGTCAGCTCCAGAGGAGAAACACGTGGTTTTCTGGTCTGCATGGGCTCCCTGCTGTCCTGTCTCCCAGCCATGTGCTTGGCCACCCGAGAGCGTCTTGCTTAATAAAACAGTGGGCATATTGATTTGGTTTGATTTGACCTAATTGAATTTTTTTGCACTGGCAGAGCAGTCCTTTTTTAATTTTTTTTTTTTTAAACAGGGGCAAGTCAGGTCACGTAAGCACCTTGGACATACCAGAAAAGAAATGTAGTGGTTTGAAAGAAAATGGACCCCAAAGGGAGTGCCACTATTAAGAGGTGTGGCCTTGTTGGAGGAAGTGGATCAATATGAGGGTGGGTTTAAGATGTCTTTTGCTCAAGCTTCCCTCTGACCGTCATTTGACTTCCTGTTGCCTGCAAGATGTAGGACTCTCAGTTACTCCAGCACCATCTCTGTCTGCTTGCTGCCATGCTCCCCATCATGAGGATAATGGATTGAGCATCTGAAATTGTAAGCTAGCCACTTCAAATAAATGTTTTCCATATAGGAGTTGCTGTGGTCATGGTGTCTCTTCACAGCAATAAAAACCCTAACTAAGACAGAAGTTGGTAGCAAGAATTAGGTGTTGCTGTGCTAGGCTTGGCCTTGTGTTTGTTTTTAGGAATTTAGACTTTGGTACTTCGGGTTAGGAAAGCAGTGGATGCTTTAAGCACTGGTTAATGGGCCACACAGTAGGAGCATGGAAGACAGAGGTGCTAAAGGTTATTCGAACTGTGGGGGCTTACTCAAGAGGTTTCAGAGGAGAAGAACTTAGTATGCTGCCTAGAGATTGTTCTTGTGATATTTTGGTGAAGACTGTGGCTGCCTTTTGCCTTTGTCCTAAGAGTCTGCCTGAGGCTAAAGTGAAGAGTTTTGGATTAAATCTGTTGGCAGAGGAAATCTCAAAATATCCTAGTATAGACTCTGTTGTGTGGCTACTAGTGTTTCATGCTTAGAAAGATTTATAATGAAAAGGAGCAAGCTGAGCAAGGTAAATTATAAAATGTAAATTTAGAGGAAAAAAAGAACACCAAGAAGTGGAATGGAGCTAAATCCTGTGTTCAAGGAAATAAACGGATTAAGAAATGGAATATAGGGAGTGGTGACTTCAGGGCAAGACCCCACCCAGCTAAGTTTCCAATTTGTGAAAAGGAACTAAAGAAAAACTTGGAGCTGGGTATGGTGGGGGCACACCCTTAATCCCAGCACTGGGAAGGCAGAGGCTGGCAGAACTCTGAGTTTGACGCCAGCCTCGTCTACAGATACAGTTTCAGAACAGGCAAGCGTAGGCAGTGAAAAACAGAGCTGGTAAAGATGGGATTGAATGAGGGGCCTGTGTTCCAGCCCCAGAAAGCAGCAGAACTTGACAGCTTCGGCCACGTGGTTCTGGCTTTAGAGTTAAGGATAGAAGAAAGGAGTTGTGGAATAAAGCCGCTGAGGCCGTGCATCTATCAAGGGTGTCCCTGAATGTAGGTCTAGTAAAAAGGCCATTGAGAGAGGCTGTGAAGTTGAAGCCTGGATTGCCTTGGAGACCCCTTGATGTTAGAGATGCCAGAGTTGTAGGATACCTGCCAAGGAGAGCTGATGACAGGGAGTGGAGCCAGCCCTAGAGAGACAAGTGTGTGCAGTCAACAAAGCTGGCCAGAGGGGAGATCTGAAGAGCATTCTGACACCAGACATGGAGCTGCAGAGTTTGGCATTTTCCCAAATGATTTTTGGTTGTCCAGTATTTCCTTGCTATGCTCCCTTCCCTGTATTTTGGAATTGTAATGTATATTCAGGGCCATTATGTGTTGGAAGTATGTAATCTGCTTTTTTTCACTTTGATTTTTACAGGTGATTACAGTGAAGAGATTGTCTCATTCAAAGTCATTTGGACTTTGAAACAAGTCTGTGGACTTTTGAAGTTGGATTGAATGCATTTTTTTTGCATTATAATATAGCTATAAGCCTTTGGGGGCCAGGGAGTAGAATGTGGTAATTTGAAAGAAAATGATCCTCAAAGGGAGTTGCACTATTAGGAGGTGTGGCTTTGTTAGAGGAAGTGTGTCACTGTGGGGTGAGCTTTGAGGTCTCTTTTGCTCAATTTCCCCTAGTGTGGCAGTCAGTTGGCTTCCTGTTGACTGCAAGGTACAGGACTCTCAGCTACTCCAGTACTCTGTCTTCACGCTGTCATGCTCCCCATCATGATGATAATGGGCTGAACTTCTGAAATTGTAAGCAAGCCTCCTCAATTAAATGTTTTCTTGTAAGAGTTGCCACGGTCGTGGTGTCTCTTTACAGCAATAAAACCCTAACGAAGGCAGGTTTCATTCTTGGCTGGAAGGCAGAGACTACCGAGAGATGTCATCAACTACTCAGACAGCGTGCAACACAAATGCTTTGTTTCTGGGCCTTTCCATCTAACATGACTACAGTTGATGGTGGCCGATTGAAGCCTGGGAAAGTGAGACTGTGGACATAGGAACCTCACGTGTGTGTAGAGGGAGCTTATTGCATTACACATTGGAGAAAGCTGACATCATGCCAACTCGTGGCAATTGAGGTAAAAGTTAATTAACTTTTACTTAAAGTTAATATTTACCTTTGCAGAAAACCATTTGATCTTAAACTAGACAGACACACAATGTTTTAATGAAAAATAAATGTGTGGAAATTTTGTTGGTATGAAACAAGATTTGGGGAAGCCTTTTATTTTTTTCTATCATTGGCCAAATTCTGGCCCCACCAGAGAAGGAGATGTGTAGGAAAAGATAAGGTGTGGAAGGAATGAGTCAGCTGGGAATGGTCCTGGGAAGTCAGGCAGAGGCTCCTGGCTACTCTGAAATGGGACTGGAGGGACACCCAGGAGAAGCAGTAGCAAGCGTGAGACAGCGGCTCCAGCAGGCAGCAGGAAATGGGGGGGGGGGGAGGAGAGGAGGCTAAGTTTAGGCAGCAGTGCCTTGCCCTGTGTCTGTACAGAAAATGTAAATAAGGAACAAGTGCGAGAGATCACAGAGTCATGTGTCTGAGGGAAAGGGGAGACAGGTGAATTTATGTTACATGAGGTAAGAAATGCAGGCTTAGTGGGAGGAAACGCCCTCAGGGGGCGGCTCAGAATCTCCGAGTTTATTTATTTATAAAATGAAAATATTGAGTCAAATTTGTTAAAATATTAAGTACCGTGTGAATAATAATTTTCTAATGCTGATTCACATTGAAAGCACAATTTGTCAAGAAGATGTCTAAAAGAGTCATACTTGAGAAAAATAATGATCATGTAACCAAAGATAGTAATTACTACCAAGATAAAAACAGGTTCCACCCACTACCGCAGCTATCTCCATAGAGACCTGTCTCTCCAAAGTCTGAATTCCTCCCTTGAACTCGGCTTTGCTTGGAGTAGAGCTACGGCTCCTTAGCAGCGTATTCGCTTAACAAACCACACTAGAACAGCCAGGAGCACTGCAACTCCATCTAAGCAGATTCAGTTCAGCTGTGTTATCTTTTCTTTCTATACTGTAGGGATTTTTAAGTATATGACTTGCCATTTAATACATGTGCATAGTAAAATTCTGACTGTAGGTAAGCTTCATCACATCTATCATCTCACATTTATTATAGGTGCAAAGAGATAAAACCTCCTCCCCCAGAGCATTTCTGGTGTACGGTGCATTGCGGATGATTATGTATGTGCATAGCTAATAATCACTAAAATAACCCAGAAACCCGATATTCTCACCCCATACGTTATATCTCTAGGATCTCCCGTGCTGTTGGATCTTTCTAATATCTTCTTTAAGATTCCCTTAGCGGGCAAATTCCAAGACCAACTGTCACTTGCTTGGACTGGCCAGAGATAAGCCTTTGCGATCCTGCCCACCAATTTGCAAGAATAGTTTTATTGTCTAATTCTAACCTCTGGGTGTTTTGCAGGCTTGGATAAGCATCTGGAAGATGTGCAGACACAGCTAACGGGGTGGGGATGAAAGGTCAGTCCATGCACTAGGCAAAGGCCAGGAAAAACTACGAAACTGTTAGGAGTTTTATGGTTGATTAAGAGACACATGACACCCAGCCAAGTCACCCTGTACCTGTAAGTCTTAAACAAAAGCTGCAGAATTAGAGTAATTGTACCCTGTTGTGTGGGGAAAGACACTTCCAGAAGCTATGCGATTACTGAAAGGAAATTCCAGTGCCCAGGATGGGCAACCTTCTTCAGCATCATGGGTCAGCGATGTCTCTGGTGAATAACCCCACAGTTCAGATTATTGCGCTGCTGCTGGTTGTACACCAGACCCACAGGGTAAGATGGTATTACTGAAAACACCATGCATGCTTTTATTGCAGAACACGAATAAACCAAGTTAGGACTGAGCTGGAAGCTTTTCCCATGTTGCCTTGCTTTCTACTGTCAGAAGTTTATAGGCTGTTTTGGGAGAATTGCCACCAGCATTCCTGCTTGGTTGTGGACTCTAAGGCACACTACCAACATGTCAGGCAAGATGGCCCACTGGTATAATAGCGGCAGAACTGAAATAGGTGAAACGAGCAGCTGTCTAAACCAGTTAGACTTAAGGGTTTCCCAAGAGGAAACCCATGTCTTTGAGCCAGCACCCATGACTATGAATTTGATACACACACATCTTAAACAGGTGTGTTGTGCTCATCAAACTGTCTCTTAAACATTTGTGTTTGGTCCCATAGTTAGTGCTCCTGTTGGTCCTGGTCAGGGGAGCACTACTCCATGGGAGTAAACACCATGTGGTTGTTACTCTGGAAACTCATGGGCAATCTGAATACACACAGCAGACTAATTCTCAGTTCTAAACAGGAAAAGATAATCACGTCTCTATCTAACTCCTTCCTAGGCTCAGGAAACACCGTTGGAAAAGGAACAGAAGAAAAGAAGGGAAGAGTCGGCAGAAGAACTCTAGGGGGACATAACTGAGCGGTTGGGCTGCCTGCACATGACCCTGCAAGACTGTCTGCTAAGATCTCATGGAAGGAAGGGGCAGCTCATGAGGCTTGTGATGCTGTTCATGAGATAGCCTATGAGGTTCACAAGGTCCTGCCCGTCCCATGGATAAGTAAGTAACAATTGCTGAGAGGAGGGGTGGGACCGTCCAGTGGTGAAGCCTCTGTAGGTCATGCATGTTCCGTGACGTAGCCCCCTACATATGTTCCTATAGTAACCCCAGTTAAACTCCCTGGTTCAGCAAGCCAGGTTTGAGTGACGCTCTTTCTTCAGTCTGTATCTGGGGTGAGTGGATGTCTGTGTATGTACCCTCCCCCCAAAGGCACACATCTGCATGTTAATCCTTTTTTCATATTTTGAGCAATCCCTACACTGCCTTACTTTACACCATCATACGAGAGTCGTCCCCCAAGCCCTGTCCCTGTTCCTTTGTCAATGACTTGATAACAGCCATTTTAACAAATGTGGGGTGGTATTTCAGTGTGGTTTTGTTGGTATTTCCCTGGTAGCTGTTTTGTTGTGTTCATTGGAGAAATATTTGCTTAGGTAAATTGCCCAATATTATTTAAGTCATTCACTTATTTTTTTGTTATTGTGTTGTATGTATGTTTTTGAATGCCTTGTCAGACACATGGCTCAGATTTATCATTTGCAAATGTTTTCCCCAATCTGCAAGTCACACGTCTTTTCATTTTGTTGATTATTTTCTTTTTCGTGTATAAGCTTCAGTGTGATGCAGTCTCGCTGGCTGAATTTTGCTTTTTGTCGAGTAAATAAATTGCCTTTGAATGAGATTTCTCCTCCTAGGTTTCAGAGGTAACTTACCGCCTTCTGAAGCACATGGAAAAGAAAGTTCTCAGTAGTATCTGCTGAGGGAACGCTTCACGATAGGAAACAGGACTAAGGGAGAGCTGCTCGATGCATGCGGTGATCTGGGGATCTTCTCATAGTTCACAACTCCATAGAATAACTCCCCGAATGAGTCATTCAGCTCCCACATCCCACACAGACACTGAGGGGCTTCCTCCCTCGGCCCAGCTTCTGGAAAAGCAGAAAGGTTGACACTAATCAGCTTGGATTAACTATACATCCCCCCCCCATCCTCCACTGAGACAAGGTTTTTCTGTGTAACCCTGATTCTCCTGGAATTCAGTTTGTAGACCAGACTGGTCTGAAACACAGAGATATGCCTGCCTCTGCCTCCTAAGCTCTGGGATCAAAGGCGTGCAACCCAATTTCCAAATTTCCAGGTTCACAAGATGCCTTGGGCGGGGAAGGATGAGGTACAAAAGCACCACCCTCGCCTCTCATGGGGCATCTTGGGATGAAGAGACAAGACTGCAGTGGGAACACAGGAGAGGCCAGCCCTGGAAGCTGGGGGTCCTCTAGAGGCTGAGGCCTGGAGGGCCCGAGAACTGGAGGGTGGAGGTATGGCATGTGTCAGGCTCTCTCGGGGAAGGGGAAAGCAACAGGAAGGGCCTATAGCAAAAGGGGAAGGGTAACAGGGAAAACGTGATCCTCTTAAGACTCTTTCACCACCCCGCAGATTAGACGACATCAGAAAAGGTTTGTCTGCCAAGGGCAGCAGAGAGTAGCACAGCGCTCAGAAGCCAAGTTAGAAGACCTGGACAGAGGCGGGTGAAGCAGCTCGGAGGTCAATGCACTTGTTTCTCTTGCAGAGGACCACAGTTTGGTCCCCAAAACCCATATCAGACAGCTCATAAACACCCATTGCTGGCTCTAGGGCACGTAATGTCCACCCTGGTCTCCATGGTGTTTGCATGCACGTATTAGCACACAGACACACATGTAAATAAAACCAAATCTTTAAAAACAGGCAGCAAGTAGATGAAGATTTTACAATGTGTCTACAGGATAGGCTTGAATAATAATGAAAGAGCTTTTTGTTCACAAACAGAAAACCCAATGCTATAAAGCAGTTAGTTTTCCTTCACTTATTTAAACTTATCAATGACTTATCAACCATATCAATGTCATCTAATTTTATCAATTCAACCACAAAAAATACCAACAAGGGCCTTTGTCTTTGCATTTGTTAATTCTCATTAAAATCCATATGGATTATTGGCTAAGAAAATTTTGAAAAGAGACAAATGGAAGTCATTAAATATTAAAATATGCTTTGAAGCTTCTGCAATCAAGCCAGTGTGTAAACATTGCATCCATCCACCAAGCCACAACACAGAGTAGAAAGTGGCTATGAATCTATGGAAACTTTGAAACAGACCCACGAGTATGGAAACTCGAAGCGTGCATCTGTTATGCCCTGCATCTGTTTGAACTCATTAATAATGAGATGATCACCTATAATGTGTCAGTATTACATTAAGGAAAAGAAATGAAAACCAGTTTCTCTTGGTGTAATTTAACCAAGAGCGGGCCCAGACTTGCTTCTCTCCCCATTTCTTTCCTTGTCCCCTGTCTGTCTGTTGTATGAGCCTGAATCCTGACTTGTGAACTTGTCTGTATGTCTGTGTGTGTCCCTAACAAAGGGCTCTGCTCTCCCTTTTAGCGGACAGCACTGAAATTATCCCATGGGGCAGGAATGAGGGAGACGTCATCTAGTTTACCAGGATGAAGTCGCCACTCCAACTGACCCAGATAACGCACAGTATTACAAATATCATCGGTTATCAAGCAATGTGTTTGTTTTAAACATTTATGACAGAAATTCATTATATAAAGTTTCTTTTGTCCGATTTTCTGTTCTCAGCAAATGATCATTGTAACGCACATACATCCATACTCACAGGTCAGGGGCATAAGAGTCCTTGACTTAAGATCACAGCTCTGCACTAGCTTAGGATGTGGAAGCTGATTACGTGGAAAATCCAAGGATCGTAAGGCTGATTGCTGCATTGTTCTCTTATAGGCAGGTTAAGAAAGCAGGCTGATACACACAGGGCGCAGTCTTGAGGCTAAGTGACCACAGGTGTGTAACTAACCTGGCTGTGAGGTCCAACAGCAGTCCTAGTTTCTTCGGATCCAGAGATTCCTTAATAATAACGCATCCCCACAATACACAAACTTCCATTTGGGAGTTGAGGAGATTTGGGGCGAGTACTGGGAAACCATGACTTTCCCTGAATCACTGGGGACATTATGAACTTTCTTGTGAATGGTGTTGGAGAGACTAGGTTCATTTGCATGAGGATAAAATTGGATTCAGACTTCATACTGTGCTTATGAAGAAACCCTGAAAGGCCTGAGCTCTAAACGTAAAACCGAAGCCGAGGGAGTATTTAAATAGAACGTAACCTTCAAAGAGAAACAGCAAAGACAACAAGATGGCAGGCCTTGGAAGAAGTCTCATTCTGTGCATGCATTTTAATAAAACAAACAGAATGGAAACATAATCTAAAGTGAAGGAAAGTATTTCCCCCCAATGAATTTAAATTAAAAATACTTTATTTTTGGCCAAGTGAAAGCATAGATTCCCACCTAGGTATACCTCGAGGGGTTTGTAAATCTCAAGACAAATGCCTACTCCCCAAGGGATAGGGCAGAAAAGTGAATTTGCTTACAGTTTAAGAAAAATCATCCTCATTTCAAACTTGTCCACCCTAATGCATTGCAGACTTAAACAGAGGCAGCATTTGCAGAGACTTAAGAGAGAAAGGTTGGACCTAGGAATCAAAATAAAAGCTTATCCATTTAAAAAAGGCAGCAGTAAGTAGTTAAGACTCTGGAAAGTCACTGATTTCCATGCCGCTGCAAGAAAAAAAAATTGAATATATAATGAATGTGTATTAAAACAAAATAAAAGTAGAAATAAAATTGTGGAAGATTAGGTAAAATAAGAAAATGCATTTTAAGAACTAATAATTATTGAAGCCTCACTGAAACCATAAGGTATCTGTATTTAGATGCTTCTGAAAGTGAGAAACATTCTCTCTGCCTCTGTCTCACGCTTCCCCCCCCCCCCTTACCTACATTTAAATTCACATTATTATAACCAAAGTCAGATGGGGAAGACAGGCAAGAAAATACCGGGCTGCCAATGTTCTTTCTTACATAAAGCAGAATCAATAGAAACTACAAACATTTTGGAAATAGTTAACTTTTGGGTCATGGGCACGTTTAGGATTTAAAGAAAACCATCAGACAATGAGAAACAAAATATATTCTTTTGGGGGGTAAAAAGGCAACAAAACAGCCAAAGCAATAAAAACAATCAGCAAAAGCATGCAAATAAGAAAACAGAGCCTTCTGACTTCACCACCTGTACAACGTGGGTGTAACCAGTCTACCTCATGCACTGGCTTTAAGATTATTAATACAATACTCCAAAGTAGTTTGTGTTTAGGTATTCTTATATCACAAAGCTTAAACATTTATCATTATTGATTAAAGTACTACATTATAAATTTAAGCGACTCTGATGTGAATAAAATATTTAAACTTTCTTATTAAAAGAAATGTGAACCTGGAAATTTGGAAATTGGGTTGCACGCCTTTGATCCCAGAGCTTAGGAGGCAGAGGCAGGCATATCTCTGTGTTTCAGACCAGTCTGGTCTACAAACTGAATTCCAGGAGAATCAGGGTTACACAGAAAAACCTTGTCTCAGTGGAGGATGGGGGGGGGATGTATAGTTAAAAACAAACAAGAAAATACCAAGTGAACACAAATCAAAGGAAGTTTTATGAACAATCATAAAAACATCGTGTATTTCAAAGATTGTCATTGTTGTAAAGGTTTTATTTAATTTAAAGTTTGTATATGCGTGTGCTCAGTGCAGGTGCTTGAGGAGGCCAGAAGAGGGCGTTGGATCCCAGTAGCTGAAATTACAGGCACTCGTGAGCGGCCCGCGGGGTTCCAGTAACTTAATGTGTGTTTTCTGTAAGAGCAGTACCCGCCCATGACCACCGAGCCTTCTCCTCAGCCTCCTTCAGCTTCTCCTGAAGCTCAGCTCCTGGCATTTGAGCTACATTTCAGAAGCAGACCAGAGCACTGCGTACCAAACTGTCCTTCAGAGTGCCTGTCCCCGTTTGCATCCTCACCAGCGAGGGCATCTGCGGCTCCTGTCCTGGCGAGCACTTGCCCTTGCCCGCGTTTGTGACTTGGGTCATTCCAATAGGTAAGCGGGGTTGTCTGGATGTTTTAATCGTCACATCCTTGATGACGTGATGTCAAATGAAGATCTCTCTGATACGGAATGACTCTGTTCCAGTGCCTTGCACATTTTTTAAAGTAAGCCAATGTTTTACTATTGAGTTTTAAGACTTAATACATTGCACACCAGTCCACGGTGTCTTCTAGTCGAGGGTCAGTTTTTCTGTTCTCTTTACAATACCATTTGCAAATTCTAAGGGTTTGTAATTTTAGTCTTATCTAGACTTTCTCTTTATGGCCCTGCAACGTCATACTTTCGTCAGAGAATATTTTAAATGTTATCTTCTCAGAGCTTTAAAAGATATACCTTTTTAACTTAAAAAAGAATCTGCATGAGTAACAGCTAGGTCACATGCACACACTACAGACAGGAGAGTTGGAGGGAGCCTTGCTGAGAAGGGTTTCAGCAGCAAGGAGCAGGGAATAAGATGGGGACTTAGGGGGTAAAGGAAACTCACCATTATTATATGCGTGTCTGTAACTGTCAAAGAGTAAAAATTGAATTAAAAAAATGAAAAAAAAATTAAAAAATATCTGAATTAACCCTGGTCTCTGTCAGATTTTTTTTTGAAATAGAAACTAAGGAATGAATCACTCATAAGAGACTTGTCAAGGCTAAGGGAATGCGTGAGAAAGGATGAGGTAGCTGTGGTGGGGTAGCCGTGGTAGCCACGGTCATTCAGTCCTGGCAGGAAGAGGCAAGAGCTGGACCTGAAACTCAGCGCCAAGACTGTGGTGGACCCTGATGCCTCCAAAGATTCAAACACACTTGCTTCTCTCCCTCCATCCTCCCACGTGGAGTTAAAGGCCCGGCTGATGGAACTCAATCCCAGCCAGAAAGAACCCAGGACTGCAGTCACAAGAGGGTACAGAGCAGGCTGAGCTGGGTGGGAAGCCCGGTGAGAGGGTCATGAAAACCACCACAGCACCTTGTGTAAGAGCAAACCAGTAGGATATACTGTAGAATAATGCAGATCATCTGCAAGTTCAAAGCCGAACCCCAGCATCCAGAAGCTGTGTGAGCAAGGACTCATTGTGAGCATCCCCCAGCCTCTGCTCCTTCATGCTCACCTGGAGCAATAAAGGCATGTGTTAGAGACATGTAGAAAACTGTCCTGAGTTGGGAAAGTCTCCATCAGTCCTAGCTGTCACTGGTACTACTGTTGTAGTGGTTTGAAAGGAAATGACCCCCATAGGCTGGGGGAGTGGCACATTAGGGGGCGTGGCCTTGGTGGAGTAGGTGTGGCCCTGTTGGAGGAAGTGTGTCACTGCAGGGCAGGCTTTGAGGTCTTACATGCTATGTTCAGTGTGGCACACCATCTTCTGCTGCATGAGAATCAAGTGGTAGAACTCTTGCTCCTTTGCCATCACCAGGTCTACATACACAATGCCATGTTTCCCGCCATGACAATAATAGACTAAAACTTGTAAATTGTAATCCAGCCCCAATTTCCATATTTTCCTTTATAGGATGTGGTAGTTTGAATGTAACTGGCCTCTATAATCCCATAAAGAGTGGCACTATTAGGAGGTATGGCTTGTTGAAGTGAGTATGGCCTTGTTGGAGAAAGTGTGCCATTGTGGGGTGGTTTTGAGGTTTCCTATGCTTACAGTACTGCCTAGTGTCTCAGTCAACTTCCTGTAACCTGCAAGATGTAGGACTCTCAGCTTCTACTCCAGCATGACATCTGCCTGCATGCCACCATGTTCCCCACCATGATGATAATGGATCGGACCTCTGAAACTGTAAGTGAACCACCCCAATTAAATGTTTTCCTTTGTAAGAGTTGCTGTGGTCATGGTGTCTCCTCACAGCAATAAAATCCTAATTAAGACAACTGTAGTTTTAGCAATTATTGAAAAGAGCGGAGAACAAGGAATCTTACGCAGGAATGGTAGCTTTGTTTCTCAGCATGATATTGCTCTATGTCACACCAACAGCCAAAGCAATATGGCCATGAAATGTTGAAGTGTTCCCACTGAAACCAGGAATCAAAGAGCAAGAGAAAGATGTGTGCTGCTAACAAAGTCATTTAGTGTTCTATGAGACTCAGATGCCACATTAGGGTATGGACCAACCAGAGAGAGAAAGAGAGACAGAGAGAGAGAGAGAGACAGAGAGAGAGAGAGAGAGAGAGAGAGAGAGAGAGAGAGAGAGAGAATTACCTTTTGTGACTATAAGGTTATAAAGTCATTTCACTGCACAGAAAGCCATATCCTCCGCTTAAAAATTAAGTTCTAGGTACAAAAGTAATGTATAGAAACCAACCACTCTTTTGTTGCATAAGGCTGCATGTTCAATTTGTTGGGGGAGGCCGCTTGTTTGTTCCTGGCTGCTCAGACCCAAAATAATCACACAGAAACTAACCATATTATTTGCAATACTGTCTGGCTAATAGCTTAAGCGTAATTTTGGCTTACTATTATATCCTAAACTAACCCATCTACATTAATCTATATATCGTTGGGGCTGGCTTACCAGGTAAAATTCCCTCCAGCGTCCGTCTCTGGCACTACCTGGCTTCTCCTGACTCTGCCTTCTTTCTTCCAACATTTAGTTGAATTTCCCCTGCCTAGCTCTGTTCTGCCGTGCCATGGGCCCAAAGCAGTTTCTTTATTCATTAACCAATAAAAGCAAAACAGACAGAAAGACTTCCCAAACCATTTCCCCTTTTCTGTTTAAGTAAAAAGGAAGGTTTTAATTTTAACATAGTAAAATTACACATAACTAAACAGGTATCAAGCAAAAATTACAGTTACCACATTTATATCTACTTTGTCTTTTTCATAGATAAGGAAAATTATAACTATTCTTCAACTCCATCAAAGACTCCAGAAGGATATAATATTGCCTAAGTAAGTAGGAAGTGCATTGTAAGCAACTTCCAAAACTTTAGAATTGACAGAGACCTCTTGCTGCCTGGACAGTCAGCCAAAGTTCTTCTGCAATGTTGGGGCATCCATCTTCAGCTTACAAGCCCATAATATTTGGCAGACTTTTCCATAAAGCAGGAAATTTCAAAGACAGTTTCCACCTATATTGGCAATTTCCTATCGTATCTCCTTGGTTTCTTATGGTTGTCTTATTGCTCTAATTAGAAATTCAAGTCCTATATTGAATGGACATGGAAAGAGTGGATAACTTTGCCATGTTCTCAATTTTAGTGGAATTGCTTTGAGTTTCTTTCCATTTAGTTTGATGTTGGCTGTTGGCTTGCTGTATATTGCTTTTATTATGTTTAGTTATGTCCCTTGTATCCCTGCTCTTTCCAAGACTTTTATCGTGAAGGGGTGTTGGATTTTGTCAAAGGCTATTTCAGCATTTAATGAGATGATCATGTTTTTTCCTTTCAATTTATTTATATGGTGGATTACACGTTGACAGATTTTCATATGTTGAACCATCCTTGCATCTCTGCGATGAAACCCACTTGGTCATGGTGGATGACCTTTTTTTTTCCTCATTTTTTTATTAAAGATTTCCATCTCCTCCCCTCCTCCTCCCCCTTCCCTCCCCTCCCTTCCACCCATACCCCCACTCCACCCCTCTCCAAAGACAGAGAGCCATCAGGGTTCCCTTCACTATGTTCAGTCCATGGTCCTCCCAGCTCCCCCTAAGTCCAGGAAGGTGAGCAACCAAACTGACAAGGCTCACAGTGAGCCCGTCCATGCTGTAGAGATCATGTTCATTGCCATTGTCCTTGGTTTCTCAGTCCTCCTCCACCGTCAGCCACATTCAGAGAGTCCGGTTTGGTCCCCTGTTCCATCAGTCCCATTCCGACTGGACTTGGTGGTCTCCCCTTAGATTTGTCCCACCGTCTCAATGGGTAAAAGCACTCTTCGCGGTCCTGGCTTCCTTGCTCATGATCTCCTTCCTTTTGCTCCTCATCAGGACCTTGAGAGCTCAGTCCGGTGCTCCTATGTGTGAATATGATTGGTTAATAAAAAAATATGTCTTGGGCCTGACAGGGCAGAATAGAGGTATGTGGGGAAAACTGAACTAAATGCTGGGAGAAAGGAGCCAGAATCAAGAGATGCCATGGAGCTGCCAGAGGGGAAGAATGCAAACTGACAGCTGGAACCTTGCTGGTAGGTCATAAACATCATGGTAAAATATAAAATAATAAAAACGAGTTAATTTAATATGTGAGAGCTTGCTAGGAATATGATACAGTAATTGGCCAAGCAGTGATTTAATTAATACAGTTTCTGTGTGGTATTTCAGGAGTCTGGTCGGCCAGGAAACAAGCAGCTTCCTACAACACAGGTTTATCTATTTTGTTGGGTTTCTCAAAGAACCGACTCCTTGTTCCATTGATTCTTTGCATTCTTCTTTGTCTGTGGTCAGATTGGTATCTGGCCCAAAACTGTCAGATGATTTATCTAGCAACTGATGGAAACAGATGCAGACCCACAGCTGAACATTAGACAGAGTTTGGGGAATCCTGCAGAAGAGGGGGAGCCAGAGGGGTCAAGGATACCACAAGAAAACTTACAGAATCAACTAACCTGGCCTCACAGGGGCTCACAGAGACTGAACCAGCAACCAGGGAGCTTGCGTGGGACTGACTTAGGCCCTCTGCATGTATGTTACAGTTGTGTAGCTTGTTCTTCTTGTGGGAACTCCTAAGAGTGGGAGCAGGGGCGTTCTCTAACTCTTACTGGCTTTGGGGACCCTACTCCTCACACTGGGTTGCTTTGCCCAGCCTTAATAAAAGGGGAGGTACTTAGTCTTGCTAAAACTTGAGTTGCCATGTTTTGTTGTTATCCATGGGAGGTCTGCCCTTTTCTGAAGAGAAATGGAGGAGGAGGAGTAGATGGGATGGCAGAAGGGAGGTGGGAGAAACTGCAGCCAGGAAATAAAACAAACAAACAAACAAACTAATTAACTAATTAAAATAAACAGTAAAAAACTTTTTTTCTAGTACTACCACACAATAATCTTAATAAGTCAAAACAGGTGTTTCTGATGCATGAATGGAGTACAAGAATGATGGGGCGGAATGAATGTTCTGGAAGAAGGATTACATTAATAATAAGGTTGGATGTGCACTCTTCCTCATTACCTCAGAGTAAATACCAGCAGGGCTACAATCTAAACATTAAAATCGCCCAGCATGAAGAGCCTAGCTGAGTATGCAGCAGGATATTTTCAAATTGCAGAAAGGAAAGAAGTTTTAAAAAAGACACACATAACAGAATAACACATTCTGTTTATATACCAGCCCCCTTTCAGGTTGTATCTATGATGACCCTTGAGGTTAGCTATGGCATGCACGCTTTCAGACTAAACAGGGACTAGGAAGGAGGGTGTGTCAGACCACACAGAAACTATGGGGTAGGTGCTTCCAGGATGACATATTCCTTATCAAGTGTTAGGTGATCTCGGCTCCACTTCAGGGTACGTGATGTCCAGTCAGCGACAGCCTCCCAGGACTCCAGGCCAGCCAGGGAACCAGGGAGACCCAAGTCTCAGCAAGGGTGGGGGAGGAATGGCCCAGGATCTGGTTAAAGTCATTTGTATTGTTCCATTTCTGTCTAAACCAACATTTATTTTTCTCTGAAATGACTTTTTTCTTCTTATTCATAGAAATAACAATTAGCTGAGCGAACTTTTCCCAATAGTTTCCAAAAATCTGTAATTATATAAAAAGCAATCACATTGTATTTCACTAAGGATATTGGTGATTAATGTCTAAAAGTTAAAATCTAAGACAGTGGATCATGTGGCTTCTATTCAGAGGCTTTTCCTTAACCTCTGCATCCACTAACTGGTCGATTCCTGGGTCCTCTGCAAAGTTTAGGCAGCAAAGATGTTTGATACCAGTCCCACAGCGACCGAGATAATTCTGGGATGACTAAATGGCAAAACAGGAAAGCCACATTTCTGACCTTTAGAGATCAAATGTCATCCATTCTCCGTCACACCCATGTGGCCTTGAGCAAACAGTCCCTGCCAGGCTGTTGGATTGCGCACTCTGACACAGTTATCAGGATGTTTTAAAAAGAATACCAAGACAGCCATGCTCCAGAGCTCAGTGCTTCCAATCCAGTTTTCTTCCCACGTTTGTAAGGTCTTGAGAGAAGGAACAACGGTGTGCACAATTTAGATGATAGTGAGGCGGGCTGCTAAGAGGTAGCTTCCAGGCGTCACAACCATTACATTCTCGATTGAAGACAGCATCTACCATGAGTGTGTGCTCTTTCCCCTTACAGAGACAATCAACCAAATCCTCAAGACATGCTTCCCATGCCCTACCTTGTGATGCATCCTCGGAAAGTGACTGTGGCAGATACAACCTACCTTGCACATTTTCCTGGGCAGGAGTTTGGCTTCCAGATGATGAATATTCAATGTAATGGTTACAAAGAAGAACGTGGCCATAAAATTCCCATTGCGTTTGTGCTATGCAGGGTTCTTTTTCTTGCGAGCGTCCCTTGTGGCATGTGACAGATGACTCTGCTGTGTCTCAACTCTTCAATTTTATGATTTTATGTCTCCTGAGTGAATACAGAGACTGTGTGAGTCAAGACTCTCCAGAAACCTGGACCCCATAAAAACATGTGTCATTATACTGCTTGGCTATATAGTTATGGAAATTGAAGAGACCCATGGTACTGGGGACCCAGGAAAGTTGAGGTGGAGGTTGATTCCAAGGCCTGGGAGCTGGAAGATCAGTAATATACACTCACATCTAAGTCAGAAGGTCTGAGCACCAGGTGAGAACAATATCCCAACTCAATGGAGCACCTCTAGCTTCTTGCTCTTGTCCATCTTCAGTGGACTAGTTATGCCTGTCTACATTCCGTCTACGGATCCCCTGCTTATCTCTTCTGGAAATATCCACAGCTACAAACAGAACTTCATTCTACCTGCTGAGCCCATGCTGCAACCTACGTTGACACAGAAGTAATCACCATGTAGTCTGTAAAATGACTGCGATGAAGGTGTGGGGACCTGAGTATGTATTTCCAGCCACTGTGCAGAGTCTAGGTCTGGTGGTACACGTCACAGCAAAGGGAGAGACAGGTGGATCCCCGGAGCTCACTTTCTAGGGAGTGTGTGTGTGTGTGCATGTGTGCACGTGTGCATGTGCATGATGGTTCTGGGAGAGTCACAAGCGGTGATACAACCAGTTGGCAACATAAGAGACGGTGCTCCACGTAGGGGTTGTGGGAAAGCGCCACGGTCTTCAGGCAGCAGGAGACGAGAGAAAACACAAACCTTCCTTGGCGGATGCAAGTAAGTGTCTTAGGATTGGCTACAGTGCTCAGCTGTTGCCTTTGGGGTCTGGGGATGACAGATGACCCAATACCCCCTGTAGAGACCGGTTGTAGGAGCCACACTGTCTTAGTTAGGGCTGCTATTGCTGTGACGAAACCCCAGGACTAAAGGAACTGAGTGGAGGGTTTGTTTGGCTTACACTCCATATCACTGGTCATCACTGAAGGAAGGCACGACAGGAACAGGTCTAGAACCTGGAGACAGGAGCTGATTGGTACAGAGGCCATGGAGGGGTGCTGCTTACTGACTTGTTCCCCATGACTTGCTCAGCTCGTATAGCACCCAGGACCATTTGCCCAGGGGTGGCCCAACCAAAATGGACTGGGCTCTTCTCTATCAATCACGAATTAAGAAAATGCCCTACAGGTTTGCCTACACTCAGTCTTATGGAAGCATTTTCCCAGTTGAAGCACCCTCTTCTCCATTGACTCTAGGTTACTTCAAGTTGACATGAAATGTGCCAGCACAACCATGGTTACCAGAAATGCTCGGATCTATCATGGAAAATGGCGTAGCGTCTGCATATGGCCCATGCACACCCTCCCATGTGCTTATCCCATCTCTACATTGTTTTTGCTAGCTAATGCGATGCAAATAGTGTGGTTTGGGAGTTAGGATGAGAAATATGACTGTATGTGATCACTAGAGGTGCAATTCCCTTCACAGAGTTTCCATCCACATCTTGTTGGCCCTGTGATGTGGAACTTGGGGTACACAGTCCTGATGGCTCTCTCTCCTGGGGTGGGTAGACCAGATGGGGGAAAGATGGCTCTGAACGGGTTAGTTTGCACATCAAAGTCAAGTTTTTTGATTGAGTCTTTGTTGCCTCTAACATTTGGAATATTGAATAACCAAAGACAAAGTCAGAAGGCTTCTTTAAGATGTCAAAACATAATATCTATTGAAAACGCACACACACAGCAAAAGAGAGAGAGAGAGAGAGAGAGAGAGAGAGAGAGAGAGGGAGGGAGGCTGCCAGGCTTGAGGACTGGCGACATGAGCCCCCCAGCATGGTGGTGATAAGGGTCACTGGAGACACCTTCCTGCTGCCCCTTGGGAGTGGGGTCATTGGTCTGCACCATGGCACCCCCTAAATGAGATCACTGCAGAAGCCATTCTGGTCTAACTGATTCTGTTTGTAGATTTTAGAGAAAGAAAATGAACAAACTGAACTCTGACTTAGACCTCTGGGCGCTGGAAGAGAAGCCCGCTGACTTTGTTATGATGGTTGGTTGGGTGGGCTCAAAACCCACACACTTGTCTCTGCCTAGCGATGTGAGGACCTGGCCAGCAGACACGGGGCATAAATATGTGGATGAATTCAGTTCTGTGGATCTTCTCCACCTTTTTCTAATTTGGCCTTGGGTATTGTTTTGCTATTTTATGGATCTGAGTGTAATTAGTCACAATTAAAATCTGAAATCTCTAAGCTTGCTTGCAGTCCAATTTCATCTGAGGTGATAAAAATAAATAACTCACAGTGACTTTATTACTTATGTTTCTCATATCTGGGGAGGCAAAATTCTGAAGGGAGTCTCTTTAAGACATACACGGGACAAGAGGATCTGCAGCAGTTTGGAAGTTCCATGACTCCAGTTCATTTTATTTGAACTGTGAGCGGCATCTACAGACAGGAGATGCAGTGGGTTTCAACATGGGTGTGTACCAGGAATGTTTGTATGCAGGGATCCCATTATATTCTCCTTTTACAGAGGAGTAGAGGGCCAAAGGAACCACCATGACGTGTTACCATCCCATGCTACCCTCCAGCCTCAGCTTCTGAGTTTCATCATAGTTAATATCCTCTACTTATATTCCAAATTCCAAATGAATATGAGATAACTTCCTGAGATATAATAATGTATGTCTAGACAATTCCTGGGAATCAAAACATGTAAAACTTTATTATCAATGAAATCTTTATTTTCCTTACATACAATAAAAAATATTTTTAATAGAAATTAAAAATAAATAATAAAAATTATTTTTTCATATGAAGATACCACCACAAAGAAGACAACATGGGTGATGCAGGTCCCACTAAACCCACAACTTATCAGGCATTGACACTGGCCTGCTCTGGCTCTAGAAAACAAGAAATAAAATACTGTTCGCTATGACTTACCAGCCTCAGGTATACCAAGAGAAAACATAAGAGCTGGCTCATGCTATGGGACCAAGAGACCTTCTGTCTGCTATCTGAAAACTTGAGACATCTGGTGTATAATTAAATCTGTGTCTGAAGGCTCATGAACCTTTTTAGTCAGGGAGCAATTGACTTCGGTCCTTCAGTTCAAGGTCCAAGAACCTGGAGATCTGGTATCTCAGTTCCAATGTGAGCAATGGGAAGAGAATTACCCCCTGCATAGTGTTTTGTTCAGCTGAGACCCTAGGTGGATCCGATGACGTCAGTTGAGGCTGGATATTCTCACTGATTCAAACGTTGGTCTTTTCTAGACATTCTAGGGATGCTTGGACAGTTACACATTGATCTCAGGGGATACCTGGAATGAGATATGACATGGAATGTCCTTCTGTATAAGTGATGCTTTTATTGGTTAATGAATAAATTTGTTTTGGCCAATGGCTTAGCAAACTAGAGCCAGGCAGGAAATAGAGACTAGGAGGAGACAGGGAGACGCCTTGTAGCTGTTGAAGGAGAAGGGCACGCTGGAACCTTACCCAGTAGGCCACAGCCTTGTGGTGATACAGATTAATAGAAATGGGTTTATTTAAGGTATAAGAGTTAGCCAGGAATGTGCCTAAGCTACTGGTCAAGCAGTGTTGTAATAAATATGGTTTTGTTGTATATAATACAGTGTGGTTTGTCTGGACGGCAGGGAATGAACGAACAATCTCTTTCTACATAGATATAGACGTCTCTAAATCCCCACTTTCTATCCTTCCTTTCTCCACCCCTCACCTTTCTCCTCACTGCCCACCTTCTCTCCTGTGTAGATTTATTGGAACGTTTACATCCTGAGGGTCAGTTTGAGGCAGCCTGGTGCCTCTACTGAAGTAACTGACAGATAGCTACCAGGGCTGCTGTGGAGAATGCTTGCCAAGTAGGATGTACGAGTTTCCCGTTCATAGATATAATAAGTCTCAGAGCCTACAGACAGCCTTTCCTTTCCCTGTGAAAGTTTTATCAAGAGGACCAGTTGATTCTGTCCTTAGAATAACTTTCCACATCTTCCCATCTCTCTGTCCTTACTGACACCCTTACTTAGATCACACATCCAGGGCTGGTGAGTTGAACCTCATCCACCCAAAAAGACTTGTTCCAGTCCAGCCCTCTGTGGTCACGAGTGGGCCCTTATTTGGAAATGGGACCTTGGATACAGTTGCATTAGGATAAGGTATTTCCAGATTCACTGAGTCCAGACGCAATACTATTGCCTTTGGCTAAGAGAGAAGTTCGGAGTCAGATGTGAAGGGGAGTGTATGCTGTGGCTGGCTGAAATGCAGAACCAAGCGGCATCTCTCTGCGCCAAGAAATGTGAATGTTACTGGCAAACACCAGAGTCTAGGAGAGACACGAACTGGTTCTCCCCCGCGGCCTCCAGAGGAAGCCAATGCTGCCAGCGTCTCCCCCGGGACCTCTAAGTCACCCAGTTGGTGGCAGTTTCTGACAGTTCTGGGAAGCTCTTGCCCCCAGTGACCACAGTGGCTTTGAAACCATTTCCTGCCTCCAGACACTCAACTTCAACGGCGGTCGATCACGGTGGCATCCTGCACTCTGTATTCAACGCTGGCGCAATATTGAGGAAAGGGCTCACAGACACGGGAGGGGAGGCCAAGAATTTGGAGATATTTTGAGCCCAGGAAGTGGCTTTGATCTTTAAATCCACTGCATACTTGCTGAAAACATGGGGGCGTTCTTTTAAAATATCCTCTGTTCTCTTAAATCCGTCTAGGGCCTGGTGTTCTGCCAAGACAACACGGGAGATCCGGAGACTGTATTCTTCCGTCAGCTGACTGAGCGATTGTTTCTCACGGCTCTGCCCCATGGTCCATCTGTCTTTCTCTTTCCCTCCGCACTTGATCGAAGACTAAACACTCCTTAAGTCTCATTTTTTCTCTCTGAACGTGAGCCTAAAATGAGCACCTCAGCCTGAAGATACTTGAACTAGCGTCACCCAACAGGGCTAAAAGCCTCGTGTTCCCCTCGCTTTGGCAGACTGAGTGTTTTCTGAGGGTGCCTGAAATCATCACCTTCGGGTCTTTGCATACATGTTCCTAATTATTGTGCCCACAGTCATAAGCTCCACAGGCTGAATCCATAATTTACATGTCTGTGTACCGAACCGATCATACTTAGAGACCTGCACGAAGAAGATGATCAGCAAACTCAGGTGGCTTGCCCCTTTACAGAAGGGACAGGGAGGGACTGCCGGCTTCCATATCCTCCAGCTCTGGTAGGTGGAATGCTTTGCTCTGAGCTTAGAGCTATACCAGGAAGATGGGAGTGTTCTTCTAGCTCAGTTTCTAGTCACTTGGAGCCTCAGGAAATTTCTTTGCCAGACTCACCAGATGGCAAGTCTGTAGTCATGACCTTGGTGCTCCTTGCTGGAAAGGAAGGCCAGGTGTGGCACCAACAGTGTCTCCATGTGTCTTAAGTGTGTCCCTGGCAGTCTGTCTGGAGCACATGTCTAGATACGCCAGGTCACAGCACGGTGGATCCACGGGTCTGGGTGCACCTGGGAGGCTTGTGGCTCCATCCGTCTCTCTGCAGCTGCGGTCTACAAGGTGGGGGGTGGGGGGGGTGGGATAACTGGTGACAGTGACATGCAGTGTATCCTTGATGGTGCACCTCCTCAGGGGTCATGCAAAACCATGTGTGTGTGTGAGCATGTGTGTGTGCATGCGTGCACGCGTGTGTGAGTGTGTGTGCATGCATGCGTGTGTGAGCTTGTGTGCGCGCACATGCGTATGTGTGTGTGCATGCATGTGTGTGTGAATGTGTGTTCGTGCATGCATGTATGTATGTGTGTGTGCCTGTGAGTGTGTGTGTGCATGCGTGCACGCATGTGTGAGTGTGTGCATGCATGCATGTGTGTATGTGTGTGCTTGTGTGTGTGTGTGTGTGTGTGTAATAGCTACTTGATGCTAGGCTTTATCCTTTTCTTTCTTTCTGTTCTTTGAGACAGGGTCTCTTTATCAAGGTAGCCTAGGCTGACCATGAACTCAGACTCACAATAATCCCGTGTCTGCTTCTTGAGTGCTACAATAAAAAACATAAGCTACTGAGCCATTCTTTTCCTTATTTTCATACGTTGGTTTTGAGATAAGGTTTTGTGTGCCTAGTTTGTCCTAGAACTTCTGAGTGCTCCTGCCTTCAACTCCCAGATGCTAAGATTCCAGATACACACTACAGTACCCCATTTTTATGATGCAGGGAACCTAGGGTCTTTTTTTTTGAGGCAGGGTTTCTCTGTAGCTTTGGAGCCTGTCCTGGAACTCACTCTTGTAGACCAGGCTGGCTTTGAACTCACAGAGATCTGCCTGTCTCTGCCTCCCGAGTGCTGGGATTAAAGGCGTGCGCCACCACCGCCAGGCCTGAAACCCAGGGTCTTGCACAGATAGGTAAGCAGTCTACCAAGTGAGTCCCTTTTGCTTTTAACACCCCCCCTTTCCAGTACCAAGTGTGGATGACTCATAACCAGGCCAGTGGTGTGAGCAACTGAGATTCTAAGGAATTTAAAGTGCAGTCCGACACATCTGGATGCTGAGGATCCATTGCTAGGTATAGCGTCTTCCTTTGCTGAGCTACAGCAAATAGCAGCCAACCAGAGTGTCCAGAGAAACTCACTTAGACAGTGACACAATGTTACAGGAAAAATATTATCACAGAGGAAGAACAACGGAGATATTTTTGCCAAAAGTAGGATCCATTAATTTGTAATCATACCCATCCCTAGGTATAATCATATTTAAGAAACAGACACTATTAGATAGTTCATTTATTTTAATGGCAAACCAATTATTTTTGATGTTCATTTTGCTGAGGCCCATTTTGCATTCTCCCAGGAAGTCAATGAGTAGACTCATCCCGTGTGTTCTTTGCAAGGGAAATCCAAGCACCATAGGTTCGTGCCAGAGGCGAGAACTGCTGATGTCACACTTCAGAATGGCTTTTGTGAGACAGACAGACGTGCTGATGTCACACTTCAGAATGGCCTTTGTGAGACAGACAGACGTACTGATGTCACACTTCAGAATGGCCATTGTGAGACAGACAGACGTGCTGATGTCACACTTCAGAATGGCTTTTGTGAGACAGACAGACGTGCTGATGTCACACTTCAGAATGGCTTTTGTGAGACAGACAGACGTGCTGATGTCACACTTCAGAATGGCCTTTGTGAGACAGACAGACATACTCATTTGCACACAGCTTCCAGAGGGGAAAATGGGGACATACATTCTCAGCTTCCATTGCATGTAGTATATAGCACCCACATGTTATTTCTGATCTGAGATTTTTATGCACAATCAAATTGAGGTAGTGTGGTTTGAGAATATTCCTTCCAAATCAGGGATGGTTTTATGCACCCTGACTCCAGTCTTCAGTGTCTGGGATACTTTTCATTGTGTCCAATGGGGAGCAACCTTACTGGCATGTTAAACATAAAGACCAAGCTTGCTGCTGAACACCCACCACATACAGGAGAGTCTCCACAGCAGAAAGTCATGCAGCCAGAAACGTGTCAGGTGCTGAGCTGGCGGTGCCTGGCTCTCAGGAAAAGAAATTTTATCTTCCTTGTGACAAAAGCCTTTAGGAAGCCTCCCCCTCATTTTGCCTGGAACAGCCAAAATGTCACAACAGGATAGTTTATCTCAGAAGGACTTCCCCCTCAATTCTGCAGAACAGAGACATTGTGTCCAGCCTCGGACTAGGACTTCCATAGTCTGTGACAGGTGGGTTGACAGCCTGTGCTTCATTCGCTGGCATTTCCTCGGTACTAATCTCTAACTAACAACACTTGCTTACATGGTGGCCAGGTTTCCCTACCATTCAGAAGAGGAAAAGTGGGGAAGCAAAGAAGAAAAGGAGAAAAATGTGTGCGCGTCTTAAACACGTTGACATGTTTCCGTAAACAGAGCCCAGTTAATTAGCTGGGAGGCTGAGAAGACAGGTGTTTAAAAATATGAAATATTACAGCATCTGAGGGCCTCCAAGCCTGATTATTGGAAATTATTTTTAGAATAATTCTATTGCATCAACATAACAAACTAGAATGACCCCAGTGAGAGACACAACAGCTCCCCTCCAGCCCCATCTACCTCAGTAAAGAATAAACCTTGGCCAGCCTGGTCTACAAGAGCTAGTTCCAGGACAGGCTCTAAAAAAGCTGCAGAGAAACCCTGTCTCGAAAAACCAAAAAAAAAAAAAAAAAAAAAAAAAAAAAAAAAAAAACCTTGGTCTAGAAAACAATCCCAAATGACTTGTTCCTAATTTGACAGGGCATTGCTGGCCACTGGGCATGGCTGTCTTGCTTAGTTTTATGTCATCTTGACACAAGCTAGAGTCATCTGAAAGGAGAGAACCTCATTTGAGAAAAATGCTTCCGTACGATCCAGCTGTAGGGCATTTTCTTAATTAGTGACTGATGGAGGAGGCCCAGCCCGTTATGGGTGGTGCCATCCCTGGGCTGGTGGTCCTGGGTTCTGTAAGAAGCAGGCTGAGAAAGTCATAAGGAGCGAGCTATCAGGTAGCACCCCTCCATGGCTTCTGCATCGTCTCCTGCCTCCACGTTCCGGCCCTGTTTGAGCTCCTGTGCTGACTTCCTTTGATGATGAAGGGTAAACCCTTTCCTCCCCAACTTGCTTTTTGGCCACGGTGTTTCATCATAGCAATTGTAACTCCAATGAAGACAATAGCTATCTATTAATAGTTTTGTGTTTTATTTCATTTTATTTAAGACAGTTTTTCATAGCCCAGGCTGGCTTCTAATGCTCTGTGAGGCCAAAGCTGATTTTGAACTGCTGATCCTCCTATGTCCACCTCCCAAATTCTGGGACTACAGATACGTACCTCCCTGTCTCCTTCCTGTGGTGCTGGGGATGGAACTCACAGCTTCATGTGTGATAGGTAACACCACTCTGCAAACTGAGCTACAGTCCCGGTTTATCCACAGACTCTCTACACTGCTCTGCAGACTGAGCTCCAGTCGGAACATGGTTATCCACAGACTCTTTCCAGTGTTTTTAAGCATCTTTCCTGCTGAGCGGGGAAGGTAAAACTCAAGGGATGATTGAGAGAGAACAGAAAGCAGATAGCATTGACAGCTGAGTGCTGGGGACAGCTTGCCTTAAGAGAAGCAATTCTTCAATCACGGGACAGAAAAGAGGTGCCTCCCCCTTCTCTACCAGGAGCTCGGTTGCCTAACAGTGTGAGAGGTTAAAGAATCCCCCTTGTTTTGTCAGGATGAGTAAGTTCCAAGAAGAAAAATCTATCTGAGAAAGCCCAGCCAGCATAGGGGCTTTCAACAAGCACAACAACAAAACAGAAAGAAAAGAAAAAAAGGGGCCCAAAGCCAACAATGCTCCTCTCTCATCTCCAAACTGACTTCCAGTCCTCAATTATAGAAATCAGAAGTAAATTAAAATTTGATTAATTAAATATGGGGGTGAGCTGGTGTTGACTTCCAACCAGACATTACCGGTTTTGGTGTTTTGAGTTAGTAATTCCCAGTGCCATCATTTATTCATTCTTCATAATGAACTCCTTTTTAATTAAAATTGAACTGCTTTGTATTTCTTACTTTCTCTTAAGAAAATCACTCGAGTGTTGAAGTCCCAGATATTGGAAAGCTTAATCCCAGCACGGACAGAGCTGAGCAGAAAGAGTTAGAAGGGAAAATGTGCCTCCTCCTTTCCACCATCTCTCCAAGAACTCGGGCTGGCTGTGCGCATTTGTCTGTCTGCCAGAAGTACGTTCATTAGACGCCAGAAAGCCATCCTGAGGGAATACTCACGCAGGCTCATTTCCAATCCTTCTACCTGCTCAGCCTCATTTTACAGCCTGGGCAAATCATCACAAAATCTCCCACAGTGTCCTGAGAGTGTGCTTAAAATTCAGTCACAATAGACACCGGCTTGCGCAGGAATCTTACAGCTGTGGGAAACACATTCATATTGAAATAAGGTCCGTAATCAATTGAAAATCTCCAGAAAAAAAAGAACCAACATGGATGGGCAGGTAGATGGCAGATATGACTGATATACTGTATGTAAAACAGATAAATATTGATGGTACATACACATGTGAGATATGATCAAGATGTGGATAGATGATAAATATAAAACCGTAGCTATAAATGGCAGAGAGACAGACAGGCATTTCTCATTTTATTTTAACATTTCCAGACATTTACGTGGTGGACTGGCTCCTTTGAGTGTGGGCATTAGCAGCTCACGATCGGGACGGGGGCTGACAGGCTGGACAGGTGGGCTGGAGCTAAGGGACCTGCCTGAGCCACACTTTCTACCTGGTCAAGGAACTGCAGATTTTTCTCTTCAGACAGGAAGCCCACACACATTATCCAATTACCAAGGATAATCTCATATATTTAAAGTCAGCTGATTGTGGGTTGTTGGAAAAACACCTTTAAGTCTGCACCTAAGTGAGTGTTTCATGAAATAACTGGACACCACCGCCTAGCCCAGTTATCACACAAAACTTCCGTCCAGGTTAGGAGCTTAGGTGTCACTGAGGACTGATGCATTCAGGAGGCCCAGTGTCCCCAACTTCCCCACCTGCTGGGCCAGCCCAGTTCTGACTTTGATTTGTTTATCGTCTACTTTTACTATGATTCTGATCAAGTCTGCTTTTTCTTATTCTCTTAAAGGACAAGAGAATTAGCTGTTTTTGCTGAATCAGAAGCGAGATTTCATCATTCCTAAGATCCTACATCTCCAAAGACTATGGGCCATCAAATGTTCTCTCTGTTTTCACGGTTCTCCTTCAGTGCATGTGATCTGACTCACTTCACTGTCTGGGATGTTGAGTATCTTGATGGCAGAACATACTTCATCTTCACTTAATGGACACTTGATCACCCCGATGCTATTGGAGGTCTGGGCTCTTCTTGTCCCAAATGAAGAGTTGAAGAAAATATGGAAAGGCAGGAGTAAAACCAAAGATTTGTTAAAAGGGAAAGGAAAAGGAAAATGCTCACCCCATGGAGGAGAAAGCAGGTGGCTCAAGACCTCCCCATTTCAGGTCCAAGAGCTTTTAACTACACAGGAAAGGGTGAAGATCCCTGGATGTGTGGACCGTGTTTGACCGGTACAGATGACTGACTCCTCCAGGTCTTGCTATGTGTACTTTTCAGGAACCACCTCCCGATACTCTTGGAAACGATCATATGCATGAGATGTAGTTCATGTGCATATCTCTTCAGTCTGTACCCGTAAGTGGTTCGTGATGTCCCAAAGGCCACCGTAAGGAGCCTCCCCTTGATGTGCTTGTCCGCTGGAGCAGGTCTTTCTGGGTCTCACTTCCCAATAGTGGTTAGATTTTTCTGTCGAGCATAGAGGGCTCATATGGTCCAAACGGTACTCTTGGAGGATGGTCTGCTAATGGTTAAGTCCCTTCTTATGGCTCACAGTCAAGGACATCTGACCCCCAACTTCCTGATCCAATGGCTTCCTTAGGTAAAAAATAAATTTAGATGTTTTAGGTGTAGTGTATGAGTTTGAGATGCAGGCAATTGATGTAGGTATGTCTTCTATCTGTTGATTTCATTTATTAATAAAGAAACTGCCTTGGCCAGCCCTTAGGTGGGTAGAGTAGACAGAACAGGAAGAAGGAAATGAGGTAGATGGCTCAGACAATTGCCCTGCCTCGCCTAAGTGAGGCAGACCGCCATGCCTCTCCTCAGGGAGACAGATGCGATGGAGCCAGCCGCCAGGTCAGACATGCTGAATATTTCCCGGTAAGACACCACTTTGTGGTGTTACACAGATTATTAGATATGGGTTAAAGCAAGAGATGTGAGAATTAGACAATAAGGGGCTAGAAATAATGGGTCAGGCAGTGTTTAAAAGAATACAGTTTCCGTGTAATTATTTCGGGTAAAGCTAGCCAGTGGTTGGGAGCCAGGCGGCCAGAAGCCGGCCCGCAGCTCCACACTACAGGCAATATTTAAATTATTAATTCTAAACCATCCATTTGTTTTAATTCTTTGTCATTTATCACCACATCTGCTCATCTATCCTCCCACCCACCCACCCGTTCATTTACACATATATTACATCATATATAATACATCATATATTTTACATATATCCACTTACCCAGTGCATCTCTGGTTTTTGAGCAGCTGTCCTAGTCACTTTGTTGTTGCTATTCTCTTGCCAACTCGATAAGCTAGAGTTAGCTGAAAAGAACCTCAACTGATAAAAACCCTTATTGGTCTGTGCATCATTTTCTTGATTAATAGCTGACATGAGAGCCCAGCATACTGTGGGCTGTACCATCCCTAGGTAGAGAGTCCTGAGTTGTATAAGAAAGTTGGTTGAGCAAGCCAGCGAGTAGCTCCCCTCCATGGCCTCTGCTTTGGTTCCTGCCTCCACATTCCTGCTCTGTGTGAGTTCCTGCCCTGACTTCCTTCAGCGACGAACTACAATGTGGAAGTGCAAGCCAAATGAACCCTTTCCTCTCTGTCGTAGAGTTGCCACTGCTGTGATAAACACCATGACCAAAGCAACTTGGGGAGGAAAGGGTTTGTTTAGCTTACACTTCGACCATCACTGAAGGGAATTGGGACAGGAACTCAAATAGGGCCAGAACCTGGAGGCAGGAGCTGATGCAGAGGCCATGGAGGGATGCTGTTTACTGGCTTGCTCTCTCTGACTTGCTCAGCCTGCTTTAGAACCCAGGGATGGCACCACCCATAATTGAGTTGGTCCTGGTCCCATTCTCTTTTCCCTTCTCAAATAATTTTAACTTGTATTAAGGTTGACAAAACTATCCAATACACTCACTAACTTGCTTTTAATTATGGTGTTTCATCAAAGCAATAGTAACCCTAGTTAGGACAGACATTGGTTACCAGGACTGTGGAGTTATTGGTGTGATGGATCTGACCGTGTTTAGGGGAGGATTGTGGAAGGACTGTGGAACTTTGAGCAAGAAGGGCCGTTGAGTGTTGAGAACTCTGTGGGACGTTCTATGGGAGCTGGGAAGACAGGAATGCTGAGAGCAGTGCTGGCAATTGAGCCTGGGCCGTGAAGCTTCAGAGTGAAGTTTGAAGACTCTCCTGGGGCCATTTGATTTTTGAATTAGTTGTCTGTGGTTCTGGTTAACTGGGGCTGAAGAATCAGCTGTGATTAACAAGGTAGCAGAACCACTAAAGTGGAAACTCTTGCTTTGCTAGATGCTCAGGGCTGGTGAACTGAGGGATTAATGGTGATCTAAGCAGGTCTCTTAATCGCCAAGGTGAAATCTGGAAATTGTTTCCTTAGGACCAGCACACTGAAGCTGTGGTCCAGAGGTGGCCAGCGTTGTACCCTGCGCTGGCAGCTGAAATTGGTCATGTGTAAAAGTCACCCACGTGGTGCTGGTTTTGAAGGCATGAAATGTTATGGAAAGCAGCTAAGCCTTGGCTGGGCGAGAGGCCAGGAGGCCCCTGGTGAAGGTGCAGCCTCAGTAGCTGTGGAAGGCCCAGGATTAAAGGGGTCATGCAGAGAATTGAGAATCAAGTCTTGGCACCATGAAGAGATCTCAGGAGAGGCTGTTGGTAAAAGTGCAATAGCATTTTGGAGATGCCAATACCAAGGGATGAGCACCAGGAACAGCAGTAGCCAGGGAGTGGAGCTGACTCTAACGTGGAGGACAAGCTGTGCAAGGCAGGAGGAGCCAGAGCAGTGGCCAGGATCCCAGAAGATCCTGACTGGGTCCAAGACATGGGAGGGATTTGCGTAGTTGGAGTTTGGTTTTGCTTTGTTCAGACTGTGACTAAGTCTTGGTTCTTTCCTTTTGAAGAAAGCATTTAACTTAATTTTTATTTTTACAGAAGCCCACAGAAGAGAAATTTTGTTTGTTTGTTTGTTTGTTTTTTAAGGAGCCTGGGATTTGAGAAGAATGTGGACTTTTAAAGTGACTTATGCTTTACGTTGTGATTTTAATATTACATGCCATCCTGGGGATAAATGAGAAAGAAAAGATTCTAATTGAAAAGTGAGGTGTCTGTGTGTTGACAAGGGGTCAGTTGTTTTGGTCTGGTTGGTCTCTTGACAACTTGACACAAGGTAGCGTCAGCTGAGAGGAGGGAACTTCAGTTAAGAAAATGCCTCCATAAGATCAGGCTGTAGACAAGTCTATAGGGCATTTTATTAATTGTGTGGGAAGGTCCAGTCCATTGTGATTGGTGCCATCCCTATGCTGGTGGCCCTGAGTTCTATAAGAAAGCAGTCTGAGAAAGCCAGTAAGCAGCCTTCCTCCACAGCCTCTGCATCAACTACCACCTCCTGGTTGCTGCCTGTTTGGGTTCCTGTCCTGACTCCCTTCAGTGATCAGCTATAGATATGTAAGCGTAAGCCAATAAGCCCACTCTTCCCCACTTGCTTTTGGTTTTGGTGTCTCATCATGGCAATAGTGACCCTGGCTAGGGCACCTTTATGTTTAGTCCTCTTCGTTGCCTTCTCTTGCTTAGGTGCTTAAGGGGATGGATTCCTCTTGTGCTTTTTTACTCAATGTTGTTTCAAAAACTTAGTAAGGCTAATAAAAATGCACGATTCCAGGAAACATGTTCTCTTGATTTTACATTTAATAAGGATGTGAACTTGGACTTCCTGCTTCCAGGTAGAACTGATATCACAGAGAGATAATGGCTGGGCATCTGGCACCCGTCATTAGCAACCAACACAATAAAAGTCATATGTGAGTCATCCTGGAGAATAATTGGCAACTGAGTGAGTAATTTCTTGAACCATTCACATCATTTTAGAAAGTCTTATTTCTCTGCTGACCAATCCTATCTCACATTTACAACTGCGTTTTGTCAATGAAGTCTTGGCTTACTATCCCTGTGGAAAATGGAGAATGGAGACAAGAAAACACTTTCGAAAGTTCAAAGTAGGATAGACTTTTGGTAACAGCTCCTGAGTACCTGCATCATCCACCCCCTGCCTCTACAACATCCAGAAAGAACCTTTTGAACAAAATTCAAGAGCGTGAAGAATTTGGGGGTGCAGAGGGGGGGTTAGTTTGGTTTAGTTGGATACATCTAGGCTGGGCCTGATAGCAGTGGTGTCTTCAAGAGTAAGGACCATTGCAGCTTTCATCCAACACTGGCTAAGATGACATCAGTCAATCTCTGGTGCTCTTGACAGAGAATATATTCCAGAATATACCATTTGGAACTGGGAATCTTACAAGGGTCTCCTCCTGCTTGTCAGAAAGAAATTTCCCAAAAAGTCCTACTTTAAAATGAATCTGAATTGAGAGGATGGGGGAGTCACGGAGAATTATATTAGATGTTCAGCTTCTGATGTCAGTTCAACAGACTAGTCAGTCCCCCTCCATAATTATGGGATGGTAACCTTGCCTACGTAGCTGCTTTCTGAGCTTCCACAGCCCAAGCTGTAGGATGGGTATTATGTGTTCAATCCAGTCGATATGATAAATACTCTGGCAAAAGGCAACTTATGGGAGAAAATAGATTATCTAGGCTTAGAAATCCTGGTCGCAGTTGATTGCTGTGGGGAAGTCAAGGCATGAACTTCACGGTCCCGTCACGTGTCTCATCAAAAGCAAGGGACATGAATGCACGTGTGCTCACTAGCTGGATCGCTCGCTCACTTTCTCTGCTCTTTTTTGTTTCTTTTTCCTTTTTTTCCTTTTCTTTCTTTTTTTTTAGACAGTTTTTTTTTTCTGTGTAACAGTCTTGGCTGTCTTAGAACTCACAGAGACCCACCTGCCTCTCCCTTTCAAGTCCTGGGATTAAAGGTGTGCACCACCACCGCCCAACTCTCTACTCTTATATAGGTAAGGGTTCCCTGACTAAGGGGAATGGTGCCAAGCACGGTGGGCTGGATCTTTCCACACAAATTAACTTAGCTGTGACCACTCCTCACAGACGGGCCCACTATAGCCAACCCCACTGAGACTCTCTTCTCAGCTGATTCTGAGTCACGTCAGCTTGGCAATCAAGGCTCACCGTTGCAACGCGTGAATCATGCGGGCAGCTGTTTCTAGGGGTTTCCTTTTAGCTCTCGCATCTTCAGGTGTCTGGGAAAAGTCTCCAACGTGCTTCACAAAGTGGTAAAGTTACCGATCCTTGAGCAAAGATGTCCTGTCTGCTTTCCTGTCTTAAAATCAGCGCACATAGAATCCTAATTTTCGTTTCAGTTGCCTTTCCTGTCTTTGTCGTATTTTGTGATCTAAATACAAAACACGCCATATTTTGTTGCTTTAAAACCCCATAGAAACGCATGAAAGTAGGTGCCACTTCTGTGTTGCTGTGGCAGAATGCCATGACCGGGGCAGCTGACAGAAGGAAGGGCTGACTTGAAGTTTACAGGTCCAGAGGGTTAGAGTCCGTCACGGAGACAACACGGCCCCAGGCAGACGGGCATGGCACCGGTCTAAGAATGCTCACATCTCGATTCTCAAGCAGGAGGCGGGGGGGGGGGGGCTACCTGGAATGAAGCAAGACTTTTAATTCTCAAAGCCCATTTCCAGAAACACCCCTCCTTCAGCAAGGTCACACCTCTTTATCCTTCCCAGAGAGCGCCATCTGAGGACCAACCACTCAAATGTCTGCGATTCATTAGGGGAACCTCATTCAAATCACTGCAGCAGGCTCACTCTCAGACATCCACTAACACAAGCAAAGAGTCTAAAATGAATGGCCCAGTATTTTCAACTCCTATATGTATTTTCTTTACATCCCCTGTTGCCATTAGAAATCACATAACATTTTTATTTTCCTATTTATCTGTTTCCTTTACTAAAATGCAAAGCTGAGGAGAGCAAAGACTATTGGACTTGTTCCCCAGTGTGCCTTTGTCACCCTGAACATATTACATAAATACTGAGATGAATATTCAATAAGTGAACTCTGAAATGGGCATTTTTATTACTTGGCTAAATATGTGCTCACAGCCTCAATGCCCTCCTGCTTTTATTATTTATCTTGTCAGATGTGACATTTCCAATGTAATCTATTTGGACCATCACTTGGTGAATATGTAATTTTCATCACACTGTGCTTTAATACTAATCAGAAGGAAAAGACTCCTTTATGAATGCTCACTGAACTTGGTCATGTCTGGTGTTTGCAGAGTGAGGCTGGGGGAGACTGCACGGAAGATCCAATCCAATCTAATCAATGGAGAAAACGGAGCAAGTTTAAAGTCAAAGCTAGCAGTTGAAGGATTGATAAAATGTCCAAGACTTTGGTGAGGTTATTCGGGAACAATGAGGAGGACACAAAGAACACAGGGAACAATAAAGAATATACTAAGCACAAGATGTAGCAGGTGCTTAGGATCACAGGGCATAGGATCCCTATAGACCCAAATCTTAGACTGGACAGTTTTACAGCAAGTGTAACTTTGCAAAATTAACTCCAGAAGAAATAAAAGCTCAGAACAAACCATTAATGGTTAAAATATTTTGTATAACTTCATTCTAAGGTGAGAAGAGACTGGAAGAAATTCTTAGCTCATTTTACTGCAACACAAAACTTGACAACAAAATACGTAAAATTATCCTAAAAAACACCAAGTAGACAGCAGGATTCAGCTCTCACTGTTTACAAAAACTGGAAGCAAAAGGAAAACAGATGGGGACTCTTTAATCTGATTTTTTATAAAAAGCCCAAACAAAGATAAGCATGAAAGAAATAAACACAGAACTCAGATAATCATGGATAAAGCTGAGGAGGTGTGTAGGGTTTCACTGACTCGTGGGTCCACAGAAGGCCTCGGCCTTGAGCAGGACATTGCTCTTTAGGCACAGCCTCTGGATGGGTGAGGGCGAGTGGCTGACCTCAGCTTCAGAGGACCCAGATTCTATCACAGCAAGGCCAGACTCCTGTGTAGGAATAGAGAGAGAGAGAGAGAGAGAGAGAGAGAGAGAGAGAGAAAGAGACAGAGAGAGACAGAGAGACAGAGAGACAGAGAGACAGAGACAGACAGACAGACAGAGTCAGAGAGACAGACAGAGAAAAAAGAGGCAGAGACAAATGATTTGAATCTCTAATTATGAGGGAACTAATCCCACTCACAGAAAGTCAGAACTCAGGAGGCAGAGGCAGGTACATATGTGTGAGTCTGAGGTTAGCCTGCTCTGCACAAAAGTTCTGCACCACCAAGTGCTACATAGTGTAAAAGTGTAAATAGATCTGTCTAAAAAGTAAATAGATTATTTATTTGCTTAATTAGTTAATTAATCAAAATTAAAAGCAAGATGACTTCATATTCCCAGGGTAACAATCAAGGACATATCTTCCAAGAACAGTGTATTTATGTTTGTAAGACAAGACTCAAGTGCTTTACAGTTTCCTATTGGAGTGTTAAGGAGAGAAAAGCAGACCCTCTATAGACAGCACCCTGGGCATGGTACTCAGTCACCCCCTGCAGACAGCACCCTGGCATGGCACCTCGTTACCCCCTGCAGACAGCACTCTGAGAATGGCACTCATTCACTCCCTGCAGACAGCACCCTTGGCAGGACACCCAGTCACTCCCTACAGACAGCACCCTGGCATGGCACCTAGTCACCCCCTACAGACAGCACCCTTGGCAGGGTACTCAGTCACCTCCTGCAGACAGCACCCTTGGCAGGACACCCGGTCACCCCCTGCAGAGAGCACTTGGGTATGGTACCTAGTCACCTGCCCATTTTAAAGTTCTTCAAAAAATTTTCTTGAAAGTCCAGACTTCATCTCTATGTTAACTGTCTTTAAACACTTGATTTGAATGAACTTTTCCACTCTTTGGTATTTCTGATTGGCTCTACACAGAGTTCTCGGTTCCTTGTTTTGATTTCAAGCAGAAATCACCGAAGCGGCATACCAACCGCAAACAAGCCTATTGGGACTTTTAGCGGACACTAACTGCTGGTCCAAACCATTTCCCCTCAACCAGCAAAATACCTGCAGGAACACCTTAGATACTGTTGTGTAACTGCACCCTAGGAACGAACCTCCCCTCCTGGGGAGGAAGGGGACTCCTAAGAGTCAGGAAATTCACAGTTCCAGGAAGCTCACGAGACATGCTCTTGACACTCACCAGGTCCCACGGTTCACAGGACTCCTCTGAGGCTGGAGAGTTGCCAGAGAGAGAAGATTCACCATTGGAACTGCCTGAAAATTGGACAGGGAGCTCCCGAAATACGGCTGTGTGCGTGTGCGCCGTCACCTATACTGGGATGGGCTTTCGGATGACGCGACTGTCTTTCTGTAACCCATGCTTCTGTAGTGACCACAATACACTTAAAGTTTTGCCATACTGCACGTGGGTGGGACATTTCTTTTATTTTGGGATGAACAGATGTTTGTCGGAATGAACCTCAAATCACCAAACGGTATTAACTTATAGCCTGTTCCCAACTCATTTCCTTGTTTCTGTTTGTACCCAAATGTCCTTTCTGGCTAAGGTGTCACATCTAGGAAGGTGGGGGGGGTGCTATCTTAGAGCTTACGAAAGACAAGCGTTTCTTGTGTAGTCCCCCGATAGTCTCAGCTGTGACATTCACCTACAAGTTGCCCAGCAATAAGTGGTTTAGTCAAAGCCCTGGGGATATGGATGCACGGTTAGACAGGGAGGAAATTGGAAGGCAATGAGCTATCTCTCTGAGGAAAGAAGTGTCATGGAGCCACGGGCCCTCTCTGAGGAGACTGTGAACAGGCAATTCACCAGAAAACAGGGACCCTGAGGAAAGAAGCCAGGCAGCAAAGACAAGGCTCCCTCTGGGTCAGTTCTTCGCTCCACTGACAACTCCCATTGTTCACCAATGCAGACTTTCAAAAGCTGAGGACAAGAGGTAAGATTTGAGGGGCTGGAACTCACCTGGGTTGATCTTTCAGATAAAAGGCATTAGCTTCTCCGGGTCATTGACCTAGGGCAGACTGGGTGGCACCTCTGCAGGCCCTGGCTCCGTGCAAAGGGATGCTGCAGGCTGCAGAGATTAGGCCTCTTGTAATAAAATCAGCCCTGCAAGCCATTCCGGAGACTCACGATAGGGATCACTACCCAAATTAATTTGCTAGCAAATAAAGAATGGGATGCCAAAATCAACAAGAGAGGGCCGCCAGCTGGTAGGCTGCAAGGCTTCTTGTTTCCCTTTGTTCTGGAGGATGCAGCTTGGTCTTTTCTAAATCATAGTGACTTAATTTTTCTCATGGTATTTATTTGGGGGCTTTCATAATAAGGTTTTTATTTTTGAGTTTAATGTTTTTATCTTTAAATGATAATTTTCCAGGTTGGTAGGTTGCAGGTATTTTTTGATACTGCAGAATAATTGATTATGCCAGGTAGTTGGCATAGTCTTCACCTCACACACACAGCTGCCATTTTTTAAAATTCACTTTTCAAGTTAATACTGAAAGTAAATTAGTTTCATTATACTGTTTTCTTTTTCTTTTTAGGTTTTAATAGTGCATGTGTGCACGTGTGCGTGTGTGTGTGTGTGTGTGTACATGTGTGTGTGGTCAGAGGACAACTTTGTGGAGCTTTTCAAGTCTGGATTATATTACTTAATATGATGATTTCCAGTTCCATCAAGTTTCCTGTAAATGTTACAACTTTATTTTCCCTTATGACTGAATGAAATCCCATGTTGTGTGTGTACCATGTTCCACAGCCTGTCCTTTCGTCTGTTTGGACAACTAGGCTGGTTGATTTGTCAGCTCTCACCAACTGCTACGGACATGGGTGTGCAGGTGTCTCTGTAATGTGTTCCCTCGAAGTTTTCTGGGTGTGGCTCCTGTAAGAACTAGGGCATCGGTACTGCAGAGACCACTCAGCAGGTAAGCCCCTGTGCTGTTGTGGCAGAGGACCAGAGTTCAGATTCTAGGACCCACATCTGGCTTCAGCTCACAGACACACATACACACAAATAAAATAAAACTTTAAAAAGTAAATAAAATATAAATATTCTGTTTCTAACACCAGAGGGTCCTCAGACTTAAATTTACCAGCTCTGGGCCCCTGTCTTCCCCAGCAGCTGGCACCTGATTACATGAGTACTTTTAGTGTTGCTTAGGGTGAAAATCTACAGTCAACTGCATGGCTCAGCCCACAAATCAGGGGAGGGGAGGGTACTTGTAACCCTGGGTATTCACCAAATGAATCTGTGCACTTGGAGTGAGTGCAGAACTGAGAGGAAGTGAAACTAAGCCCTAGAATCAGGAGTCTTGAGAGAGGGCTACTCTAGACAGCATAAAGTGTCTACCTCCCTGAAGGGCCCAGGCACTGGAGAAGACAGAGCCCTGAGGGATTCCAGTGAGGACAATCGAATCCACTGCTGTGCACTAACACAACTCATCAGCCGTGTTTGCCCATGTGTTTGCTTCCACCACTCGGGGTCTCCTGAATCCCTTATTATGGAGAAGGCCATGCTTATCACAGTGTAGAGCGTCAGTGCAGGGTCATATTGGAGCTCTGAGTGTAGGCTTGGGAGAAACTCCCCACTGATTTCCATGTGACCACGTCAGTTCATGCCCTCACCAGCAGCAAACAAGGAAAGGTCCTCTCCCCCATCCCTCTCTTAGCACATTTATCATTAGTGCATAAAAAATCTAATTTTTAAATGTTCGTTCATTCCTTTAGCTCAATAACTTATTAGAAGTACTTATTTGTTTAGGAGATTTCCACTGGTGTCTTTAGGGACTTTTAAACAGAGCATCACGGTGTCTATAAAAGGTGAGCGGACTTCTCCCTTCCCCATCTCCAGCTGGCTGGGATTCCCAGAATTGTGTGAAAAAGACTGCAGAGAGCGGCCGCCCTTATCTCACTCAGATTTTAAAGAAATGCTTTCAGGGATTTTGCTACAGTTACCACAATGGTGACTGTAGCTTTGTCATATACATGTCTGTCACGTATGTATGTATACATGTATGTATGTAAGCATGCTTGCATATGCGTGTGTGTGTATTATGTCCACCATGTTGAAGCTTGCATCTTCTGTTCTTTTATACTGAAGGGATGTTGAGCTTCATTAGAGAACGTCTCCTCATCTGTCGAGACAGTCATGTGATCTCATCCTCCAGTCTGTTGACTGCTGTGTCTCACAGTTTCTCTCTGAAACTGACCCCAGCCACCATACCTGGATCACAGAGGCTGAGAAGAAAGGCTCCTCCTTCACCGCCCACCTGCCTATCACTAAGGCTCACAACCGGGTTTGAGGTCGTGGGGGTCTATGAATGTCTCCTGGGGGTGGGACTCCCGTCTCTCACCTGACTTCTGTTTCTATTCCTCTGGTCAGGAAGTTGAAGCTCTGTTCAGCTTGCTTCTTATCAGTATACTGTTTTTTTTCTCGGCACTTTCCAGTTATCTTTCTGTTTCCTTGGTGAATTCCCAAGACTCTTCCTTGCTTCCTGTCTTGGGATTAAAATCTACTTTTAAAAATCTGACTCCTTTGCCAGGTCACACAGGGGCAGTGTCTAGTAATCAAATTCATGCTGTTCTATCATAGAGTCTTCCTTGAACCATCAGCCTCCTGACAGCATGCCAGGACAAAATGAACAAATTTGCAGTAGGGCCTCTGTCTGTCTGTCTTGTATCCCAGAGCCTCTGTCTGTCTGTCTTGTATCCCAGAGCCTCTGTCTCTCTGTCTTGTATCCATAGCTTCTGTCAGTCAGTCTGTCTTGTATCCCACTTGACAGTAAATGGGGATCTCCAGAATTTATCATTTAAGGGGAGGAGAAACAGCAAAATAAATGGAAATGCTGGGCACCTTGTAAAAATTATGAAAGCTTTCAAGAGAGCAAGAGCAGAGTGGATCCCTTGGGAGGATAGGCCCCTGGGTAACAGTGAAGGACCCTGGGTATCTCAGTGAAGACAAGCAAACCCTTCCACCCTTGACTTTAGAACTTGACTTTAGACTTGAGTTCTCTAATTTGGAATTTCTCTAGTTTCAGAGAAATGCTTTAGGTCTGAACTCTGACTTTAATAAAAAGCTGTGCATCCAGAAGAAAACAGTCAGGAGGCAGCTGCTTTGTCACCACAGATTCTTCCAAATCTGAGCCGATCCTGCGACACCGGGGCTCTGTCCTCTGAAATCCACGGTGACCTGGCTCCATTTGCATTCGGATCCTGCATTTGCACACCTGACTTTATATTCATGCTATGAGTTATTTGGACACATTGTTATGACATGTATCTGTTAGGATTTGACATTGTGTCAACATGAAGTACCGTCTCAACAGACAACATTTAATTTTCAATATGTTATTTCTCAAACCAGGTTCTACAGAAGTGTTCTTGGGGTGTCCCAAGTCCCAAGTTAGGGAAACATTGCCTTAAGTCTTGCCAAATTCTGTCATGAAGGTTTTGAAGCCTTGATGATTACTAAAGAGATCTGTGCGTGTCCTCGTGACTGTATGCCAGGAATACAGTCTGTTGATTAAAATATTGCAACCTATTGGGTGTGGAGCAAGGGCAATGTTACTAACAGTGGTGGGTTTGAGAGCATATGGTCTCAAACGTTTGTTCTCAGTCCTTTGATAGGGGATAAGTAAGAAAAATAACCAACGATTGGAAATTATTTGATAGTGTTTTGTTCCTGCAAAGGGTTCAAAAAGGGGCCACGGGCAGCACAGAAGTAGTGTGAAAACGGGGATTGGAAGGGGAAATTCCTCTGCCTGCACAGACTCTGACAGTTGTTTATGCATCTTACCTGAGCAGACAATGGGACGACCTTGACCACAGAGCAAAGTGACGCTCTTCCAAGTAACTTAGCTCATTCTCAGTGTTGCCAAGAGCAGTGTCTGGTCTGATGGCAGGTGACGGGGACACGAAGAGTCATCCCAGAGGCGGTGAGGGAACCCCTAAGATGAAGGAGGCAATTAAAATGCCACCCCAGGAAGAACTCGAATACAGCCTGTCTCCTACTGATGAATCGCTTCCAGAGTCAGCGTTTCACCACGGAGGGTGTCAAACCATGGTTGAAATAATGAAAATAAGGCACTAGGAAAATTGTGCCCATCAGCTAAGTTTAGGAACTAACATGGCTTCCTGTGTGACCAGCTTCCCACACAGTACACAATAGAATATCGCTGTTTGTTTGGGAAAAAAAATGCATTTGAAGCATCGATTTTCAAAAGAATAGACATAAAAGCATCTGAGGTCACTTTATGCTTTTGCCAGATGCAGAACAGGATGTCCTCTCCATTGAGAGTGGTGGATGTTTCCCCTGGCTTCACAAGGGGCAGCATGTGGCTTGGTCATGCTGACTGGGGAGAGACCCTGGGTGGCATCTTTGATGTCTGACCTCAAGTTGTTCAATCAAGCTATTTTCTTGTGATAGAAAATCTTATGTGCCAATCTGGAAGTGTTTAGGGAGAGGTTAAGTCATCTGGTGAGAGAAGAGCATTTTACAGGGTGGTGTAGTTTGGATCCTCCACACTCCCTATAGGTCTAATGTTCTGCCACAGGATGGACCACATCCTCTGACACCAGAAGGCACAAGGAAGCTTTCCTCTGGCATGTGTTTCTGTGTGTTGACCTCTAACATAATGTGAACCAGTTCCATACATGCATACACACACATACACACATGCACACACACATATGTGAACACACACACACACACTTCTCCTGGCCTCCTGAGTTGAATCCTTGAGCACTGTGCATACACATGTTTTGCTCAGTGGGGAGAACTGGGTTCTGCTTCCTTTCGATACAGTGAATCATTCCTAGTGTAGCTGAAATAGATAAATACCCAAGACAATGGGTTCAAACCTGACTTCTACCTCTTGGGCAAAATGTTTAATTATTTTAAATCTCAGTTTCCTCATCTTTAAAGTCACAATAATAAGAATGCCTAACGCACAGGATTGTTGTAAGAATTGGGTTGATGCAGGCAAAGTGTTTTCCCATGGTTCTAGTACTCGGTAAGTCTTTATCCCAGTTAACACAGACCAGAAATATGTATGCTGGAACACAGAAGAGTTAAATCGTTATGGAACAACATTAATAACTACCAAGTTTTGTTATCAACACTGTAGGGCGTGACTGACCTCACTTCATTTCTTTGCTCAGGGAAGAGGGTTCACTCGACGCTGGAAATGTGCCTCTTTTGCCAAGCATCTTGTTTCTCTCCCCTGGCAGAGATTGTAGGTCCCACTGCTTTGGTAGCTGCAGCGCTGACTCATGGGCTCATCAGCAGGCAAGCAGATAAATAGAATTTCACATCTCGGATAGATATTAGGGAGCTTTCCTGTGACGCTCACCTTTGGTAATGATGAGGAAGAGTTAAAATGTAAATGTACAATTATTGACTAGCTTTCTGAGGTCATGCCTGGTGTATTTCATTCTGAACGTCTTGCTCAATGCCTTTCAAATCTCTCCTGCTAAATTTGCTTCCTCGGAAATTATTCCTCCAAGGCAGAAAATTGGCAGTCAAGTAAATTTCATTGGCCTTTAGATCATTGTGTTTTTTAACTTGTAATTTTCCATTGCTCTCTGTTCTCCATTGACTTCCCATTGCAGACTACATTACATGTGGGCTACCAGCATTGATCTCGACCCATGATACATACTCCCTTGTCAAGAGCCAATCCATTAGGTAGGGTTCTTCCAGGAATGACTAGACTATGTCTGTCAATTGAAGAATGCTATGTATAGACACACAATGACAATTATAAATAACTTGAAAACCTATGCAGAGACGATGCTTCTCAGGAGCATTGAAACGAGCTTTCTTTATTTCTAACAGCTTACATCTATCACGGGTAAGTAGCCTGTGAGAAAGTTCTCAGTTTGGCCAATTACTGAAAGGAAACATATAACACAGGGGAGAGAGAGAGTGGGAAATCAAAGCACAAAGGCAAAGAAGGTAAATGACAGAAAGTTAGAAGGTTGTGCCCTGAGTTTGTTTGGGTGTATTTCAGACATCCGAGTGGAGGGGTCAAGACCCAGTTGGAAACAGAAGTCTAAAGTTTCGAGAGAGGTTGAGGATGGACACGCCCGTTGGCGAGTCATCAACATACACGACAGCTGATAAGCAATAGCAAGTGCTACGGAGAGGAAAACTAAGGAAGAGAAGTGGGTCAAGAGCTGAGCTCTGTGTGTTTTGAGATGGGACATTAGGAGCTCTGAGGCGTGCCTTGGGGTTGAGATGGTTGAAACTTGGCCGTGAAGAGAGTACAGAGGAATACCAACTCCAGTAGTGGTGCTTCATCTGTGTTTTAATAAATAAAGCTTGAACTTCAGAGAGTAAAACAGCCGCACTTGCCAGCCTCACAGACCAGGCAGTGGGCACACGCACCTTTGATCCTACCTAGTTGCTTACACTAGTTGCCATAGAAACCGGGCGGTAGAGCCTTTAATCCTAGTGGTGCACACCTTTAATCCCACAACTAGAGAGGATTATAAAACAGCACCCACTTGGGGCTCTCAAACCCACAACCCTGAGATTAAGGGTCTCTATTATTATTATGAAAGATATATGAATTCTTGTGAAAAATATAAGAATTTTCCCCTAAACTGTGAAAATTTGGGTTTGATTTTGGACAAATGGTAGCTATGTAGGTTACAATACAGATAATAAATATAGTCAATAAACAACCAGAGCAGCAACTGAAAGTGATCTAGACCAGAATCCATGGAGATACACGTTAAAGGAAGCTGATAGTCATAGAAGCAGCCTTTCCCTTTCTCCTTCCTAGTCAGTTAAGATATGAACAAGTAGCTCTCTCTAGCTCTGACCACTGTGGTGCTGATATCATGCTTGCCCCGTGGACTGTATTCTATTAAATCCAGAACCAAAATATGCTTTTTGTCCACTAAATGCTTCCTTTCATAACAACAAAGAATTCAAATAATCAAGTAATAAGAAAATTGGAACCAGGAGTGGGGCTGTTGATATAAATCTGATGCAGTTTTTAGAACTTTGGGACTTATTTACAAGAGAAATGAGGCAAGTTTAAGATTATAGACCGGATAGTCTCTTGAATGTTGTAAATTGATTATAAACTATATATTGTATTAATTATAAAAAGGAATAGTCTGAGCAGTTTGTTTCCCCCCTAGATTAGAACACAAGGATTTTTTTTTATTCAAAGAAACTTTCAGACTACCAATATGTCCATGAAGGTAAGAATCAAGGAGCAATTTCCAATAAAATCAACCAAAAAGGGCAACATTTTATTTTATAAATGACTAGTATAAGTGATGAAGGTAGTAAATAAAATTTGAAATTATATTAATATTAAATATTGGGGAACATTTTAACAACTATTTAAAAATCAGATCTTTAAAGCCAAGGCTATACACTTGTGACATGGAAGATTACCACATTCATAAAGGGATAATGAATTAATAATAATGAATAATAGGGAAGGAAGGAAGTGTGTTGATTTATTAAAAACAAACCAACAGTGTATCCTGAACAGAGGATGTATATGCTTGGGAGACTTGAAGGAACTCCTGATTTGTGTCCAATGGGCAGGAGGATGCCACCTATCAAAGAGTGACCCTGGATTCTTGAAAGAACCAATACTATGATTTATTTTGCCCAAATCATTGGATTTATGAATCATTTATTCTAAAACTATTCTGTTTTGTTTTACAGAGAAGACTTGGGAATCGGGAATGTTCTGGAATGACGAGGCTCTCCACGCCGAGACTGAGAGCTCAGCCCAGCCCTGGTCCATCCAGCTCATGCCGTGGCTACTCCCCGGGAGCTCATTTCTATTGCTCGTTCTCCTTGGCTTCCATATTTAGTGAACGCACGCTTAACTGCAAAGCTGTCATCAATAAAAGCTCTCATCGTGCCTCACGTGCAAGCATCTTCCATGTGTGCTAGGCATTTTCAAAAGCTTGATAGTCTGCGTCAGGTTTGCATCATCTTGTTTACACAAAGGCCATACTGGCCGTACTGCCTAGCGAGACTGGCTTTGAAAAATTTCAACAATTTTTGCAGCTTTGTAGTAACAATCTGCTTCTTCTGGGTTTGCAGAAATGGTTCTTCCCTGCATGTTTTTACAAAAACGGGGACAGTAGGTGGGCAGATAGTGGCTGGGAAAAGCGTCTAGGATTAAGAAGGTCGAGAGCTGACATATCCTTAGAGAAACGACTGATATATCCTTCTTAAGTCTTCCTCATGTCATGGCAGTGACTGAGCTCTTGGCTGAACCTTTACCAGGGAGGGGGTGAAGGCTTTGATTCCATTTCTTACTGCTCTGGGGAACCCCACCAACATCACGCTCTATGGAAATGTGACTCTGAAATTGATTCTCAGTCTTGTGGAGTAGTGGCCAATCATGGCTGCAGAGGCAGCCTTGTGACACAGCCTAGTGAGGTGCTCCAGAAGGTGACCCATGCTCCTCCTCTTGTTTAGTGTAAATCTGAAGGTGATGACTCCGCCCTGTGCCATTTTGTACTTAGGCTTCTTGGAGGGAACTAAAATTTCAGCCAAGCAGTAAGTGTCTGGCCAATACAAAGGAATGCATAGATAGCTCCAATGGAATATAAAAATGGTTCAGAGGGAGGCAGGTTAGTCTCATATAGAAAGGTCCCACGCAGGCATACGCACACATGTGCACACACGTGCGTGCGCGCGCGCGCACACACACATACACACACACACACACACACACACACACAAGTGTTGAAAGTATTACAACAAACCAGAGTCCTTAATAGTCAGTGCTCTGAAAACCTGGGGGTGTGGCTTTACTAACTTGGAGAGAAAGGGCAACGAGAGCAGGTGAAATTCTTGTGTCTACTCAACTGAGAGGTCTCGAGCTGTCAGTGATTCCTAAACTTGAGGTTCCATTGGTAAACATGCAACCTTCTGTATGTCAACATCATGCATGAGCAGCAGCGTGAGTGACGGGCATTGTGTGCACTGGGCACATTCTGGGCTTCATGCCCAATGGGCACTGTTCCATGCTACCATCCTCACGGTCACTCATGTTCCCATGCATCCCCAATCCACTGATTAGACAGAAGTGGAACTTTGAATCTGGTTTCTAAGACCTCTGTGGTTATGGTGGGCTTGGCTGATTGAAGGCTGCTGGTGATCACTCTTGCTCTTGATTAAGCCAGTTCTCTTTGCAGCTTAGCAATCAATGCTTACACAGGCTTCAATTAGGAGACTGGACCACAAGTGAAATGTCCTCTGGCTGTGGGTTCTCAGCGTGACTTGGGTCACTTCTTACCCTGTTCCCTTCCGGCCTCCTTCTGTCTATGCTACTCAGTTGTGAAACTAAATCTGCACCCCCTCTAGTGCCTGATGACCCCTAATACAGCCTGGGCTTTGACCAAGTACAGACGAGCAAAGACACGCCTTTCTCCTACAGATCTCCCTGCTACACAGTGCGTGGGAAAATGCCTCTCATTGCCTCCTGCAACCGCTCTCAGCTGCCTCTGGCCTCTTCTGATGCCGAGCTATGGCTTTTCAGGCTGGCTAGTTGGTGTCAGGAGAGGCAAGTGTCTACCTGAGGCTAGTTCCAACCACACGATGCCTTGTCTACTAGATGGAGTCACCACTCCACGGACATGTCTCAGTTCCCAGATGCCGTTCAAGTGGACCCATTTTATCATCTTAAGAATTAAATTAATGAATTAACTTTGGGGAGGGTAGCGAGCCCACCACAGCCCATGCACAGAGGACAACCCGTGGGAGTCAGTCCCCTCCTCCCACCATTTGGTTCTAGGGTTCAAACTCAAGTTGTCAAGTTTGACAGCGGAGGGCTCACCCGCTGATATATATATAACTCCCTGATCCTGCTCAGGGGACGCTGGCAGGAGGAGCTCACAGACGCTCAGCTTAGCGGTGGTCTCCTCCTATCCAGAGGCCATCTGGGCCATCTTCCTGTGGCACTAACCAGTCGGAACCAAGCACGATGGGTACCAGGCTGCCCTCACCGTCAAACGTGCCTGTGTCTTCAATATGAGTCAGCCTGGCTCATTGTTAGCGTCTTCCTTTTGTAAAATGGCTTTTTTTTCCCCTCAGGACACTGAAGCAAACCTCAAGGTTTCACACACATCACTTGGGGTTATTCCTAGCTAGACAGTCTTTGCTTTCCACATCAGGCCACATCCTCACGACTTTGTGGTCCCCACCTCTGATTCCAGGTGAGCTGAGTCAAGTTTCGTACTCGAGATTCCCAAGGTCTGCGATTAGAGAGCAGAGATTCGATCCAAAAGCAGGTAGGGTCTGTTCCTGGCAGCACCAGCTCAGCATGCGTTTCTACATGAACTCAATTTCATAAAGACACAGACAGTAGAGTTTCTGAGCGGTGTGAGGAATGGTCCCACCCACATGACAGCAATGTAGGAAAAAAGAGGAGACCAAGTCTCTGGGGTAATTGATACAGCTCAGGGGTTTAGGATGCTTTCTGCTCTTCCAGGGAACCCAGCACCCAGCTCACAACTGTCTGTAACTCCAGAATCAGAGGATCCAACACCGTCTGCTGGCACCCACAGACACATAAACAAAAAAAGAACTTTCTAAAAAGAAGATATCAAGTCTCTGTGGGGTTTTGTTTGTTTTGTTCAAGAAGGAGATGAAAACAGCTCTGGGTTCTGAACCCAGAATGAAGCCAAGGGTACTTATCCTGGGAGGACCTGAGTCTCGAGGACTCTCAGCTGCTCTACTTGCATGGGGGCAATACACAGGAGGCTTCAGGACTGGCCATAGGCATCAGATACTTTGGCAAGAGGGCCACATCCGGCAACCTTGTGATGATTTGATGAAGAAGTGCCTCTGAAGATGAGTGGGGCAACTTCCGTTCCCTCCTCTGCATATATACTGCACATCCCAGGCACCCTCCCAGTTCCTGCTCATCTTGCTGCCTTCAGAGCCCATGGGAAGAGGCAAGGCCTTCAGACAAAGGCAGGATGGCCTTCCAGGAGCCCAAGTATAAACGTCTGACTGCAGACATCTAATGTAATCTCATTGTACATCAGCTCTGGACAGTCAACACAAGGGTTGTTGTCCTTCTGCAGAACTCAAGTCAATGGAATAATCTATAAGGGATGTTTAGCATCTGACCACAAGTCAGAGAAGTAACTTCCACTCCCACTCCTGATCCTCAGTCTCTGGTGATCTCACGAGGACTGCTCGAGAGCAGCGGGAACCTCTAAGTCAAAGGTTGGTTGTAGTCAATTCAGACTTTGGCTTCAGACTTCCTCTGGGAGGGATGGTCTACTCCGCCACTAGGGGGCATCAGTCGCATGGGAAAGAGAAGTGTTTGCACTGTCCTGGAAGGAAACCAGGTCCCTCATTATTTTCTTGGGGCTGAGTGCAGCAGCAGTGCTTGCTGGTTTTGCTGGGGACCTGGGAGGTCAGGCCAGGGGTCACGTGATGTGAGGAAGCGCTCCCCAGGGACTGAGCAGCTATCTGTCCTGAGCATGCGCTTTTTGCCTTGTTGCCTTCATGACTCAGCACCGTTTACTTTCTCTATTCTCCTCAACCTGCACTTGCTCTGAAGTCCCTTTGAGACAGGCAATCCACCCAGTGAGCAGGAGAGGCCCGTGGGAAAAGAAAGGTCCTCACATTAAAGACTGTCAGGTCTTTCTTTTCTGCGTGTGTGTGTGTGTGTGTGTGTGCGTGTGTGTGTGTGGTGTGTGTATATATGTGTGTGTGTGTGTTCACGTGTAAAAACGCACATGTGTGTGCAGGAGGCCCGAGGATGACAAAGGGGTCTTCTGCTATTGCTCAACTTGTACAGTGAAGTAGGGTCTCTCCCTGAACCTGGAGTTCTCTGAGTTAGAGCTTCCTGCTGCTCTCTGGAGGTCTTTGTGAGTTCACAGGACACTGGGGATCAGGAGTGAGAGAGGAAGTTACTGCTCTGACTTGTAGCCATACTATGTGCTAAACATCCCTTATAGATTACCCTGTTAACTTAAGTTCTGCAGGAGAAGGGCAACTACCCCTCCACTGACTGTCCGGAGCTGATGTACAATGAGGTCATGTTAGATGTCTGCAGTCAGATGCATAGACTTGGGCTCCTGGAAGGCCATCCTGTCTTCATCTGAAGCCCATGCCCTTCCCATGGGCTGTGAAGACAGCATGATGAGCAGGAAGTGGGTAGGGACCTGGGATGCAGAGCAAATGCAGAGGAGGGGACAGAAGCTCCGGGAAACCCCATTTTTGGAGATCTGAGCTCAGGTCCTCATGCCTGTACAGTGGACACGTTAGCCACCAAACCATATACATCCTCCCTACTTCCTCTTCCCAACCAGATCAGATATTTTGCTTGTAGGCATATACAAGTTATGTTCAGAGATACCTGGGGTTTGTAGGAGTCCTTTGGTCAGTATTAGTCCTCCATTGTCTCTGAAGGTGACTAGACCCAGGGATGCCATAAATGTTATGGGCATCCCAGAATGCACATCAGGAGAGAGGAAACTGAAAAATGGTGAATTGACCTGTTTTGTCCACAACAAGGTATGGCCAAGGTAGGAGGACTCTTCCCCAGAAGGAGAAGTGTGCAGTGTCCAGCAACGGCCTGTCCAGGAGTCTGGAGGTCAAAATGGGCTCATTTCCTTAGTGAGTGTGGGAATTATCTGTAAGAAGAGTCTCCCCAAGGGAACCTCCCAGAAGACAGGTGCTTTAGTGGCCTTCACAATCACGTCAGCTGAGTAGGATCTCTCACATGCTGGTAAATCCTCGTTTGAGATGCCAGGCACTCCCTACATGTGTATTACCAGGAACTTTCAGCCAAACTCAAGCTCAGTCTATGAGATACCAAGCTCACTCTTGGTGTACAACCCAGGCGTTTACAAGGGGTTTGTGGATGGTCTTACATTCCTCGAGAACTGTGAGACCCGTAGATCCAGAGGGTAATCCAACCTCTGTTGGTGTTGGAAATAGATTGACTATGTGCTCCCCAGAGATCCCTTTGGGTAGTACCAATACTGTGAAACTGCCAAACAAAGAAGCACCACCAAATGGCCAGAGTCAACAGTTTCCATGTCCTAAAGCCACACAGATGCCTGACACACTCAGCAGGGTAGCTTTCTTTGACTTGAGACCTGTAGCTGGCTTATCTGATGGCCCAGAGCTGCAGACTGGTGCAACAGGGCTATGGGTGAGATATGGTTGGCATTTCCATTTTCATTTGGTCCACAAAGCTAAAGGGATGTGGGCTGGGAGCAGCAGAGGTGAGGGGAAGAGCCAACGGCAGAGGAGGGCTGTGCAAACATCTGCACCAGCAAATGGTCCAAGGCACAGAGCACAGAGTACACCCCCTCCTAGAACCCTCGGCTGGAGTTCAAGGTGAGCTGTGGCGTAAACACAAGATCAGCCCACTGTTCTCCTAAGGAAACGGGATGGAGGTCTGCAGAGGAAACCACTTCAAACATCCTGCATCTGTTGGTGCTCCCGGCAAACCACTTTTAGATGCATCTGGACTCTATTCATCTTCTTAGGTTTCCAGGCAGGAGCAGTCAGTGGGTACTGCACTGACCGAGACCCTGACCTGGCAGCAAAAACAGGAAAGCAAACCACCAAAACACTCAGAACCTTGGGAATGGCCAGGCTGGACACCTCCCTTTAAAGCTGTCCCCTTGAGAAAAGTCCTTTCTTGTGACTGCATAATGTATAGATTTGACACAATTGCTAACGATCACTAAGGCACCCCTCTCCTGGAAGTCCTTAGGGGAGACACTTCTCACAGATAATCCCCATACTCACCAAGGAAATGGATCCATGTTGATGTACAGATTAATAGGATAAAGGGCCGGCCATGCCTGGGACCCCATTCAGAAATGCCCAGTTCTTGCCTTAGTGTTCTGCCTTGGCTCTCTTGAAATTCTTAATATTGTTTGCACATAGAGTTCTGTGCTTTCATTTTGCCCTGGGCTCCACGACTTAGCCAGTTCTGGTAAGGTGACTAGGGCACTGAGAGGAAGTACGGTTGCACACTTAGTGATTGCCAGCTTGGACAAGTGGGAATACCCTCCTGGCCTAAGTGTTCTCCACTACAAAGCAGACTTACTGAAAATCTCTCCTGACACTGTGGGACTATTGTGAAATCACATGGGTTCACCTAGTGAATACAGGAGGTAGCCTGGGCCTGGGTAGCAAGCCAGTGAATGAAAATGATTTGCCTAAAGATTAATTAAACTGCACCCAGTTCTTGAAATACACAGTTATGTAACTTAATAAAATGTGTATTTCCTGAGCAGCTATTATACAGCAGCAACATCTGTATTGATAACGAGCTACTGCAGGGCCAATTTTAAGCTTGAAGGATTATTTTTAATTATAGTTTTATTTGTTCACTGAAAATTTTGTGCGTGCCTCCATGTATTTTGAACACGTCCGTCCCCTCTGCCCCTCTCCAACTTCCTCTGCCTTCCCAACGCATCTTCTTCCCAGCCTTGTGACTTATAAAAAAGTAATTCATTGAGTCTGATAGAGCACAAGGCTATGAGTCTACCCACCAAGCAGTCTGCTGGAGCATGGGCAACCCATGAGTGGCCAAATCTCCGAAGAAAAGCAACTCTCCCTCCTCCGGGAACCAGGACCTCTGCTGGCTTACCAGCTAGAGGAGGGGCCCCCAGGCTGGGATTCTAACTGGCTGGGGTTTGTGCGAGATGACCAGAGCTACTGTGAGTTCCCTGACAGCAGCCCACAGCCTTCAACCTCACCTCCGGCTCTTACACACATGCCTTCTACTTCCTCTTACTCAACGCTCCCTGAACCTTCAGGTAGGGGTGGGGAACGCCTAAGACCAAGGGTTTTTTTTTAAAATTTGACATCCTCCCCCTTAAATAAGAACAGGCTGTCATGTATTCAACATGATGTGGCCAGAGCAGTAGTTACCAACTGTGAAGCCAATCTCTAGGTAAACTCCTTAGATAATCAAGAGTTAGCAAGCCAGGCATGGCGGCACATACCTGCAGTTCCAATGCTTGAGAGGCAGAGATGGGCAGATCTTTCTCTGCAAGTCTGAGGCCAACTAGGTCCTCAAAGTGAGAGCGTGTCTCAGAAGACAGAACAAAACAATAAATAGCAAGTATCCAAGTATCCAGCGAGTGCTTCAGGCTTCATGTCCTATGTATGACATGACAACCTGCAGACCACAGGTCTTCCTGTCCTGGCCCTGCTCTGTCCCTTCCTGTCTGCCTGTCAATTTTCCTCCCTCTTTCTCTTTTGTCTTTATTCTTACTGCTGGTCTCCTCCAATTTGAAATCTGGCCATCACTTGGCTCTTATTTATTTACTTATGATTTGTTTTTATTTATGTGTGCACATGTCTACCAGTATGTATGTACGCTCACATACAGTAAAGTGCCACAGAGGTCAGGAGAGAGGACTAGATCCCATGGAGCTGGAGACAGGCGACTGTGAACCATCCCATGTGGGTCCTGAGAACCGAACTCTGGTCTTCTCCAAGAGTAGTCTGTGCTCTTAACCACTGAGCCATCCCTCCAGTCCTCACATTCCCCGGTTCTTGACCACTTAAGGGCGCCCCATGCCCCTCCCAAAGACATGAAGAACAACGATTTAACAGGTATGCCGGGCTCACTTCTGAGATGCTGTGTCAGCATGGCTCAGCATCCAGACCCTGGGAGGAGAACAGAAGCTGGCAGAACAGGGGGAGCTGGGCTTCTGGTTTTGTGATTCAGAAACAAAACCCACATATGGCCTGACCAGGCAGGTGCTGATGAGAGATCAATAAATAATAGTACCTTGAAGATTTTATCAGCAACCGTCTCTAAGGAAAGCAGCTTTCTGGGGCCCGTCCTCCTAAGAGCCCCTCCCCCTTTGTTAGGTGATGATTCTAGAAGTATAAATTAAGATTTGCTTTTGCCTTATGATTATTCAAGAACTTCTATGCTTATTTTCAAGGGACTTGTGTACAGTAAAGTAAGAATTCTCTGTAGACAGAGTACTCTGCTCTGCTCTGAGCCACTCCCTCCTGAAGGTGTGTGGCCCCTATGGAGCGTGGTTCCTCCTCTTCCAGTGCTGCCTGGAGGGGGTTACTTAAGAGCTCTTATGTCAAAGGGGTGCGTAGAACATCTCAAGCAGGCCCCTAGCTATGCAGGACTCCAATTCCCTTTACATACACAACAGGCAAGAAAATCTAAACAATAAACACAGATGGGGGAATCCTAGGCCTCCCTGCCCTTGCAGTCCAAGGTCTATGGCAAGAACTGGACCTGGGGCACCGTTACTGGGAGCCTATCCCTCCCTTGGCTCTGGTGCTTTTCTCCAGATGAACAAAGGTGGCAGGTACCCTGTCCTTGATAGTGACATAGGGACCAAGTGGAGCTCCATCGATTCGGGGACCGTCCTGGTTGACTCTGACTGGGCCTTGGAGCCTGGGAAGGAAAGACTGGTCCTCGAGCAAAAGCTTCTGCCCCACCCCGAAGTCATCGTTCCTTTCCCTTCCACAGCCTTCTCACCTGCTGACCGGCTGCAGCCTGGTTTCCATCTGCTCATCACCCCCAAACACCGGGTGCAGACTATGACAGATGGTGATAAATGGGGAGAAAGAAGTCATAGAAGTTTCAGCGCTGATCACCCACAGATTTACCAACAATTATAAAATTTGGCTCCTTCCGATTCATTTTCATCTGCGAGCCAACAGCGGTTGGTTGTATTAAAGTCCAGCGTCGCTGCTGTGCTTTTCTTGCCAAGTCAGTTGGAGACCAGATGGTGACGTTGACCTCCCCGTGTGCCTCATTCTTCCCAGGAATGGGACATTCGAGGAAAAGGTTGGCCTCTGGGCTTGACTTGGGAGCTTCAGTTTTGTTTGGAGCACCCACACCGCCCCAGGGCTCTAACTTCCTGCTTGTTCCTCTCAGGAGAATGGTGCACATTCATGCAATTGTAGGCGGGGCAAGCTCTTCTGCTCTATCCCCGCACCCTCCTGGGGGTACGGCACCTCCTCTTCTAGCCAAATCGTCCTCCCTGACTAATGAATACTTTTCTCACTTCCCAGGGTTAATCAAGTCCTGTGCCAGTCCCTTAGAGATCCACAAGGATACAAAGAGAAAGTCATTCTCTGAAAGTGAACTCACAAATCGGACGCTTCCCAGTTTCGCAGCGCAAATGAACTTGGAGACACTGTCTTCCCAAGTGCTGGGCGGGCTGGCATCAGTGTGTTTTAACTGCGTGAATCTGTTACTGGTCAACAACATTGCGGCAGAGGGGTAGGCTGGGGAGTTAACAACAGACCCCAGGCTCAAGACCGTGGGGAGATCTGGACAGATCTGTAGAGCCTGGGACCAACCTTGGTAGCTAACTGTGAAGCACAATCAAAGCATTTGGCACGGAACGAGCGCGCCGCTTGCCAAGCACCGCGGGCATCTATCTTCTGCCCTGCTAACCGCTGTCTTGCTCCCAAAACACGCTGTTTTCATAAATCTGGTCCTGAGTCAAGAAGAAGCCATTACCTGTGAATGCTTTCACGTGGAGGCCCCCAAGGGTGGAGTCTCTGGCTAAAGCAGGTGTCGGCGTTTCTCATTCCCACCTCCTTCCTCTTGTTGCTTAGGCGCAGCTCCTTCATTCTCACCATCTGGTGTCTCTGGGACTCTGGGGCAAAAGGGGTGAAGCGCTGACTCCGTCAGCAACTCCAGCAGAAATTCAACTCGTCTCATCTCACCCAGCAAAGGCATAGTGCGGAGCAGGAGCAGCCAGCTAGGGCCTTGCAGGGTTTGGCTCTAGATAAAGAATGCCTGGTCTTTTGAAAGAGATTTTGGAAATATTCATAATTCTGAAAGCCTTTCAAGTGTTTTTAAAGTTTCTATTTGTTTTGTTAATGTGCGTGCGTGCATATGTGTGCATGTGCATGCATGTGTGTGCTCGCGTGCATGTATGTGTGTGCATGTGTGTGTGTGTGTGTGTGTGTGTGTGTGTGTGCGCGCACACAGTGGCTGGCTCCGGGTTAGTTCCTGTGGACTTTCCCTTTGACTATGGAAAGTCCGGGTCTTCCCTGACACTTTGGATCTGTATTTCCCTCTGCACACAGCCTTGAGAATGAACCTGTACCAGGACAGGTTGTTTGAGCAAGGCGACGGTCAAGGCCATCCTTGCTGTCACTCCTATCCTAATTTACCTCAACTGTGGCCTTCACTGCACATTCCATGTGGCTTCAATACACTGCCACACATCATATTAAGACACATTTCACATACTGTCAGCACATTATATATTATATTAATAACCCATGCCAGCATATGAGCCAATAAGTCAGTACACACGATAAGCTATAGTGAAAATGACATATTGAATCAATATATGTTACAGATGGCATTAATAATACCTTGAATACCATGCCAAAATGTACACTGTGTCTTAGTTTTTCCAGTAGCCCTGACAAGAAAACAAAAGCAAAAGCAAAAACCCAACAAAAGCCATGTCAGGAAAACAGAGTTTATTTGGCTTACAGTTTGGGTTATGGTCTGTCACGGAGGGAGTTAGAGGGTGGAGCCTGAGAGAAGAGGCCATACCCCCATCCATAGTCGGGACTGGAGAGCAATGCATCGATGCATACATACAAGCACGCAGCTCACCCCCCATCTACACAGCCTGGGGTCCCCATTCAGAGGATGCTCACCACCACCCCCATCTATACAGCCTGGGATCCCCCATTCAGGGAATGCTCAGCACCACCCCCGTCTATACAGCCTGGAGTCCCCCATTCAGGGGATGCTCGCCGTCACCTCTTACATAGCCTGGGGTCCCCCTTTCAGGGAATACTCACATCACCCCCATCTACACAGCCTGGGGTCCCCCATTCAGGGAATGGCTTTGCCCACAGTTGAGATGGGTCTTCTCACATCAATTAGTAAGACATAGTTGATCCCTCACTGACATTCTCAGAGGCTCGTCTTTATCTTGTCACGTCACAGTAGTGCCTAGCTGCTTGCCTCCTAGATGTCAAGTTGACGGTCAAGACTGTCATAATACCTCATATGATTTACAGTATGCACTACTAATAGCCTCTATATGACATCATGAACACACTAAACATCATACTTGCACCCATGACAGCATTGACTGACATACTCTGTGTTACACTGACAGTACAGGGCATATTGTATCAGCAAGTATTCGTGTGAACAACACGCTACATGTTATACTCCAACACAGTCATTACCTCTCACAACGGTGAGCATGTCATACTATATCATCAGCCCTTCACATGACAGCAACAGCACAAAGACACGGGCACATTTTTATATCATATTAATAATACATTGCTCTATTAGCGGGCTTCATTGGTAAGAAATTACCCACTCCATCAGCACATAGTGGAAACCCACTCTGTAGTATGATTGAGTGCTTGGCACATCCTGCTAACGTGTACCACATTATCGTAACTATCCATACGTGCATCCTGATGTTGAGCACATCCTGCTAACGTGTACCACATTATCATTCTATCCATACGTGCATCCTGATGTTGAGCTAGAGGAAATGTCATCCCCTCTGGTCATCTCCAGTCCTGAAGCCGGTTCCTGATCCCACAACAACCAGACAGTTTCCTGCCATGGAGCTCCTACCCTTGACCTCACAGGGCTCCTCAGCTGCCTGAGAAATTCCCATCCTCATGCCTCAAGGCAAGTCGACAGCCCTTTGGTATGACTTTTACCCCCAAGAGACCCTGATCCGTTAAAATTGCTCATCAGTAGCTGCTCTGCTGGGGCACACACACCAGCCAAGGAGGGGCCAGCTCTCAGCAGCACCCAGAGTCCAGACAGCCATTTCTGGGTGCTCACCAGGCCCGATAAGGCAGCAATCAGTCCCTGTGCTAAGGAGAGGGAGGATACTGCATAAAGGCTGAGATGACTTCCCCAGCCTCGTACAGCGAGGTAGGTGGTGATCATCTATTAACGAATGACTTACATTTGAAGGCAATGTGACATTATATCTAGCCTCCAGGAAAAACCTCATTTGATTCCAGTACATTAGCCTTCCTGCAGGGTGAGGGGATGCTTGCTTGACTCCTGCCTCCCTCCCAGTGAGCTGCTTGTTCCTTGTCTCCACACGTGTGTCGCTCCTGCCTTTGGCTCCTTCCTTCACACAGGTTTCTGTAAATGCAAATCTCCAAAGCAGCAGATGTTGAAGCCTTTTACTGCCGGGAGCTTCACCAGTCCCATGACGACAGTAGTTTTAAGTGGACATTTGGCAGGAAGAGCTTGCCTCATGCTGGCTGGCTGGTGGCCCAGTTGCACAGAGGCTGCTTCAAGTATTCGTTCATTAAACTGCTGCTGCGTGAGAGCCTCGGACGCTGGGTCCTGGGAAGGACACCCTGGTGGCTCCTGAAGGATCACGCGGGCTGTCGTCCAAGTTCAGCTGTGGAAACAGCAATGCCGTGCATTGGCACCTGTGGCGTCAGGCCCCAACAGTGACGTCATACAGGCTACCACGCAGTGACAGTACTAAGGCACTCTACAGTGGACTGGACAAGTCACAAAGTGCACCTTGTCCCTAGCCTTCCTCCCAGCACGGCAAAGGTCCATCCGTCCTTAGCACCATCCTGCCCTGCAGATGAGGAAAGTGACCGACGGTGACTCCAAGGCCAGCACTGTGGCCTCAAGTCCAGAGCTGTCCCCACCTCTGCCTGTTCGCTGCTCTATGCAGTATCCAGATCACGTTCCCTACCCTACAAGACCCGTCCTGTTGTCCCCCCATGACCTGGGGTATCTGCTCTCCAGAATTACCCAGCGTCCCTGCCACACAGTCGGACCCTAGCTGCACCATCGGCCAGTACTGTTCAGGAAAAGCTAGGTGAGAGTACAGCTCATTGAGCCCCAGTTCTGCCAGCTAGCCCGCCCACCCTCACTCCTGATCCGTGTGGACAGGAAGCCACAGACCCCCATCCTCACACACACTGCAATGAATGATGCCGTCAAGGTGTCAGATGAATGTAAAGTTTTGCTCTAACTAGGACACTTTGGCTGGTGAAAGAGGATTGTTAAGAACTAGTCTAGGACCTCCTCCTGTTTGACCAGCCACAAGCAGAGGCTATGGGACCCAGTGACCAGAAGAAACAGTGAGCACTAGCTTGGTTTGGTCTTAGTTCTGGATCGCTGAGAACAGGAAGCTGTCACCACACTCCCAGACCAAACCTAGTGAGGAAGGAGGTCACACTCTCTTCCAGGAGTCTCCTGAGACCATGTTTCTTCTCACCAGGAAGGGAGCAGGACCATGACTGGTGGCCCACAGCTTCTCCTTTCTGTGCAATTCAGGCTGTGCTGGACCTCGGAATGAAGGGACTCTTTGAGGCCTTCTAGACTCAGACCTCTCCTCTCCAGGCCCTTTTCTCCTAGGACAGAATAGAGTTGCTAGATTTCGCTGTCTCCACATTTCTTCAAGGATTATCATCAGCAACCCCAGTCTCAAACAACTTCCTCTGCTTTCTAGAGAAACAGGGGAAAGACACCAGGATGAAACTGGCCCAGCATGGAGATGGGGTGGCGAATGGCCCAATGAGGGAGGCTGTAGCTTAGGGAATAGGATTTCTGGAAAATCAGCCTCAGCAGAGACCTCTCTACTTCACCCTTACTGATGAAATGGCTTTAAAGCCCATGTTGCTTCCTCTTCATCTCAAACTGAGTAACCGAATCAGGTGCTGGCTGACGGTCAGTGAGTTTTCCACCTGTTAACACTACAGCAAAACAGACCCTTGAGTCACCCAGTGCTACGGCTAGGGAGAGGCCTCAGAACACAACCAGACATTTCGGCAGCTTTACCTGAAGGTCACGCGCTACACTGTACACCTTATAAATATTTACCCACTTCATTATCACAGAAACCCTGTCTGTAGGCAGCCCTGTTATCTCCCCTGGACTAAGACAGAAACTGAGGCAAAAGCTGAGTCACACGCTCAAGGACACAGTGCTGAGAAGTCGTTTCATCTGGTAGGATTGGGTCTAAATCCACTACAGCCAAGGCCATGGGACAAGAAGTACGAGCCCAGTTTCTCTAACCCAGAAATGCCAAGGAAGAGAAACAGTTTAAGTCCATTGCTTCCTCTCCATCCCAAGAAAAAGTGAAAAGTTTCTCTCTCTCACACACACATCTAGAAATACCTAACAGAAAGGCAGAAGACAGTATTGTTTCGGAGCAAGGCCCATCAGGTTCAAGCTTGGGTTCTGTCTCACATTGGCAGACAGCTGATCACATTGCCTTCCTTCATGTGTGAGCCTTACATGAGTTCACTCTGTGGAAAGCACAAAGCATTGACACCCTGTGATTCCCTAGACTCACCTGTGAGAGAGAGGTCAGTCTTGCAGGGGATGGTGAATAGTTGGGACCCCCAGGTCAGCATGGCCAGGAATCAAGGTCAGCTATGCATCTCCAGGCCTCCATTTCGGTCTGGTGAGGTTTTGCACGGGTGTCCTGCTTGTTCTGGTTTGGGAAGGGGCACAGGGAAGCAGGAGGGTGTCCCAGTTCACTAAATCCTTGTTTATGAGACCAGCTTGGCTTTGATGGAAGTCACACAGCCTGGGCTTGCCTAAGGGTTGGGTTCAACCTAAGATTTCTCACTCTGAGCTCCATTGATACTTGGTCCTGGAGGCCACACGGAGCACTGTGGGATGGCAGAAATATCCCAGGCCTCCGCCACTAGATGCCAGCAGTGACCTCCTCTTGTTGTGACACATAAATAATAAAAATCACCACTCGATCATTCCAAATTCAAAAGAACCCTCTGTTGAGAAGTGCTGACTTACTCTGAGAACTCCAGAACTAATAAATATTGCTGAATTTAAATTTAAATTTAAATTTAGAACAGGCCAAAAACCTCTGGACTAAACCCAGTATTCACCTAAATATCTTATATATTTTAGGATCAGCCATGAAATGGCCTCTGACATTGGCTCACAGTTGGGGTGAGGAGGACAAAGCCATTTGGAAAGGGCTCCTCAGGAATGTCTGTGAGGTGGGGAGTTCTCCCCCTCTCATCCTAGGTTCTTTAGAGGACCTACCACAAATAGCCTAAAAGAACATTCCGCATCAGACAAATACGCTCATTAACAATGAGGCCCCAGGTGCTTCTGTCTCCTCCCTCATGTTTCCTTTCCTGACATCTTTAACGTTTCCTAGCACCCAGCTGCTGAAGCATTAAAGAGAAAGTTTGGACAGTGTGTAGAGTTTAGGAGGGCATGCCCAGAGCCAGGAAGGGGTGAGGGAAAAGGCGTTCTGCTCAGACATTACTCTTCTGTGTGCTGAACACTGTTCCATGACATCATGCGTCCTCAGCACCCAGCTTTCCTACGAGAAGAACCCCAGGGTGATGAGGCTCACGTACACCAGGCCATCATGCTAACTGCAAGCGCCTTTTGGGACATCTTTGTTATTGATGGGCCTTAGGTTAGACCCAGAGATAAGCCAAAAGTAAGCAGATCCGAGGATGAGTCAAGGGTTACTTAAGTTTCAGAGTGTCCAGTCTCTTCGCTGGGAAACCATACGTTAGCAGGCTCTTCCTTTCAACAACCAGATCCATTTCAAACACAGAAAGCATTCCAGATGGAAAGGAGATAGCTTTGGAGACAGCTTGTCTAGAGAGGTGTAATGTTCATCTAGGATGGGCAGAGCTCCAAGCGGGCCATGACCTTGAACCTTTCCTTCTCCTTGAGTGGGGTTGAGAGCTGTGGGCAGGGTAAGGTGGCTTCTGTGACTGCGTTCTACAGGTCAGAGGGATTTATGTAAATGGATTAAGGTTCCTAAACAGTTCATGAGAAGAGAGATTGCCTTTAGGGGACTTAATCTAGTCAGGTGGACTCCTCTGGTATTAAAATCTTAGATGGACATCAAGAGAGGCATGTTCTTCTGGCTTCCATGAAGCAAGCAGCCATAGCTGAGCTGTCTATCTCAGCGGCCACGTAGCCAACGTGACTGTGACCGACACAGTGACTTCAGCCTTACAGTCACAAGGAGCCGAATTCTGCTAAGGTTTTGTGAGTTTGGGAACATGCACAGAACCTCAGCTAAGACTGTCTGCTGTCTCTCTATGTCAGTGTGTCCCAATGGGACTGAGCAGAGGACATACCACCACCGTGACCAGATCCTGACCTGTAGCCATGACAGTTCTACTATTGTTAGGATCAGAGGTCAACTCTGGGTATCTCTCAGAAGCTAGGCTTGGAACCCATCCTCCGTAGCCCAACTAAAGGAGAAAATGATAGAGAAAAGCAGAGAATAAAGGTTTATTAAAGAGTGGGAACAGTAGCAAAGAGGTCCAGGCTAAACAGTGGCAAGAGGCATACATCGCTAAGTTGCTCTGGTCAAGGTGTGGTTCTGTCCACCACTGCTACCTTAGCTTCAGTTTCCCCTCCTCCAGTAAGATGGTCTGAGAAGCTTTCAGAGCCATGTGGCATCTCTCTTGGGAGTCGACTTTCTCTTGTCTGTCCCCAAAGTTCTGCTTTTCCTTTCCCTGGTGAGAGACTCCTAGGAAAATTCCAATTCCTTGGGGGTTCTTTGTTTTTCAATAGATCATTAGCCAAAGGGAGGGACATAAGTGCCATTTTAAATATGCTTTTAAAATGTATTCTTTAATAAGGTCATACATACACATGGCGTTCTCTGATCAAAGTCTTCCCCGCTCTGTCCTTCTCTATCCTCTCCTCTCCTCCCACCTCTTCTCTCAAGTCACTCTGTATTCATGTGTAACCCACTGGATTTAATTAGGGCTCCTTGCATGAGCATGGGTGGGGGGAGTACTCGCCTGAGTGGGGCCAATGCATCCGTGACTCCATAATGGACGCTTAGTTTATCTTCTTTCCTGTTGGGATGGTTATGGCAGGATTGATGGCTTCATGGTGAGTTACTAAGTCTGCTCATTGGTCATGTACCCAAAGACCAGCAATATGTATTTCTTTACAATGAACAAGAACTGTATTCTTGATGCGTTGGCATCTAGGCCTTGACTAGGAGGCAGGGAGCTGAGAGACTGAGAAGGGACTGACTGGTCCTCCCAGGGTTAGACAAATTCTAAAGATCCTGAAGCTTGCCCTGGAGCAAAGAAGCCAGCCTGGTGTCCAAAGGCTGAACCACCTCTCTGTCTGCCTTCTTCACTGCAGGAGGAAAGTTGTCTCCAGCTGTGTCACGCCTAGACACTCCAAAGCCCACTGCAGGTGTCCCCACTCAGTGTCCGGCGCCTGCCTGCTCTGGTCAACAATCCCTCACTCACCCACCCCAAGCGTAGCCAAGCTTTCTGCCCTGCTCTCCCTCCTCCTTTCTCTCCTGGATGGCTCTTATGCTTCTCCACATGGTTCTCATGGTGTAGGTGTCCCCTCCTCTTGGGAATTTGGAGCAACAAATTCCTTTTAGTGGTTGTCATCTCTCTATTGCCCTATGATGCCCAAATCAGAACAAATCTAAAACTTAACCTGCATATCAATAGGGAAGGAAGAGTTAGCAGAAGAATAAGGAAGAGTTTAAATATTCCAGACAAACACTCACCTGTTCCATATGCACCTATGGGCTTCACTTTCTATTTATGACTTTTGACAAGTTTCTTAAAATTGAAGTTCTTATTTCTCTTGTTGATAGTAGTGATGCACATAGCAGCTCTCTGACATGATTGTTAAAAAGCTGACAACAAACAGCATGGTGCAGAGGTATGATAGATATTCCTTGAATGTTATCTACTAATGTCGTTTTCTCAGGCGGTGCCATTGGCCACTAACTTCTGTGATTTCATTCCATTTGTCTTGTAGATTACTGCGAGAACGTCGTTTAAGTGGCACTACATTTTCTTCCAGGAAAGTGACCAATTATAACTTTATTTATACATTAGGAAAATTATTAGTATTTATAGATTTTTAGGTTGAAATCACTCTAGTCTTTTAAAAGTGTATTGTGTGGGTCTGTGCATATACAGTCCCAGGAAGATGTGAGCTACCTGGGGTGGGTGCTTGGAACTGAACTCAAGTCCTCTGCAAGGATAACAAGCATACTTAAACACCCAGCCGTCTCTTCAGGCCCCAAAGTCAAATTTTATTTCAAGGACATTGTGACCCTTAACTAAAACTTGTATTCCTTTGACTGTTTGGGAGTAAACCCAGCCATAGGAAGCCACACAGAACGCTGTACTTGGGTTGTGTTGCATCTGCCCTTCTATTTCTCAATGGCTAACGAAATCTTCTTAAATTTAAGTGAGAGGAGTTCTCCTGACCCCAAACAGCAATGAAGCAATAAAGCAAACAGACAAACAGACAGACAAACAAACAAACAAACAAATAAACCTAGCTAAGGCATGGGCAATGGTTTTCCAGCCACTGCCTGAAAGGTATGGAGGGCTATTTCTCCCTACAGCATAGTTTAAGGATTTTTTTTATTATTTCTTATAATGGATTTCTCATGGTACTTTAAAGATGATTTTCTGTAAAACAGATTAAAATTTGGAAAGCGTTGACAAGAATTACGCTCTCAGCCGGGAACTGCCTTTCAGTTGGCTGACAAGGAGCCGGGAGGGCATAGGGAGAGTGGATGGCGGTCTTTATCACATCTATTGCCTTGTTTCTTGTTCTTGGAGCTTGCTCAGTGTATAACGGCCCAGAGAGCCCAAGCCTGGGCTCTCAGATTGATAGCACCATTTATAACTGCTAACAATGGAGACGAAGAGTCCTGTCTCCCGATAGCAGCAGTTTGGCTGCTGCCGTCCCCTCAAGGCTGCCACAGGGAGACCACAAAAGGCACTTCATCACTGCAGCAGGAGCTGGGAGGGACAGACTCTCCCTGCTTTAGATGTAGGTGAAGGGTTGTCCCTTAATGCCATCGCAGTGTGACTCTCTATATAGCTTTGCTACATGGCCAGATGCATCTGCAGCTGTGTATGAACCAACCACCTGTGTGCTCTGTTGTTTGTGACCCCCGAATGTCATCATCGGAACGCATATGCTTCCTTCTCCTGGAAGTGCCATGGGATAATAAGGAGACCACACTGTCGTCGGTGGGGGCTCTGTTCTAGGATCTGTGCTGGTTACCCCAAATGTAGGGAATGGAGCATCCAGAGGTTGTGGGCCTGCTGAGGTGAGGCTGTGTATGCATAGGGAGGAGTGGGTAAGAGCAGGGAGGGGTGGCTAAGAGCAGCTTGACCAGGTGGGAAAAGGTCTACCCCCAGAGGTCATGAAATACAAAGAACCCCATGGTGCTTTGCAGCCCTGTGTCTTTCCCCTGCTGTTGTGTGATACTCCAGCAGTCCCTGAGACTCTTAGCTGAGGGCTTTTGTTTGTTAGTTTTTGAGATCAAGTCAACAAACAACAGCATACAACAAAATTCTCATATCTGGAGAGACCACCAGAGCTGGAGTGTTTTCTCCCAGGAGACAAAACCTAAGCTTGCTGTTTCATCTTTGGGCTTGTCCTGACAGACCCCTGGCCGAACCTGAGCACACCTGCAGGCTGCCCAGGAAACTCAAGCTGAGGCTCAGCCACCTACCTACACAGACCAGGGAACAATGCTGAGTCTGCTGAGTCACAGTCACCAGAAACTGTCCCCCTCACAGAGTTTGCTGCCCATAAGGGAGCTTGGGGACAGCTCCTCCTACAAACCCTGTGACCCCTCTGCCAGGTCCACACAGAGAAGGAACATTTACATCTGCTGATGGTCCAGGTAGGCCTGAAGACGTCAGAAGACTTTGAATGTGTTAGCGTCCAGGGGTGATGGCGAAAATTACAAAATAATCCCATACTAGTTCAGAATTACATATAATAAAGGGTTATTTATTTAGGGGAGACTCACAGATCACTGTCCTAGATCACAGTCCTCTGCATGAACGGGGAACAGAAACAGAGTCTAGCAGCCAGAAGCAAGAGAGAGAGTGCACACTTTACAGCTGCATTTATAGCATAAGAGACCATGCCCAAGTGGGCTGGTGTCTTAAAGGCTATTGGCTGCAGGAGTTCCCACAGCACGGGGTGGGTGACAACCCAGGTGTGGGACAAAGGTCAGGGAAGGACAGCAACAGGGAAGGGCTGGTGAATGCAGTGGATCCCTGAAGCTGCCCATGGGAGGCTATGAGTTCAACCTGGAGAATGTTGAGCAGTGAAACTGTGTCCTCCAAGGTCTCCGAGGGACTTGCTGTGCTGAAAATTTTGACCAAGCAGGGAAGTAATATTCCGAAGGATCTTTCTGGTTCTTCCTTCAAAGGGCTAGCTCAACTTAAAGTCCTGACAATAGAGGAATAGAGCCACACTTTCTGGTGAGCAGTTGTGATAAATGAGCAATCAAATCGACGTTGCTGGGCCACTGAAGACTGGTCACTTAAAGGGGTGGATTTCACATGGTTTCTTGTCTAGGGTAATTCCTGATTTGTTCAAGAGGAAATGGACGAAGCTCATGCAGACATCTGCAGCCTCGTGGTGTGTGAAGCCAGAGGACACAGTTCCTAACCAGCAAACTACCCACTTGGGGGATGGGACAGAAAGCAGAGGAGATGCAAAGACAGAATAACCACAACCCATGAGAGTGGAGGCTGTGATCCAACTGCCTCAAGATAGAGCATATTTGAACAAGGCTCCAAAGCAACACTTCTCCATGCCCATGATAATCAGACAGTTGTAGACACATGTGGGAACCAACAGTGAGTGACTCACAGAACAACAGAAATGAGAGTCGTGGAGTCATGAGGATTGTAGAGCATCCATGTCAGTGTGTGCAAGGGTTTTAAAGAAAAGATAGTCACAATGAGAGGCTCCATTGTGAATACTGGCAAGAGAAAAGGAAGACAAACACACACACATGCAGAGAGAGAGAGAGAGAGAGAGAGAGAGAGAGAGAGAGAGAGAGAGAGAAGCTGTACACAGAAATATGTGGAAAAAGATAATGAAACAACTAGACAGAACTAAAGAATATCTGAGAAAAAAACATCAGTTATTCACCTTAAAATCAGGCAAGAGGCAGTAGAACACACAGGTGAGGAAGATAGAAAACAATTAACAAAATCACAAATGTAAATCTCATCAGATAATTAACCCCATAAGCACAGATGGGGGAATCCATCAGGAGGGAACAGGAGAGAATAGTCAAATATAAAGGCCACCTCCAATTAACCATGCTTTGGGCTCATGGGATTCCAGCAATGTCTGTGGAGCTCTGATATCAGGGGCTGTTGAGGGAAGGGTGAGCAGAGGCTCCTTGAGGTTCTGTGGATGCCAAATCATGTGTCATCAATCCCTTCTGCCAAATCTGCAGATGGCCCCTGCTTTCTCAGTGACAAGGATGCTTGAGATTGCCTGATCACCTGCGGCTGTGTGCTCCTGCCCCTCCAGCCTCAGGACTTGGGATCTGAGGCAAAACAACTGATGGATGAATGGTCTCCCACGAGCTTACTGGGAGCAAGGGGCTAGGAGCTCAGAGTAGGATCTGCTCCCTGGACATTCTGCCCTGGATTTGATGGGTCAGAGGCCGAGGCTGAGACTTCTACTTATTAACAACCCCTAGAAAGAGCAAAATTACTTTCATTCTTTTAGAGTCCTATGGAGATAAAGTCAGGGTGATGGACAGCAGTGACCCCAAAAGGGGAAGTGTGGTCAGCGGGGCTGAGTGGGAGGGTGCTAATGTTTGAACTCAGAAGCTAAGGACCAGGCCAGGCGATGGTGGCGCATGCCTTTAATCCCAGCACTTGGGAGGCAGAGACAAGCGGATCTCTGTGAGTTCGAGACCAGCCTGGTCTACAGAGCTAGTTCCAGGACAGGCTCCAAAGCCACAGAGAAACGCTGTCTCGAAAAACCAAAAAAAAAAAAAAAAAGAAGAAGCTAAGGACCACTGTAGCACCTGGGGCTATGAGATGCTCCACTCTATTTGTTCTGATGTGGTCTCTGACTCTGAATAGACCATTCTACTTACACCAGCCTTGGCTCATTGGTGAATTAGTGTGGGCTATGTCGCTAGAATTCTCTCACAAGTAAAAGAAAACTCAGAGGAAACTGCCCTAAGCTAGCAGGGAGCTCACTGACTTACACACTTTGTAAGACTAGAGGCACAGGGCTTCAGAAACTACAGGATTGAGGGTGCCGTTAGGACTCCATCCCTTTGCCCTTTAGCTTGTGATAGTTTGGTTCTCAACCGTGCTGCCTGTAGGAGTTTGAATCCCCTCCCCCAGTCTTGACCCGAGTTAGTGGTTATGATTGGGAGGCATGGCCTTTCACTGGAGGTAAGCATTGAGAATGAGAAAGATTCGTGCCATTCTCAGTATGCTCTCTCTGCTTCCTGCTGGTGATGTGAAGATGTGAGCCTTCAGCTTCCTGCCTTAGCTGCCAAACCTCTGCTCCTCGGCCATCCGACTCTTGCCCCTCCAGAACTATAAGTCCAAATAAACCCTTTCTTCTTCATTACCTTTGTCACGGTCTTACATCACAGCAGAAGAGAAGAGACTAAGAAGGAAGTTAGTGCCAAAGAGTGGGGAATTGTGATGACAACCTGATCATGCTGTGTTGTTCTGGAGGATTGCAGAAGACTTCGGGACATCAGACTAGGAAAACAACTGGTTGCTGTTTAATGGGCCATCTTAGTAAGACTCTGGAATATGGTGCCAAGAATAAAGGGACTGGAGATGTCCAGCTCAAGAAGCGTCAGAGGGAAGCAAGGATTCTAAGAGCAACCAGGTTAGAGACTGGTCCTGTGAAATCTGACAAAGAATGTGGCTGCTTTCTGCTCTTGTTCTGAAGCTAAATTTCAAAGTAACGTACTAATTTTTTGGAAAGGGAGATTTCAAGACAGCCTCTGTCAAATGTTTGTTAGCAATTGCTCCTACTCAGGTCTACAATGAAAAGGAGCAGATTGGGAAGAAAGAAACAACAAGTACAGTTTGGAGAGGAAAGGAACGCTGGTGAATTTCATGTTGCAACCCAAATTTGTGATAACATAAGGATATTAGAGCTTTTATTGCATTGGAACCAAGGGAGGGGTATCTTCAAGGTGCCCCACCTGCCTCAAGATAGGTCTCCATCTTGAAAATAGAAAATAGTGTGGAATTTTCTGCTACCAGAAAACAAGCAAAAGCAACTGCAAATGTGACTCAAGGAGCCAGAGTCCCAGCCAAGCTGACAGCTGAGCTGGGCAGTGTCATTCACATGGCACTAGCTGTAGAGCAGTGATGGATAGGTAGATGATAGATAGATGATAGATAGATAGATAGATAGATAGATGGATAGATAGATAGATGAATGATAAATAGATGGATAGATGATAGATAGATAGATAGATAGATAGATAGATAGATAGATAGATAGATAGATAGATGATAGGTAGATAGATAAATAGATGGGTGGAATAGATAGATAGATAGATAGATAGATAGATGAATGATAAATGGATAGATGATAGATAGATAGATAGATAGATAGATAGATAGATAGATAGATAGATGATAGATGGATGGATAGATGATAGATAAATAGATGGGTGGAATAGATGATAGATAGATAGATAGATAGATATAGACAGATGGATAAGTAGATAGATAAACAGATAAACAGATAGATTAGATAGATAGATAGATAGATAGATAGATAGATAGATAGATAGATGATGGATGGATGAATAGATAGATTAGATAGATGATAGATAGATAGATAGATAGATAGATAGATAGATAGATAGATAGATAGATAGATAATGGATAGATAGGTATTGTGGGAAAAGAAAGGAAAGAACTCAATGGAATCCAAGAAGAAAATAGAATGAGGTACCATTTACTCCCCACCTGAAGTTCAGTGAAATTCCTCTTTAAGAATCTTTATTAACCTCCTAACACAATGGAAGTTAGCCATTCCTCAAATGGGAAAGAGTTTCCTGGTTAATTCAAGGTTGAGTTTTCTGTGTCTTGCAATCAAAGTGTATAGTGTCTTCAGCAATAGGGTCTTGCTATCTGCTTCAGGTGTGCAATCAAGAACCTGTGTCACCTGGGAGAGTCTAGGGCCTCATTGACCAATGGGGGGGATATTTAGTTTCTGGTTGAGTTTTTAATAGCTCATGCTTCTTGGAGCATCATTCTCAAGCAACATGGAATGCTTCATTCAAACTTCTTTGTAAAATTACATATAATCATTAGTTTAAATTTTAAAATAAAATGATACTAAGAGACCTTAAAGAAAATTTACTTGGTTTTCAGAAGACTTTCCCACACATCCTTAGTTTTGCTTAATCTACTCCCTACCCCTTCCTTTCTCTCATGGTGCCCATGTTCTCAAGCTAAACCTTAAGCCTCCAGTATGGCCCTCACCCTTTCATATTGCATGTATTTACTGTCCCATCTTATTATATATTATCTTTGAGCTGCAATATTGTATGTTTCTCTACAGCTTTTCCATGTACGCTCCACATGCAGACTGTTGGAAGAAATAGGGTCAGTGGCCTTTTCCATCTCTGGACCATGCGTGCCACAGTAAGGTTGTCCCAGGCAGAGTGTGCGCAACAGGACAGTAGTGGCAAGAATGGCTATGGGGATAACCAGTGTTTTCTGGATTGGATTTGAGGCTGGTCCTACAGAAACGAATTTATACCTGGTACTATAAAACTGTTCAAAACCCATGGTTATGGAGGTCCTACACCCTGGGGAGAACCTATTGTTATCTTGGTAAATGCCCATAGATTTTGTTGTGCTGACCTCATCCTTGGTCAGAGAAGCCTTGTATTGCAGAGGGTGGTGGGTAATACAAATGACTGATCCAAAAACTAAGAATTTATGACTATGAGCATTCAGATGTAAATGGGATGTTTATATTGATCCTTCCAAACCAAAGGAATAGGATGAGTTCTTTTTTTTTTTTTAATTTCAAAGCCCACCTCCAGTGAAATATTTCCTCCAACAAGGCCACAACTACCAAACATCATCGCTGCTGTGGGAACTTTTTCAGACAATAGCCTTTAAGATACCAGCCCACTTGGGTGTGGTCTCTTATACTATAAATGCCGAGGTAAAGTACACTCTGGTTCTCTTGCTTCTGGCTTCTGGCTGCTGGATTCAGTTGCTGTTCCCTGTTCATGCAGATGACTGTGACCTCTGAGTCTACCCCCAAATAAATAACCCTTTGTTATCCTCAGTTCTGAGCTAGTGTGGGATTTCTTTTTGGTGTCCATCGTCACATTGCCAACGGGGAACCAAGTGTTCAAATGCCCAAGACTGTGGGAGACATTCTTGTTCAAACAATCGCATGCCACTTCATAGCCCCAAGTGCTTATGACTATATCATAACACAGAAGGCATTAATCCAACACAAATGTTCCCATAGTCTTCCAGTCTTTGCACTTTAAAAGCCCCGGTGTTGGGGTCCCCCACTGAGGCTACATCTGTCAGGGCCCAGCCTCAATGCATTCATATGGTCCAGAGTAGGGGGCATATGGACTACACATGTCAGGCAGGAATACCTGTACTGCAGCAATACCCAAACCCAGAAGGACAAGCATCTCACCATCTAGCCCCATAACTGCTGTCAAAGGACTTGGATGGTTCTGCCCTTTTAAGTTGGTGGTCTGTATGTAATATACTTACCTCTCTTAGGGGGCTCCACTCCCTGTAATCAGCTCTCCTTGGCAGATAGCCTATGGGTCCAACGTCTTGGAGTCTGCAGTGCAACTCACGATTCACTTCCATAACTTCATGTGATGGTCTGTCCAGTTCTCCACGTGGGATCTCCCCTGTCACATGCTGTCTGGTCTCAGGGGCTCTCTGGAGTCATGGAAGACTCTATAACCCCTTTCCTCAAATTGAAGGGAAACACTACAACATAATCCCCCAATGTCTGCAAGACCACAGAGACTGTGAAAGACCGGGGAACTACTTCAGAATAACTGCATCAAGACACAATGGTGACCCATACCACAGGAGATTCTGGATTCTTCTCTGGGTACAAGAAGAAATAGCTACAAATGAAACATTTGGAAAGTTAGCAGAATTTGGATATGAAGCCGGGAGGTGGTGGCGCACGCCTTTAATCCCAGCACTCGGGAGGCAGAGGCAGGCGGATCTCTGTGAGTTCGAGGCCAGCCTGGTCTACAAGAGCTAGGTCCAGGACAGGCTCTAAAAAAGCTGCAGAGAAACCCTGTCTCAAAAAACCAAAAAAAAAAAAAAAGAGAGAGAGAATTTGGATATGAGCAGTGGACTAGGTAAGATAGTGTCAAAGGCAAATTCCAATTTTGATGACCATATGATGGTCAGAAAATTCCAGGCTGGTCAGAACTCAGAGCCAGGGGACCGATGGCTGCCGTTGACGTCAACTGAACGTATTGAAGCTCCTAAGCCAGAGTCTCTTGCTGCTGTTGAAACCAAGCTGCAGCAGGTCTCTTTTCTCCATGAGAATACAAAGAATTCAAAACTTTAGGAAAACCACTTCCAGGCTTTCAACTTGCTTCCAGCCTGTTTAGTGTCTGAGAGTTTTCTTCAGGATGGGGCAGAGATGGGACAGAAGACACTGGTGACTTGACTGGATGGATCCCTTCTCCAGCCAGGCCTTCAGACCTCTTGGCTACAGCTTCTCCCTTCTGTCAACTGGTCTAAAGGCTGAAAACCTCCAAGTTCTGAAGCGGGTCTGACTGGTTTCTATGAGGAGTTCTATCTAAATAGCCACATGCCTGATGACTTAAGATGTTTATTCTCCTGTTTCTGGAGCTGGAAGTCCAAACAGCAAGACGTCACCAGGCCCATCTACCCTTTGATGGTTCCAGGGGACCTTCCTATTCCCTGGCCAGTCCTTAGCCACATCATTCTGCTTTTGGCCTCCACCCCCACATGACTGCTTCTCTGAACTGTTCTTGATTGACTCTTTAGGGGACGATTTAGCAAACTCCATGTTTACCATAATTCAGCATGCTTCCATCTGGATCCTTAACTAAGCACCTCTGCAGACTCTTTTCTGAATGTCATAGTCTGAAAATTCAGGCAGGTGTGCCTGTGAGGAGTAGGGTTATTATGTGACAATTCAGGTTGTATATAGTGGAGAAAAGTCTAGAAACAATATTGCAGCCCTTCCAGGGTGCTGCATCAGGAGGGTCCCGCTTTGTGTTAACTCTCGTCCGTAACTCTCGTCCGTCTGTCCTGGCTCCTGTTAATATTCACTATATTCCTCCTCATTCATTTCCCTGGCTTCTGTTTACTTAAAGAAAGGCTTCCTGATTTGGGTAACAGGAATCCCACAGAGCAGATCTGTAGCTTCTTCCAGAAGAAATCCTCCTCGCTGGCAAAGAACTGGAGACAACCATTTCCTTTAAACACGACACGAGGTTTCACTGCCTCTGTCCTCCTGGAGTCACCCTGGCTGATTTGAAAACCTCCAGTTTTGTCTTATCTCTCCTTGATTCTAGATTTAGACATCATTGTAGTGATGGGAGCTGTAGTGTGAAGCGGTGGGCTGCGTCCGGCCACCCAGCCACCGGCTAGCTTTACACCCGAAATAATTACACGGAAACTGTATTCTTTTAAAACACTGCCTGGCCCATAGTTTCAGCCTCTTATTGGCTAATTCTCATATCTTGCTTTAACCCATATTTAGTAATTTATATAGCACAACGAGGGGTGCCTTACCAGGAGAGATCTTAACCTGCGTCCATCTCGGAGAGGAGAAGCATGGAGACTCACTATGGCGACGGCCTGAAGTGTCTCCCCCACTCTACTTCCTTGTTTCCACAATTCTGTTCTGTCTACTCCACCTACCTAATTTTCTGTCTCTTAAAGGGCCAAGGCAGTTTTCTTTATTAATTAACCAATGAAAGAAACATAGACAGATAACTCTTCTCCATCAGGGAGCGGCAGGCTGTGTTCCTGCCCGGCTCCCGGCCGCCTGGCTAGCTTATGCCCCGAAATAACAACACACAAACTGTATGCATTTAAACACTGCCTGGCCCATTAGTTTCAGCCTCTTATTAGCTAATTCTTACATCTTGCTTTAACCCATATTTAGTAATGTGTGTAGCACCACAAGGTGGTGGCTTACCGGGAAAGATTCAGCATGTATGACCTGGTGGCTGGCTCCATGGAGTCTGTCTCAGAGAGGACATGGCATCTGACTAACTTCCCTTCTTCCCAGCATTCTGTTCTGTCTACTCCACCTATCTAAATCCTGCCCTATCAAAAAGCCAAGGCAGTTTCTTTATTAACCAATGAGAGTCCTCCATCACATCATCATTGAGCTCATTCTCTCTGCCTGCTTCTCTGCCTGTCTCTTCATTCGCTGCTTTTTTCTTTATTCCATAACCCACAGAGACAGTCAAGCCTCTTCCATACCTGGGTCCTGCTTTCAGGACCCAGGCTCTCTAATAATCCTGTGTGTTTCCCTTCCAGGACCCAGGCTCTCTAATAATCCTGTGTGTTTCCCTTCCAGGACCCAGGCGCTCTAATAATCCTGTGTGTTTCCCTTCCAGGACCCAGGCTCGCTAATGATTCTGTGGGCTACCAGTGGATTCTCAGGGATTCTAACAAAACATGGTTTACATGGCTCTCTGCCGAGGGAAGGTATTGCCACAAAGGCTGTTGAGGTGTCTACTTGCCAGGCACTAGGGTCTGGAGGACTGTACTGTCATGTGACCCAGAATGGCTCCACTTTCCCATTTATCTCCATGATGGTGATTTTGCCTCTAAGATAAAGAAAAGTTAATGGGTTGCATCCTTCATCCGCTGAGGAAAACCCAGACTGTATATTTTGAGTCCTGGTCAACTAGAACTCCTTGCCTAAAGGAGTCAAATTAACGACTTCCTTCTCTTTCACATTGTAAAGAAACTGAGACTTTTTTGGTGCTCCTTTGCAATGGCCAGAAGACAACCTTGAAAATGCCAACCACCAGGTGAGGCCCCCTCCCTGCTTCGGGCCTGGTCTCTGGGGAGTAGTATAATCTCTCAGGCAGAGTTTGGTGAGGTTGCCTTCTGGGAACTCCTGCAGCTTTGGTGTTGGGCTGGGCTCACATATCCCCAGTGTGGGCACAGACAAGACCAACTTGTTCCCATTCTGGTTCAGGACTCTAGCTTTTGAAAGGGCAAAAAAGGGAACCTCAGGATTTGATCTTTACAGGAAACAAAACCCACTGGATTCTTGCCCAGAGAGGGTTTCCCCACCTGCTTATCCTTCTCTGTTTCCTCCTGTTTCAGTTTAAAAGGCATGTTATGAAACACAAGGACAGGAAGCATGGTATGTAGATGTCTACAGTCAGAGAAAGACATCTCCTGTTGATTTCCACTGCCACCCTTAGCATGGCGACACTGGATGCCTGGCCCACCCACAGCCTTCAGGCGTTCACCTGGGATGACAGCGTTGAAATCTAACTGGAAAGATGGAAGAAATGACATGCATCAAATCCCCTGAATGCAGCCCGTGCTAACGGTACAATAACCCTCCATCCCAGCCTGTCTCCTGACCCAGCCACCTTGGGATGGAAAAAGCCTGCGCTAGTGCAGCCAGCCAGGCTGACTCCTGCTCACCACATTACCTGGAAACCTTCTCTCTTTTTGTGCTTGACTTCACTCTTCCTGTGAGAGGGGAGGTCATGTCTTCTCTCCCATCCCAACATGAGAGAGAACCCTTGAGAACAATACCCTCAGAACTTTCCAGACAGAAAACATAAAGCAAAGACTGCCGTGGGGTACTGAAGAATGTCTATAATACTGATTCTGAACCTGTGGGTCACAACTCCTTTGGCACACCTCTATCTCCAAAAATATTTACATTATGATTCAAAACAGCAGCAAAATTACAGTTATGGGAGTAGCAGAAAAATAATTTCATGGTTGGGGTCACTATGCTATTAGGGACTGTATTAAAGCGTGGTAGCAATAGGAAGGTTGAGAATCACTGATCTGTAGGAAGCCTGTTTCCACTTATCTGGATCCTTAATAACAAGGGTGTGTGTGTGAACAGCTCTCGGCCTCAGCGAAGTGCACGCTGGGCAATTATTTCACCATAAGCTGAGAACTAGAAGCTTGGTATCTGGCATGGACCAACATCTGAAACACCTTTTCCCTTAATCCCATTCACCTGAGAGTAAACGGTCTTAATGAATGTCTCAAGAGGAAGTTACAAAGAATTTGTTTGTCCAGTTCCTTTTAACAATCTTTCCTAAAATAGGAAGTCATTCTTCCTGGCATCTCTCATGCAATACTTCAGTCAAATATGCAGTCAATATGGCCACACCACTTCTTCCAGAACGTCCCCTGAAGCCAGATAATGAAGAACACACCTGGTATAACAAGTGAGTACCAGAAAGTCGGGGCTCCAGTTTTCTGGTACTCTTGACACTTAGAGTAAATTCGTATTTTAAGCTCTGCCAAGAGAGATGCACCCTTGAACTAGGTAGCACCGTCCTACAGCAGATTGCTTACAGAAGAGCAAATGCATTTTGTTACTTTGAAAGGTTAGAGCAAATATTTCCGAGGCCTTCCCCCAGAGCTCCTTGGAAGAAGCATCCAACATTGCGTGAGGAAAGAGACGCGCACACACAATGAGCTCTGCCTGCATCAGGGAAGTGCTCACTGGGGAGGGTATAGGGAGCCTTTCAGAACCAGATCCTCAGTTGGGGCATCATGGCAGAGCTGAGGAAGGGAAAAGGCTTCTCCTTCACAGTGGTCATGCTGAATCCCACGAGCTGCCTATGGAGTTAACAGGGACTTCTAACTCTGCTCAAAACAAGTATCCAGGCAGAATTAAGTGAACAGGAAACGGCACGGGAAAATTAGCAAAGAACTAGTGGTTTTTCTGAGTATAGAAGTCATACACATGGTATTTGTACACAATGCAAAGATTTCTCAGCCAGCCACCTCTTAACTGTTCTCTCTTGTTTTCTTTTCTCTATTAAATTGTCTCTGTTTTTAATACCTTTTTATTTTATCTGTGTGTGTGTGTGTGTATACCACATGTGTGCAGGTGCCTGTGAAGGCCAGAAGAAGGTGTCAGATCCCTTAGAACTAGAGCTACAGGCCATTGTGAGCTACCCAATGTGTGTGTTAGCCAGTGGTCTTAACTGTTCTGTGTTTCTATAAAACTCTTACTTAATTTCCATGATTTTTGCTTAATTTAATGATATCCCTGTTTTATAATATCCAAAGGCCAACTGCCTACCGCACATATCACACACCAGTATTTCCTTGAGACCTGGAGTTTCACCTATAAGGTGTATTTGATTTCTGTATCCAGGCTGGCAATGTTGCTCAGCAGTAGAAACTTGCCTGCCATCCACAAGGTGCTGAGTCTCTTCCTCAAGACTCCAAGAGTATTAAAGCCAAACTAGTTTCAACATCTTGCAATCTACTTCAGAGTATATCCATATGTTTAAATATAAAGTATAGAGCACATAGAGGTTCGGGAGATGGGTTTTTACCCGTTAAAAACAGTTGCTGCTCTTCTAGAGGACCTGGGTTCAGTTCTTAGTACTCACACAGCAGTTCACAATCACGTGTAATTCACATATGGGGATCTGACACCCCTTTCTGGCCTCTGCAGGCACTAGACACACATGTAGTGCAGAGACGTACAAGCAGGCAAAGCCCCCATAAGCATAAAATAAAGATGAATACATCTTTAAGAATACGTTGCATATAAATGAAAATACAAGTAGGTAAATATAGCACTCATGAATACAAAAAGAAATAGTACATAAAGGGCATTAAAAATAGAATAGACCTATTTCTTCAGAATGAAATCTGGCACTTCCTGGCCTCTTTGAAGATTTACTTTCATGCCGTTTAAACACATGTCTAAGAATTCCTTCACCGAATTTGAAATCGCATGCTTAAAATACTCGATACGGCTGGAGGAAAACGTGATGTGCTCCGCTCCCCATCGTGTGCATGCAGAGAGAGGAGCAGGGAGCAGAACAGCATCTATTTAGGGATTTCTTAACCGCAATCCCGGGAAATGGAAATAAATGCTCTCTTCCAAGACTAGCATTGCTCTGATGAGACCCCACCTCTTCGTGACACAAAGTATCAATTTCCAGGAAAACAAAACTTACCGGTCTTGATCTTTCACTTCAAAATTCCATCCCTTAAACCTCAAGCCCTGCGTGGCATCTTGCTGGCCTGTGAAAACCAGAGTCACAGAAAACCAGAGTCACAGTGTAGCGAACGGAGACGTGAGGCTACTTGCAATAGTCCCCCATGCTTGTTCCCAGCATTGCTCTCGTCTGCTGCTGTGTATGGTATGTGTCTAACAAAGCCATGCTTTCTCCCAGCACAGCTTTCCCTGTGGAATTAAATACATCAGTATTTCCTCACACAGTGTCAAAGCTCGTTCTGTACTACTTGGCTCTGATTCATGCCACCACCATAGGGGGGACCTGCACGTGCATTCAGTCAACGGAAATACCTATGGACAGAAAGCAGAGACAGCTTTCTACCAGAAGGAATGTGTCCCCCTGGATCCCCCTGGTTAAGGAGTTATTTAAAGAAATGTCTCTGCTACGTGACTTACCAAAGTCTTACACTCAATATTTAGTTCTTCGATATTTTGTCTTTAGCCCATGAGACTATATCGTTGCCCTAATGCAGATATCACCAAGGTAAGGTCATGAACTTTAAGCTGTCGTTTTCAACAGCATCTTGTCAACGAGGAATGACCAAGCCATGCCAGCGCCCTGCAGGAAAAGGAACCGAAGTACGAACAGGAAGGGCTCACAGGAGACTTCTAAGGCCACCTTAGAGCCTGATCTACAGAAGTCTACAGATCTGAGAATGCCCTGAATCTTCCCATATCCCCCCTCCCTATGTGACTATTTCTGTGTCTAGATTTCTTCTAGTTATGAAGACTAGTCATGGATTTGAGCTAACGTGGGTAATTTTCAGTCTATTTCTAGAGAAACTCTCATTTCCACAAACTGGAGGTTATGACATCACCGCCTTTTGGGGGACACAGCAGGCCGCCTCTGCATGTCCTCCATAACCTTGATCACAGCGATGTCATTCTGTACGCTTGGCTCTACGCCTGCTGCTCCTCTTTGATCTGCAGTCACGGCCTTGCCTCTAGATCTTGCCGAATAGGTGAAAGTTCAAACACTGAATGTTTTTGTCCAGAAATCAGCCACAGGATGTTGTTCCAGGCTGCCATCTGCCCTGCTACCACAGCGGGCCTCCCTGGGTACTTCTAGGCCCTGGGTCTCCTGGCCACCTGGGGAAGTGGAGTTTCTCACAGTCTCCAGGGACACTTGGGCAGGTTTGGGCAGAAAGGGCTAATGTAGCAGAGATTAGGTTTAGCAACCTCATACCCAAATCTGCACTTGCTGTTGTTGGCCAAACATTGGGAAACCTATACCACTTCAGTGTGTTAGGTGTGTGCTCCAGCGGCCGCAGTGAAAGCTGATGCTTTCTGCACTGGAAATACCCAGGCTACACCGGAAAGATCCATTCTTGGGAACAACCAAATACTCATTTGTTATAGTTGTTCCCAGTCTTAAACAAACATCCCAATTCTTTGGCTCACTTGAATATTTTATTTATAATGACTATTCTGTTTAAGTATGTTTATCATCTATGGCCGCATAACGAATTACTCAAAACACAGGAACATAAAGCACAGTGTTCATTAACTCCCTGGCGCTGTGGTGAGGAGGCCTGAAGCTCACGGGATGGCTCTATCTCAAGCCTTCGGGAGGCTTTGGTTAGACCTTGGCCAGGATTTTGCAGATACCTATTGGCTAGAAGTAAGGAAGAGACTTCAGCTCTGTGCTTCCTGGACCCCTCCATGGAGCTGTCTGGTGGCCCCATCCATGCTGCAGGTGGCTTCCTCCATTGCTAGTGACCCGTAGCTAATGTGAGGGTATCCCCATTGTGTTTCTATCCCGGCCTCGGAAGCTATGCTCCATCATTTCTGCAAATAAATGCACTCAAAGTAATGGGGAGACATGAGCAGGCAAGGTGACCGCCGGAGTGTGCGCACATGATAAAATCACATGGTTCTCATGAGAAAGTCTCTAAGTTCTCAGAAAACGGTTGCACCAGGAAAGAGAGACTAGGAATGATTCCCTACTCCTTGAAACTAGTAAAGAGACCCACCTCACCAAAGCAAGGGCTATGTGACAGGGCCGAGCCATTAAGAAACCTGCCATTCCCAGAGCTTCAGAAAGCTCTCACCCCATCCCATGCCCCGGAGCCCGGAGACTCAAAGCAGGTGATTGGACCTGTCTCAGGGTTTGGGCAGTTCCTGGACATGGTGAAGCCAGACAGACTGAACCTCAGACCCTGTACTGTGTGTTCTCCTATACTCTTGGATATTGAGCTGTGAGCCACAGGTTCCACTGATGTCAGTCTCTCAGACTTATAAGCCACTGCTCCAACCATTCTGAGGTTGAACAGACTCTAGTCTCTCATTCTCCACCACTGACTTCTTACGTTTGGTGCCAAAGCTCAGAAAGGGCTTTCTGTTGTGTCCAGCTGGACCCAGCCCCTTCCTTACCCTGACACCTTTATTTCTTACTAGAACAATTGAATACTCACTCTAACAGGAACTAAGCCTGGCTTTACAGTTACAGAAATTTAAAATGTGTGCTACTTCAGCAGAGCCAATTCAGTCAGCCAAAAAGCCCAATTTGGAGGACCAGAATATCCGGTCATAGGCTTAGATGTCTGGTACATTGTGAAGCAATGGCATCTTTACTTGGTGACAAAAGGGTAAAATAAATGCTCTAAAAACATTTCATCTTCCAAGTCGAAAAAAGGAAAAGTGGAATTCTTGCTGTGTGCCATCAAAAATAAATTCCAGATGGATCAGACTCGAATGGAGAAAATCAGGCTTTAAGTAGCAAAGGAACCTGTAGAATAATGTATGCAGGAGATTGGGGTAGGAACAAAACTTTAAACTGGATATAAAATTGTAAATGGTAAGAATTTTTGACAAGGGGGTTTATGCATGGAAGAGGATAGAAAGTTCCAGAAGCAACCGCTAAAGGCATGGGTGTTACAGTGTGTGCTGGGAACGGGCTGAGGTATAACCGGAAGGGCCCTCGGAGAAATGGCTCGTTTGAAGTCTCTCTGCTATGTGCCAACCATGTCCTACACAGCGGAGTGACTTCTCAATACAGCTCAGAGCTGCAGGCCGTGGCCAGAGTTCTCAGTGTTGTTCCTTTCTGTCAGTAGTGTGACAGAAAGTTTCCTGTCTTTCTCTCACTGAGTTGTTTCCACTTCTAGGTCCTTTCCTCCATAAACGACCCACCTCCTAATTTACAGTCTCACATCTTGTTTTAAAACAGTCTCTATCCTCATGACAAAGGCTCGTTACTCTCTCTACTGTCCCTGCAGCTTCAAATTTTTATTTTACATGTTTCTTTTCTAAAGAGTTATGTTTTCTTTCTATGTATAAGTATATTTATCTGTGTGTCTTGTGTGTGCATGTATGTGCAGGTACCCATGAAGGCCAGAAGGGGGCAGCAGATCCCCCGGAGCTGTGGTTCTGGGAAAGTGGAATATCTGATATGTGTGCTGGGAACTGAACGCAGGAACAGTGTTCAGTCTTGACTGCTGAGCTATCTCTCCAGTGTTCTGTTCCGTGTACATAAAGACTGCACATCAGAGAGCCTTATTGCAGCTCTGTCCACCCAGACTCCAAACTGGAAACAATCCCAAGGCCTGTCAATAACAGAATGTAATGTGTGAGGTAAAGCCATTCAACGGGCTTCCACAGAGAGTTAACATGAATCAAGCTGAGCTAAGTGTGTCAGCCTGGATAAAATGCAGGAAGACCTGCGGATGGCAAATGCAAGATGCAGACTGCACTCTGGCAGGGCCTGGACAGTTACACCCTAAACCACATCTTCCCTGACTGGCTACTTATCTCAGCCTCCTTTGCAATTCAGTGTGCCGTGCTGTTGACCTATGGATGGGGCAAGATAGACGGACCAATGTGAGTAGTCTCAGGCCCTGGCTAGGGAGCCTCCCAAGCCACCCTCTACCTCTTTGTCATAGGCTGACTTCTAGGGCCCCTGAGCTGTTAGCAGCCGCAGTCCAGAAGGGACTACAAAGAGATCCCCATTTCCTCACCCAGATCAGCTGTGCTCTCTGGCCACTGTGAGTTAAAAACCTCCTCTGAGATTCTGCTTGCGCATTGCAGAGCTGCGTAGTAGCTCATGAGAACAACAGTCAGATGTCCTCAGCACTTTGGCCAGCTAGTCTCTGAGTTAACTTCTGCCAACTACAGAGATGTTTATTTAAGAGGCGTTTGGTAAGCAGCGGTGGGTTCCTACACAGGGCCCGCACCTTCCTTCACCATGGACTTTTGACCAGATTGATAATATCACACATGAGCTTCCCCCTTATGGAGAAGGCCTCAGAGCCAATCAGAAAGTAGTTGGTTATCCCATAACAGCCATGCCACTAGTGCACAGTGAGCACATCTTGATTGGCAGGTCAGTACTTAAACCTTCAGGGTCCAGTGCTAGTAAGACCACGGATGCCATTTCTCCCCCACCGGCCCACACAGCATTTGAAGGAAGGGAGTTTCCAGGTCAGTTCTAGCTTACGTCCTAAGTGTTGTGTCTTCAGCAATATGTTCTTATCGTTTGTTAGGGTGGGCAATCAAGAACAAAAACAACAGTCCTAACCAACAACCTGCCATTGTAGTTAGAGCTTCTCTTGCTGTGACAAAACACCATGACCAAAAGGCAAGTTGGGGAGGGGAGGGTTTACGAGGCTCACACTTCCACGTTGCTGGTCATCACTGAAGGAAGTCAGGACAGGAACTCAAACAGGGCAGGGTCCCAGTGGCAAGAGCTGATTCAGAGGTCATGGAAGGGAGCTGCTTTCTGGGTTGCTCCCCCTGCCCTGCTTCCCCTGCCCTGCTCAGTTCACCTTCTCAGAGAACCCAGGACCAGCAACCCAGGTATTGCACCACTCCACCATGGGGTGGGGTGGGGTGGGCCCTCTCCTCCCTCCCTCAATAATCACTAATGAGAAAATGCCTCACAGCTGGATCTCATGGAGGCATTTCCTCAACAGAGGCTCCTTCCTCTGCTGACTCTAGCTTGTGTCAAGCTGACACACAAGACCAGCCAGTACACCCACAACAAGTTTTCCCACACATAGCACTGAGGTTTTTATGTCTTCTGGGGAGAGCATAGTCTACCCATGAAGGACACTGGTGTTAAGCTCCTTTACAAAGTGCAGTTATCTTGGAAAGTGGTGAGATCTGTAAGGGTTTTTATACAACCTTAGCTTCCGTTAACTTACCTCCAGCCTCTCGTCTCTCCTCTCTCCTGCCTCCTCCCCGTTTTAGCTTTTAACCCCCAGTATCTCCTTTTACTTTCTAAGTGTGTTCTCTATCTCCTCACCCTTCAGGTTCCCCCATGGGCTCTATCTGTCTTCCTGACCTTTAAGATACCATAAACTAAGCACACAAATCTAGAAATTTGAAGCAAAGATCTACAAATAAGAAAACATGTAATTTGTCTTCCTAGCCTAGGCCACCTCATTTAGTGCGTATTTCCGTTCCACCCATTTCTCCTGTAGGTTTCGTTTTTCTTTACGATTGATTAAAATTCTGCTGTGTGTGTATCACATACTCACCACCCATTCATGAGTTGATGGAGCTCCAGGCTGATGTCCATTTCTGAGCTATTGGGAGTAGAGGAGCAGCAAGCGTGTGTGTGCTAGTGTCTCCATGTGAGGAAATGGCGCTCTTCGGGTGTTCTCCTGAAGGGTTATGGCTGGATCACAAGGTGGTTTTATTTCTGGCATTTGAGAAATCACCTTGCTTCTTCGCACAGCGACTGTACCAGCTTACAGCCCCACTCACAACAGATCGACTTTCCCCTGCCACACACCCTCGTGGACATCTGCTGCCGTTTGTTTTCTTGAAAGCTGCTTTGACGGGGGGTGAGTTCGAATTTCAGCGCAGTTTTCATTTGTGTTCCCCTGATGGCTAAGGATAGTGAATGCTTCTAAAATTTTTATCAGCCATTTGTAACTCTTCTTTTGAGAACTTTGTTTGGTTCCCTAGCTCATTTTCACTGGGCTGTTCGTTTTCTTGATGTTTAGTTTCCCGAGTCTGTGGTACACAGCAGGCAAAGGTTCTCCCCTTCTCAGGCTGTCTGGTCTCTTGATTGGCACTTTCCTTTGCTGCACTAAACCTTAATTTCATGAGATTCTTAGCCGATTATTGGTCTTATTTCATGAGTGGCTAGAGTCTGATTTAGAAAGTCCTTGCCTATGCCCATGTGTTCAAATACACTCCCTTCCCTTTCTGACAGCAATTTCAGAGTCTCAGGTATTCCACGAAAGTCCTTGATCTATTTGAAATCACGTTGGTGGGTGTTGAATGATGAAGACCTATTCTCATTCTTCTCTGTGTAGGTGTCTATTTTTTTTCCATTTGTTGCAGGTGTTATAATTGTGCAGTATGCATTTTTGTTATCTTGATTTAAAAAATCAGGTGGTTGTAGCTGTGTGACCTTGTGTCTGGGTCCTCTATTCTATTATTTCATTGATCTACGTATCTGTTTTTGTGCCAGTGCTGTCCTGCTATTGTTGTTGCTGTTATTTTAAATATTATCTCTTGAAATCAGGCATTGATACTTCTAACCGCATTCTTTTTATTCAGGATGACTTTGCCTACCCAATATCTACTGTGCTTCCATATACATATTTGGGTTATTTTCTATTTCTTTGAAGAATGTTACTACAATATTGGTTGGGATTATACTGAATATGTAGATTTCTTTGGACTACACAGCCATTTTTATTTTTTTTATTTTATTTATTTATTTTTTTTTTTTTTTTTTTTTTTGGTTTTTCGAGACAGGGTTTCTCTGTGGCTTTGGAGCCTGTCCTGGAACTAGCTCTTGTAGACCAGGCTGGTCTCGAACTCACAGAGATCCGCCTGCCTCTGCCTCCTGAGTGCTGGGATTAAAGGCGTGCGCCACCACCGCCCGGCTCACAGCCATTTTTATAAAATTGATTATTTCAGTCCACACTTGGTTCCTGGTTGCTAATGTCATTTATGAAGGTTGAGGTGGTGCCACCTTGCTTGAGGAAGTATATCCCTGGGGGCAGGCTTCGCGATTACAAAGTCTCAGCACTTCCGGTTCACTCTTTGGTGCTCACAGTTTGAGAAGCGAGGTTTCTGCACCCTGCATTGCTGCTTGCTGCATCCTGCATTACTGCTTGCGGCCATGGCTGCACTCCCCCAGGACCGGTTAGTCCTCTGGAACCACGGGGCAAAGTCAATCCCTCCTTAAGTTACATTCGATCACATGGTCCAGTCACAGCAACAGAAAAGTGACTGTCGCAGCTGTGCACCAACCACACATGCACACACAAACACGGGCACAGGTCTTGTGAGCACAGGCGCAGACAGGCACCCCTCCGCTCCAGAGGGACAAAAGCTAGTTCTGCAGCTAGGGAACTCATTCCTCTTTTTTTTTTTTTTTTTTTTTTTTTGTTTGTTTGTTTGTTTTTTCGAGACAGGGTTTCTCTGCAGCTTTAGAGCCTGTCCTGGAGCTAGCTCTTGTAGACCAGGCTGGTCTCGAACTCACAGAGATACGCCTGCCTCTGCCTCCCGAAAAGTCACCTGGGACTTTAGAACAAGGCATAACAGCAAGATGGAACAATCCCGTGGAGGAGAGAAGCACACTGAGAATACTTCCATGAGGGTAAGACGATAGTCTCTCTGGACAGGAGAGGCACTGAGGGAGGCAGGAGTCTCTAGGGGACTTAGACACGCTCAGCCATGCTTCTGTGGTGCATGCTGGCCAGAGAAGGTATAAGGTAGAACGCAAAGCCTGCCCTCCCCACCTCAACACATATCAAGGCACTCCTGAGCTCACAATGGGCGTGCCACTCCAAGGGACATCAGCGGCAGAAAGAGCACCCTGTGCATCCTGTGGAAGAGGGGATGCTCCTCACCGTGAGGCGTGTGGCTATGGCCACATGAAGGGCGTCTGTGATGGCTAGGTCTCCCACTCACTGGTGAATGATGCTGAGCTCGGAAGGTGTGTTCAACACGGGGATTGTTTCCATGCTTGGGACCATGGTTTCATGGTTCTGTGTGGACTGCTGGGCCTTCCTAAAGGAACGCAACGCGCCAGGCTGCGTCTTCTCCTTGATGCTGGGGCTCTCCCTTCTGACTCAGGTCTCTCCTGGAGTACCGGCATTGGCAAGTGCTTTCCTGTTTTCCCCTCCACTCTTCTGGTTACAGAGCTGTAGATAAACCCCAAGCCTTTAGAGGCTCCTGCCAATCAACTTCTGCATCTTCCAGTCAGTGGGGTTCAGTGAGTCACGGATAACCAAGTTACCAAAAAACTAAACCCACATTAAACACGTAAAAAAACGTAATGTTTTTCCCTTGCAGGAACATGCATTGTGTTTATTTGATCACCAAGCAAACTTGGGTTTAAAAAAATGCATTTTATTATTCTTCTCAAAATGTTTCTGATTTAGAAGGACTACTGCATTAATTATGTAGAGAGCAACTGTGATAAAGCTGACCCTTAGTACCTTTGGAATATTAGGATATCCGTGCATGCCAATGCCCGGTCCTGCAGCCGTTCAGTTGCAAAGAAATGCACAGAGGCCACATTAATTATAAACTGGTTGGCCTATTAGCTCAGGCTTTCTTATTAACTAATTATTACATCTTACATTAACCCATAATTCTTGTCTGTGTTAGTCAGTGGCTTGGTACCTTTTATCAGTGAGGCTTTCTCATCTTGCTTCCTCTGTGTCTGGGTGACGACTGCAGACTGAACCTTTCCTCTTCCCAGAATTCTCCTATTCTGGTCCCCCCCCCCCCCACCGCCGCCACTATACTTCCTTCCTGGCTACTGGCCAATCAGCATTTTATTAAACAAGTACAAGAAACAAATCTTTACAGGGTACAAGACCATTGTCCCACAGCATGCCAAAACCCTTGGGTCTTTTATATTAATCATTCCTGAATTACAGATAATACTCAGTTCAATACTACTAATATATAAATGGCAATTATTTTGTATTGTTTATGCAATAGTAAGAGGAAACATCTCCACACATTTAGAGAAGACATAATTTTTAAAAGAGAGAGAAAGAGAGGAAAGCACCTTGATCATGCCCTGAATAAACATATTTATAATAATTAGTTACTGTAGCCCAGGGCTCTGGCCAATCAGAGGGAAACACTCCAAAGACACCCCTTTCTAGGGAAATGCAACGATGTAATTAACTGATGTCGCAACTGAGGCCTGAGCTGAAGCCAAAGGACCCACTAAGCCCTTAAAGACAGTTTCCAGTGGGATTCCTGTTTGGATGGAGCCCTGATGCTCTGAAACCACCTCCGCTTCTTAAAGCCTGCATTTTCTTAGGGTTCCCAGGAACCATAGAGCATTACTGCTGGCATCATCAGGGAGCTCCTTCGGGCTCACATGTCCTGCTCAAAATGTGTGTGTTTATATTAATAGATTTTCTTCTTCGTGGAGAAGTCAAATACCAAGGGATTCTTTTTACCAATTTTTTTTTTATTTCTCAGTTTTAAAATTTGCCTAACATCTTAAGTCAAACAAGTCTAAGAATAAGGCAAACAGAAAGCTGGTGAGAGGTGTTTTGTAACTTGTGGATCAGCGTGCGCACCTGCTTGCAATACCTGCCAGGCCAGTTGGGTATGTTGCTGGATCACTTTCTCCCTGCTCAGACCACATCATGACCTCACCAAGCGAAAACACCTGCCTCTCAGCCAGGAAGCAGCAAGACAAAAAAGAAGCCAGGAAGCAACTATTGTGATGAAGGGCATGTCCTTACTCAGACTGTCCCACTAGGCTCCGTATTGTAAGGTTCCTCACATCTCAGGAGCACTGCCCTTGGGGAATGCAATCAAGGCTTTAACACATGGAATCCTGGATGACTTTCAGCATCCTGGTGAGAGCATTCTGTCCCCACCCTAATCACCCCATATCTGTGTCCACCCACTCCACCCCTAGGAGCCCAATCCAATGGTTAGAGTAGAAGTCTCAAAACTTGTTAGCCAGACCGAAGCCTCTCTCCTTTACAAGTTATTATTTCAGATGATTCACTATAGTGACAACTGAATAATTTGCTGATTTTTAAGACCATGTCCAGATACAAAATCAAGGATGTTCTGTTAGTTTAAGCAGCCTGTCTACTCTAAAATAGCAGGAAAGCAAGGTAGAAACAGTACCTTGAGAAGCAGTATCTGAAGCTGACTGCCAGCACATGCATACACCACACACACACACACACACACACACACACACACCACACCACACATACCCACTCCCTCACACACATGTATACATGCACAGACATGTATATACTCACACATACACACACATCATCATGCAAACACATACACATAAACATGTGCCCACTCCCCCATACATGTTAACATACACAGACATGTAATACTTACACACATACACACATAATACACACAATCATGCAAACACATTACACATAAACATGTACCCACTCCCCACACACATGTGAACATGCACAGACATGTACATACACAGACACACAATATACATATACACACATATACATACACACATGCACACAAACATGTTCCCATTCCCCACACACATGTGAACATGCACAGATATGTATACACTCACACATACACACACATGAACATATACACGCATACACATACACACTCATACAAAACTGTTTGGGATCCACATGGAACTCAGATCTTAAGTGTTCCCCAAATGTTATGGGTAGAAGACTTGGTCCCTGGCTGCTGGAACTATTGGAACTTTAGGAGGTAGGAAGATGTGGGCGAGTGGGGTACGTCTTTCCATGATGTGTTTCACCCCGGCTTTCCCTCTTCCTCCCTCCTGTCCACTGGGAGGGAGTAGCCTCTTCTGCTCCCCGTCCACAGTTAGGTGTCCTGCTCCTCACAGACCCCACAACAGCCAATCAAACATGGTCAGAAATCTTGGAAACTCTGGGCACAAGCGAACCATTCCATCTTTGATTGTTTACCGCGGGCATTTGCTGCAGTCATGGAAAGTAACTGAGCCGTGTCATCCCCTCCTGATAATTCATGGGGAGAGTGCAGTGGTTGCGCTGCCGCAGTGGAGGACCATTGGTGCAGAAAGAGATGCAGGCAGAGGTGAGCTGCAGGAGTGGCTGCTCACCAGCCCAGTATCAGGACCCTCCTGGAAAGAGAAACACAAATGCAGGCATCTCCACATTTACTTCAAATTTAACTCTCTTCAGTGAAGAACAGAGACAAAACTACTCACAATTAAACAAAACAAAACAAAAACAAAAACATTCTAGGGACTGGGAAGCCAGCTCAGTTAGGAAAGTGTAAAGATCTGAGTTCAAACCGTGGAACCCACATAAGAAAGCTGGGCATGGTGGTAGGTGTCTATGATTCCGGTGCTGGAGAACTAAGCCAGCCAGACAGATTTCTGGGGCTCGCTGAAGTTGGCCAAGTCACCAAGTTCCAGGTAAAAGTGAAAAAAAAAATATTTTAAAGGTATATGGTATTCTGAGGAACGCAACTCAATGTTGACCTCTGGCCTCCACCTGCATGAGCACACATGGGTGCACGCGTGCACACACCCATGCACTCTGGCTCACATACACACGGGGGGCGGGGAGGAAGGGAGAGACCCAGAGAGAAACAGAGACAGAGAGGGACAGAGAGAAAGAGAGACACCGAAATTGAGACAGAGAGACACAGACAGTCTGAGACAGACAGACAGACAGACAGACACACACACACACACACACACACACACACACACACACGTGCGCGCACAGTGTCTCTAAGCCTGGCTTCCAGGCTGAAGGGTGTAATGTTCTAAACCTTAGATGAAGCATCACCAAGAAGATGATTCCTAAGAAGAATTTTCCACAATGGAAGGAAAAGAGGGGAGGGAAATGTCAAAAGAATTAGATAAAAGTTTTCCAACACATGGCTGTCTAGGGCTGGCAGTGGAAGAACAAGAAAAACCGTGTCTCCTTCCCATGCCCCATGCTTCTGCCTCTCCTCTCCTCATGAAACATTCCATATGCAAATCTTGCTTCCAGTTAAAAATGCCCCTGAGGATGGGAATCCAGGGACATGGGACCCTCTCTACAGGTATGCAGGCATGACATCTGGGCCAAGTCCGTGCCCAGGTTCATCTGTAGAATTCGGTCCTTTCCCCCTGAAGGACAGACAATGCTGATTGGCCTCTTGTTTCAGGGCAAAGAAAGGGGACCGCCCTCTCCACGTGGGGTCCATGAGGAAGCAAAGAGCTGGTTGCTAGGGTGAGCTGCAGGTTCCTGGAAGGGCTCAGCTAGAAATCACTTCGGCTTAACACTCTCTTTACAATGTTGGTTGTGTAACTCACCTGTTTCCTCAAGGCTGCTGTCTGACTAGTGCAACTTCACAAACCTATAAACAGAAAGGACATAAAATTCAACAACTGATACAGGACATCCAGCTAAGGGGCCCTGTCTCCGTCACCTGGGTATCCCCAGAGAGCTAAAGGGCTCTGCAGAGATTGCACTCAGTAGGTCTGAAAAGTCCCTTCTAGGGGCCTGGCTCATTTTTATTTTCTCCTCTTTCTCCACTCTCTTTCTTTCTTTGAAGCACTTAAAAATATCCCAATGCAACCTGGGCAACAGCAAAGGTGCTGACTTAAACCATGCTTTTGGAGCCGGGTGGTGGTGGCGCACGCCTTTAATCCCAGCACTCGGGAGGCAGAGACAGGTGAATCTCTGAGTTCGAGGCCAGCCTGGTCTACAAGAGCTAGTTCCAGGACAGATTCTAGAAACTACAGGGAAACCCTGTCTCGAAAAAAAAAAAAAAAAAAAAAAAAAAAAAAAAAAAAACAAAAAAAAAAACACGTTTTTGGTATTCTGTAAAAGCTAAATAAGAATAATTATGTGGGGTGGGTGTGTGTGTGTGTGTGTGTGTGTGTGTTTATTGGAAAGGTACCACAGAGAGATATAAACATCCGTAGGCCACTGAGCAAGGCAAGGACAGAGAAAGGCCCCTTCCTTCTGGCTTATCTGAACATAATAATCCAGGTCACAGAGGAGATGCCCGTGTTGCCAGCGCTAGCCAGGCAGTCGGCTTGGATGCTCCTCTTCACTCTAAGTGAGAGCACAGCCTGTGTCTCCTGTGTCGTTGATGCTGTAACTGTACTGCTCTGCAGCAGAAAAGGACATTTTTCCTTTGATTTATCATTTGATGCAGATGGTTGGCTCAAATTTCTTGATCTTGTCAGCAAAGTTGATGTTAAAAAATTAGAACAATCATCCTGCTTGTTTAGGTGTCAGTTTATAGAATGAACACTTTTTAAACTGGAGCCTCTGAAGGAACCTTCAGCATGTATCTTCTTGACACACACGCACGCACACACACACACACACACACACACACACACACACGTATTTTATTTAATGTGTTGTTTCTTCTTACCTTCCTATCACCTTTCTCTGAGTACCAGTATGCTTTATGGAACAAGCAAAAAGTACCCCTCCCCCAGTTTATTTTGCTCAAGAAAAGGCCATCAAGAACCACAGAGCACAGTTTGGGCAGATGGCTCTGTCAGAAAAATGCTGGCCATATAAGCACGAGGACCCGAGTTCCAATCCTCTTCAGCCTTGTCAACAGTTAGGCACTAAAGTGTGCACCTGTTGGTCCGGCACTGGAGAGGCTGACACGGGGGATCCCCGGGATTTGCTGGACTCAGTCTAGCTGAATGGAAAACTGAGTTTAATGAGAGACACACGCTGTCTCTAAAAATGGAATCTGAGGAAGATGCGTATCCACATGTGCTTGCACACACAAATGCATACACACATGTACCTCCCCCTCCATGTGCACGTACACACACAAATGCATACACACATGTACCTCCCCCCACACGCACACAGTATGGACTTTCATTATGGCATTGCAGATGGCTAACCCTCTCTTGACCTATGAACTTGCCAAAGTCTTCAAAGGACACAAACAAGGAGGAATTTGCTGGGTTCTCAGGTTGAGACCTTCGGTAGGGGCAGACGACTGGGTGCCGCTTCCCTCTGCCCAGCTTCCTGTCTGAAATGGTTAAAAAGTAGCTAGGCAGGACTGGAGACACGAAAGCGGCTGTGGTAACTAGTTAAGCATTAGGCAGAAGCAGCTCTTGAACTTGGGCGCAGAGGACCGTCTGGCTCCCAGGAGTAACCTTACACTGTTGTCTATTTTCCTTTCCGAGGTGAATGGAAAGTTGCTTTCAAACGCGTCTGCGCTGCTGAATCCATTCTGTCAGGGGAAACCATTCCTTCTTCTGAAGCAGTTTCAGTGTTTACAGGCTCTAACTTAAAACAGAAACATTTATTTTTTCACCAGTTAAGTTCCTGGCACCGGCTAAGAGGGGGATTTAGGTTGTTTTGCTTTGTTTTTTAATGTATCAACTAACACTCGACTAAACACGACTTTCAAAACTGACTTTTCATTTTTATTTTTTTAAAAAACATAAATACATTTAGTTTGCTAGGGAACATCATACTTAGGTGTTTGATCCATAAAACTCAGTTTATCTGAGCTGTCTTTCGATTGTAGGTTTTACAAATGGCTGCTACAATCAACAGGTGGGACCAGGAATGAGTGTTCTTACTAAAAGCGTTCCATGTGTGCATTAGCACTCTTACCGAATTGAATGAACACCCCAAACCTGATGTATTCATTTACATAATTGATGGATTCTCTGTAATTTAGTGGAATTAATGACTATACAGATACAATTCTTTTAAGTGCCCAGGATTGGGAACATCACGGAACATATTGTACCTTATTGTAAAACAAAAATAGCCTTGGACAGACTGAGGAATGTGCTCTTACAGGATAATCACTTCTTTTCTGTGGTTTTCCTGCCAGTCGGGGAGCCCTGCGTCACACAGAGCGGATGCCAAGTGTCTGGTTTGCACTTTGGTAAGACATGTTTTTCTTGCTGCGAGCTTTCAGGTCTGCAGTTTCCCCCTGAGTGAGCAGAGAGCATTCGGGTCACCTTTCCGTGCACCTAGAGCCTAGCTTCTGCACCAGGTATTTCAAAAAATGGCCCGCATATTGGAGTTCAAAACAGGTGGGCAGGGCAAGTCCACAGACTTGGGATACTGCCTGCTGGACACTATTGATCTGTGGGCGGACATGGAAGTCCAGCTTGGTGGAATTTTTATCTCGTGTAAGTGACCTTTCTCCTGGCTGAGTTCTCTTCTATCAAAAACAAATTCGTTAACGTCTTAAATGAAGTGTTGAAATGGTGCCTTAAATGAACTTGGGTGGGGACATGTTATTAAATCAATATCCTCAGATGATACCTCCATGGAGTCAAAGATTTGGGGGAATAATTAACTCTCCAACCCCTCCCCCCTTCTTGGTGCTGGGGTTGTTGTTTAATAGGTTGCTTGCTTCTTCCCTACAGGACAATTTGCAGTAGGTTGATGACGAGTAGGAGCCCTCGGGGTCTAGTCACCTCTAACCCTCTTTATTTATCCCCTACTGTGTTTGGGGCAGGCAAGGCTGTGGTGCACTTTCTAGTTTCTCTTGGCTGTTTACTGAAGCAGAAAATGAAGTAAACAACCCAGGCATCTGATGGGCATGTGCTTTCCAGGCTGATCTGAAGTTCTTCCCAAACACCCACTCTCCTCACACATCCTTCTCTCGTGCTGGTTTCTGCCGCAGCAGTGCTAGCCCAGGTCACCTGTAAGCCAGGACTTCCCACAGGCTTCCTTGTGGAAAAGCACACTATAATCACTGTCTCTCACACACTTAGTCCCTCATGCAAGGCCAAGCCTGGAAGACACGGGGGGCCAGAGGAAAGACTCAGAAAAGGAGAGGATTTGAGGGTGGAAAGGTGATTCAGTCAGAAAAGGGCTTATCACACGAGTTTGAGGATCCATGTCTGACCCTCCCCAATGTTAAAAAGAAAGCACAGCCACATAGCCACATATAACCCCAGTGCTGGGGAGACAGAGAAAGAAGGATTCCTGGGGTGTGCTGCTCAGGCTGCCCAGCTGAATCAGTGGATTCCAGGTGAGCTGAAAGACCTTGTCCCCAAAATAAGGCTGGAAATGACTATGGGAGACACAGATAGCAACATCTAGCCTCTGAATACACACGTGCATTCACATACACACTCATATATACATACACATTCACATACATACCCACATATTCACACACACATATTACATACACACATGAAGAGATGACTTCATTCAACATTTAACTACTGAAGATTATTCCCAAAGCTGCTCATACCCGAGTTCTTAGACGGGTGTGTAAAACCCTGCACAGTCTCTTGCTGAAAGCACTCCCCACTCACCCAGACCAGTCCCCATGCCAGGCTTCCCCACTAAGGTTTTCTCTGTGTCTCTACAGGACTCTGACAGCCGTGGCAGCAGGACAGCCCCCTGTTCCCCACCACTCTCCAAGCAAAGGCAACTGGACACATGGTTGGTCTTATTTACCACTGCCGCGGTAACGCAGGGAGAGTGTCCATCAGTAGACGCCTAACTAAAGCTTGGTGGATGCTAAGTCAATAACATTCTTTAATCAAATGGTACAGTGCCCAGAAAAAAAAAACAAACTACAAAGATTCCATCTTTGCCCTCTCTGTTTAGAGACTCCATTGCACAGCGGAGAACAACGCATTGTCGGCTCTGTGGTCTATGATGCCAGGAGTTGGCAAACTTTTATCTAGAAAAGGTCAGCGTGCAAACATTTTTAGCTTGTGATACTGTTTATCTTTCTCAAAACCATGTCACTGTGCCATTTTATCAGGAGAATCTCAGTGAATAATCTGTTATTCTATGGACATGGCCACAATCGCATTAAACTTTACTAATAGAGGTGACAGGCTGCATTTGGCCTGAAGAGTGGGAGTTTTCTGGCGCTTTGACTAGACTTTTCATTACCACCCAAGAGCCATTTCCTAAGAGCCGGAGTGTGCTGTGTTTCTGAGCTACGGACCTGCGACCACCTTCCTTTCATTTAGACTTTTGGTCCTAATACTCGGATAAAGATTTGCTAAGTGACTCTCAATCTTGACTCTCCTTTGATCCTGTCTTTAGATTTGATAAAGCCTGGCCCACCTAGGAAATGTCCTAATGTCTCTTCTCTTTTCTCATTCCTCCTTCCCTCTCTCTTCAACACATTCTCTACAGCCCATGCAGGCCTTAAACTCCAATAAAGCTGAGAAAGACAGTGAAACTCAGATCCCTCAGCCTGCGCCTATGGAATTCTGGGATAGCAGGCATGCCACTGTGCCCGCTTCATGCTGTGCTGGGGACTGAACCCAGGGCTTCTGCACCCTTAGCAAGCGCTTAACTGACTGAATGCCAACCCTGGCCAGCCTTTATTTTCCTTTCCCGCCTCATCTTTTAAAAATAATGCTCATCTTTGTGGACATCTTGCTTACTTAAACAAGTAGGACAGAGCCTTGGTGTAGGGTTCCTGAGCTCTTTGTGGTTAAACTGGTTTCTCAACCACCAGAATCTAGAAAGGAAAAGAAAGGCCTAGGGCAGATTAGATGCCTCTGTTGGGGAACCTGAGTGTAGAAGCCAGGTTGTGACTTCTTCAAGCGTCCCCTGGCCTCAGAGGCAGTGCTCTCTGCCAATGTCGGGATGAGGGCACAGACTCCCACCACCTAACCAGTTGACTGATTCTCTTCCTTTATGTGGACAGGGCTAAGCTTTCCAAATGCTGGACACAGCCGCCTTCCTCTCCCTCAGGGTCTGACGGCAGCAGCGGCAACAGCGGGGAGACAGAAGTAGCAGCCTGTGTCATTGTCCCCATGCAGACTTCAGCCTTACAAGTGTCAGCATTTCTCCCTGCAGGCCTCAGGCGTGGGGACTTCTGATCTGGGCCAGTGGCCAGTGTAACTTCTCTGGGACTCAGGACACTCAACACTGAAGAGTGGACAGTTCCCTGCAACTCTCCAGATGCAGAGCCTGCCGGTTCTTCTCCCGAGCTCCCTAGAGCCTTATATCAATCCCCAGCTGCCACCTCTCATCTCTCTACCTCCCCTGCCCCTCCTCTACCCTGGGCACTTTCAAACTCTGGCTCTTCTTTTGATTGTCAGTGGCAATGGCCTCAGGGCACTGCCTCTGTTGCAGAGGTACTGGAGAGATCCATTACTGGAGAGACAGGTTACAACTTGGATACCTGCTATTGCTAAGGAGCCAGGGGACCCAGGGAACTCTTCATTAACCGGGTGTCAGACCAGCCAGCACCACTGGCCAGCAAAGCTGCCCTCCCATCAGGGACAGGCTCCTGGCTGGTATATGGGATTATCCGGATGGAACTGGTGGGCCGTCAGGAACCACCAAGTTCATTCTGATGCTGTGGGGTGGGCCAACGCCTCTCTAGGTAGCGGTTCCTTTGGTCCTCAAGCAGACGCACGAAGGCCTCTGCTCTGAGAAGCAGCATTGCCAGTGTTTTCTCTCCAGCAAATCAGGGACCAGAGTTGGGGCGCCAGGAACCCGCATAAGCAGGGCCGCTCAGTGTTTATAAACACTGGGGTAGTGGGTGGTATTGAGTTCTCATGTGACAATAGGAAGTCTGAAATCTATGGGTGACAGCAAGCGATGTGTTCGCGTGGCCATCGAATCTTCAGCTTTCCGACCACCAGGCAGTGCCCACATTGCCCGGTTCACACAGAGCTGTGGGATCGAGGCTTATTTGTTTAACTGCTAAGCCACCTCTGTTGCCTCTGTCATCCTCCACTGCTGCTTCTTTCTCCAGGCGTCCCGCACACAGCCTGCATTGCTGAAGGGAGGCAAGGCCACTCCGAGACAGTCTTCATTTTACCTGCTGCTGCAGTACCAGACGCAGTAGCCCAGCAGCGCATCTGCCAGCTGACCCACAGAGTGAGCTTCAGTACGCTGCCTATGTAGCCCCAGAAGGGGTCTTTGGGCCAATCACAGTCACAGCCTTGCCCCTTAGCACCAGTCACAGAGACTAAGGCTTGTGCGCTGGGCGGGTAATGCCCTGGTCCTTTAGTGCTCACTGATGGAAGCGACCCCTCCCCCAGGCCCCAGACAAGGTGGGCATGGCTTTTTTGAGAGGTAAGGCTACAAAATAACTGGTCTAAACTGTTTCAGGCATTTCGAACTGTGCTGACTGGGCCTGAACCTTCAAGATCCAGGGCAAACAAACACCAGGTGTTTATGTAATTGTTTCCAGGTGTGTTTAGGGAGCCCTAAAGCTACCTGGTGCTGACATAAGCACAGCCTGGCTCTCAAACTGATAGCCCTTTGGCTCTGGGTAGCTTGGGCTGTGCAGGAAAGAGCGGAAGCTGCTGAGGAGGCATTCCTTGTTGTCTTCGCTTAAAGTAAGAATGAACAGCAGGCAGAGCGCTTACAATCTCGTTAACAGGGCAGTGATTTCAGCAGTCTTCACAGTGCTTTAACAGTGCTCTGGCCAGGGACCCGAGGGATGTAGCCCCCTCTGTCTCACCTCTGTTGACTCTAACACGAGCAAGGGAGCAGGGTCTACATTCCAGGCTGCACGCAGACACCAAAGCAGACCTGGACCTTAGGACCTGACTATAGACAAGCTATCTATCCTTAGTCTGCAACTGACTTGCGCTGATCTCAGGTTTCCTCTACAAGAGTAGACTTCCCTGGCTGTATGGGATGCCCTGAATCTCTCTAACTTTCCAACTCTTCTTTCTAGGCAAAACTGAATCCAATAGCCCCCAAAGAGATCGCTGTGTCTGGGTTCATCTTTGACTCTTCATATTGCAGAATTTCTTGGGGGAAAACTATTCATCCTAGGCACTCTAAGCACTAAGGGCAGCAGTGCAGGTGGATGATGACAGTGGTGGCCAGGCTTGTGCTGTTTTTTTTTAAAAAGTGTGTGTGTGTGTGTGTGTGTGTGTGTGTGTGTACCACTGTGCATGGTATCAGGTGTCCCCTTCTATTACTCTGTGGCATTTCAGTTCAGACAGGGGCTCTTTTGACCCTGGAACTGGCATCTCGATATTTTTCTGAGCTGGTCTGGAAGCCAGCAAACCCCAGAGATCCTTCTGTCTCCACTGCCCTTGGACCCGGACTGCAGGAATTTGCAGGATGCCAGGCTTAGATACTGGTATCCAAATTCTGCTCCCCATGATGGCTTATCAAGCATTCTTTACTGCTGAGCCAACTCTCCGATTCCAGGCTTGTGACTTTTAAGGTATTTATTTTATGGAACAGATAGTTGCCAATAAGTTTTCTGGACCAAGGATCTTTTTTTTTCATCTTAAGGAAAGATATTCTAAGTAATTGTATTGTGGGCTGGATGGAGTCCAGATGGCTATCCCGGGAAACGGGACACACCCTGATGGAGATGACCACATGGACACCGTTCATCTAATGTGCTCTTGAAAGGGCCACAGCTGACAGGAAAAGGCAGAGCCACCCCCATGGCCACAAGAGGTTGCTATAGGTACTATTATCACAAAGTCTGAAGACAGCAGAAGGGCATAAGGGGCCCGAGACCATGAGAAGGCTTGGGGAAAAGGTAAGGAGTCAGAGACCCAATTCTAAATCTAACTCCACCTGATCCCCTTGGCTGGTCACTGCCAGTATATGATACCCCAATGGCATCTTTCTGTCCTCTGAGGCGAAGCATTCTGGGCCTGCCTTTGATTTCTTTGGAGTTCTTGGCCATTGTGCGAGGGCTGTGGCTCCTGTTAGGTTTCCTAGTCTACACTAAAAGTCTCCATGGACAACCTGGAAGAAGTATGTTACAGTCCCATCAGGAAGGGAGGCAAGGCTATGCGTGCAAGAGAGGCAAGGCTTGGAGCATAATCCCTGACACTCAGAACCACAGTGTAAGCCTCAGGCTACAAAGTTAGCATCTGAAGCTTGTTCTCTGTAATTGTAAATGCAAGCTCGAGACCCAAGTGGAGCCCTTTGGACAGGAGTGTTTCACGTCAGACACTATCTTCTGCTATGAGTTTAAGAGTTAGGCCAAGTCAGATGATAAGACCAGAGAGCGAAAGAAGTGTAATGTCTGCATGGGTACCGTCATGATCTGAATAAGAAATATTCTTAACAGATGCATACTTTGAAAACCTGATTCTTCAACTAGTGGTACTTTTGGAAGGTTCTGGAAACTTTAGGTGGGATCTAATTATAGGAAATAAGCTACCGGGGAGGGGCAGATCCTTGAAGATTTCCTGTCTATGACCCCTCATGGTATCTTTCTCTACTTTCTGCCTGTGGGGAGCTGAGGAGGTTCCTGGGCACACATTCCCTTTGCCGTAACGTTCTGCCCAGGTGCATGAGGCTAACAAACTTGTCTAAAATCACGAGCCAGGAAGCCTTTCTCGTTCAGATCAGTTCTGTTAGGTCACAGTGGTTCATAAGTAAGTGATACAGATGTAGAGATGAAAGATAGACAGAGACATCGAAGGAGTGATTGACTAACGTCAGTCATGGACGTGAACTCCAACTCTGAGGGCTCCTACGGTCTTCACGGCCACTTGTCAAGGTCACCTTGTGACAGAAGGCTGGCTTTCCTCTTATCATTTCTGGTTCATCTCTACCTGAGCTCTTTGTTTTCTCACAGGCACGGAGGAAAGTACTTTCCAGGCCTGCCTCCTCCACCCTCTCTGCTCCCTGAATTCTGAGGAGGAAACTCAATCCCCAGCAAACACTCGGATGTGCTCCACTGACGCAGGCTGCTCTCTTAACTAAAGATTCCATCTCCAGGACGCAGTGAACGGTCAAATTTCATTACCTTTACATGTGGGCCCCGCTGGCTCTACCCATGTGGACTTCTGTAACTCAAACGGCAGTTTGAACACAGACAGCAGCAGACAGAATTATACACGCACACGCCACTGGCTGGGATCAGCACACTGCTCCTGTCTGTTGATTGACTCAAGGCCGGACAGCACAAGACTCTGTCAGCAAATGAACAGCAAGGCTGCTCCAAGATCCGTCAAATACGATTTTAGATTATAAAACTATGATAGGAGATAGATTCTCACACTTGATTTCTGCACATGCAAGCACATGATCGAAGTCAGAAATAAAATGCTAAATAAGCCGAATGGCATAAACCCCGCAAATTACTGTCGCAGCGCAAGGCGCTTCAGGAAAATCAGCTTGATTAAATTCAGTTTCCTAAGAACAAGCTAATGAAATCTATTTATCTATTTATCTGAGCAATATAACCTATTTAGGGACTCAAATTATTTGACCTCCCCCCGACAAAAGCAACAGTGTAAGGCAGAAAGTCACAATGTTCCTCACACAGGGCTCCCCACACAGGGCTCCCCACACAGGGCTCCCCACACAGGGCTCCCCACACAGGGCTCCTCACACAATGCTCCTCACACAGTGCTCCCCCACAATGCTCCTCACCTAGTGTCCCCCACACAGGGCTCCCCACACCAGTGCTCCCCACTGCTCTTCTTGGAGAAGCTCTGGTTCTTTGAAGGGATTCACATTTTTGGAAGTATTTTAAGGTAGCTCAGGTTCCCAGAGTACAAATGGCGAACTCACAGAGTTTGAAGGGACTGGAGTGGGCACAAACAAAGAAAAGCCTGTGGATTTGCGTAGGGGGGTTCCTAGACACACGCTTGGGGAAAACAACACAGAACTTGCTATGGTGTAGGGGGGTTCCTAGACACATGCTCGGGGAAAACAACACAGAACTTGCTATTGCAGTGAGCAAATGCAAAGCAAGAAGTGTAACCTGAGTTTAGCTACTTTCACTATAGAACATTGATCCTCAGTGTCTCCTGAGAGAAGACACGTGGCATAGGGTCACCCCATGCTCTCCATCGGCATCATGCAGGAGCACGGAACGTGAATTCGTTATGCTTAGTTGACTAGCGCAAAAAGCAGTTTGGATACGGGGTTACCTTTTCTAGGTCCCAATTCCCAGGCAGCATCTCCAGACTC